>NC_133125.1:56303294-56606324 GCF_048418815.1 Hemitrygon akajei
CACTTCACAAATAGCAGATAATCAGCTCCGGAGTGGCCGCTGCAAGCTGCGTCGCGCCGCCATCTTGGAATGAAGTAGTAACTAAGAATTGTGAGCCCTGAAACCTTTGTAACTTACAACATAGTATTTTGGGTGGGTTATTTGTGTGTTCTGATTTATGATAATAAATTAGGCTTAAGTTACTTTGTTGCACTTGTACGCTTATTACCACATTTCCTGGACATTTGGATTGTTTGGATCTTTTGGGTCTCTTCAACCAAAAAGAGACATCATCATCTTAGAAGGAGGCCATTGATAAAGCATGTTCAATTGATCTCAGAATATTTCACCAGCAAAGACTATGTACAGTACACCCTGTGGTGCCTCAGAATAACACTGATAACAAGTTCTGGATCCCCATGTTTAACTACACGTGTAGATGACACAAATTGCTGGCAGTTTCACACAGTAGTAACAACAGGCAGTGACAGTTCTGCAGCTAGTACAACCTTAAGTTCCAGCCTGGTAAGTCAAATGCTTCTATATTAAAAAAAAACACATCTCGTTCAGCACAAGGGATTAACGTTTTGTTGCATCAGACTTTAATATAACAGAAAGTATAATTATAACCAATGCTGTTGAGCTGCCATATGTACTTGCCAAAAAATAAAGCTAATTTTTATCAATGTAATAGAGTTTAATTTTTAATGGATTACCATAACCTAGCCATGGCTTGAACAATTCATTGTTTCAAATGTAATCCTTTTATCATCTGACAAGCAATGAATGAATTTTCTTAAATTGTGCATTTTTAATTGAGATGGTGTTAGTAACTACCAGTTACATTAATCAAAACCTTTCTTTATTTTTTCTCCATTTTATTGTAATTCTCTCATGATAGAATGAAGTATAATCATTATACAAGCATTGGTTTACTTGTGTTATAATATGCATTTCTTTGCTCTAATTTTGTGCAGCTAATTATTGATATTTAAAGTTTCTGAGAGTCACCTGCTTCCAAGCCAGGAACCCTGGAGCACAACTTCAGCGGCTGCACAAGGGCTCTTGGTGCGGGATGGTACCAATGGAGGCATGATCATGTCCTGAAGACAATCGCTGAAGCCATCAGCTCAGGAGTGGAGTGGGCGAAGCGGTCCCAACCCTGCAAGCAGGCCATTGCCTTTGTCAGAGCTGGGGAGCAGCCAATACCCACCAAAGGAACATCGGCAGGTATCCTGACTTCTGCAAGAGACTGGCAGCTGTTGGTGGACCTCAAACGGCAGCTGAAGCTCCCCAACCATATCGCAGCCACCACCCTGCGACCAGACATTGTCCTTGTGTCTGAGCCTACTGATCAAGTGGTGCTGCTGGAGCTGACAGTCCCATGGGAAGATCGCTTGGAAGAGGCCTTTGAAAGGAAGCTCTCCAAGTACGCAGGACTGGTCAGTGACTGCCAGCAGGCTGGATGGAGAGCGAAGTGTCTCCCATTGGAGGTTGGTTGTAGGGGATTGACAGCCCATTCCTTAGCCAGAGCCTTCAGCAATTTGGGCATCAAGGGAGAGAGGAAGAGGAGAGCCATCCGCAGTACCACCGATGCGGCAGAGAGGGCTTCAAGGTGGCTGTGGCTCAAAAGAGGGGCGCCATGGAGTCATAAGCAGCTAGCCAGCTGGACACAAGCTGGGGTTTGATCAACCCCGGCTGGGTCACCTGGAGAAGGATGTATGATGTTGAAAGACCTGAAACACCTGATGATTCCAGGAACATCACTGAAGATGTGTCCAGAAGCATCAGTAGATGTATGCACACAGCTGGATAAAGATGATAAAGGTCCCTTATCTTCATTTTGTCTTGATATGTCTAATGATATCAGGAGAGAGATTTTCCATTTGTTTCACGTTGGCCTCTAAGTAATTAGCCAGAGTTTTGTTTTGACTGCCCTATGATTTGGGAATATAGGACTGTAACTTTTCTAATGCCTATGTCATTACCTCCTTTGTAAAATGCTGGATTACCTAGCAGTTCATTTTCTGGCCATTATTTTCGTTTGTTTATTTCACTGAAACATATAAACACAGAAAACCTACAGCACAATACAGGCCCTTTAGCCCACAAAGCTGTGCCAAACTTGTCCTTACCTTAGAAATTACCTAAGGTTACCCATAGCCCTCTGTTTTTCTGAGCTCCATGTACCTGTCCAGGAGTCTTTTAAGAGACCTGATCATATCCGCCTGAATGACTGTTGCCAGCAGCCCATTCCACACACTCACCACTCTCTGAGTAAAAAAGTTACCCTCACATCTCCTCTGCTCCTTCTTCCAAGCACTTTAAACCTGTGCCCTCTCGTGCTAGCCATTTCAACACAGAAAAACACCTCTGACTATCCACATGATCAATGCCTCTCATCATCTTGTACACCTCTATCAGGTCACCTCTCATCCTCCATCGCTCCAAGAATAAAAGGCCGAGTTCACTTAACTTATTCTGTTAAGGCATGCTCCCCAATCCAGGCAACGTCCTTGTAAATCTCCTCTGCACCCTCTCTATGGTTTCCAGATCCTTCCTCTAGTGAGGTGACCAGAACTGAGCACAGTACTCCAGGTGGGATCTGACCAGGGTCCTATATAGCTGTAACATTACTCTCGGCTCTTAAACTCAATCCCACGATTGATGAAGACCAATACACCATATGCTTTCTTAACCACAGAGTCAACCTACGCAACAGCTTTGAGTGTCCTATGGACTCGGACCCTAAGATGCCTCTGATCCTCCACACTGTCAAGAGTCTTACCATTAATTCTACATACTGTCATCATATTTGACTTATCAAAATGAACTACCTCACACTGATCTGAGTTGAACTCCATCTGCCACTTCTCAGCCCAGTTTTGCATCCTATCAATGACCCGCTGTAAACTCTGACAGCCCTCCACACTATCCACAACACCACCAACCAATGTGTCATCAGCAAATTTACCAACCCATCCCTCCACTTCCTCATTCAGGTCATTTATAAAAATCATGAAGAGTAAGGGTCCCAGAACAGATTCCTGAGGCACACCACTGGTCCCCGATCTCCATACAGAATATGATCTGTCCACAACCACACTTTGCCTTCTGATGGCGAGCCAGTTCTGGATCTACAAAGCAATGCCCCTTGGATCCCATGCCTCCTTACTTTCTCAATAAGCCTTGCATGGGGTACCTTGTCAAATACCTTTCTAAAATCCATATACACTACATCTACTGCTCTACCTTCATCAATGTCTTTAGTTACATCCTCAAAAATTTTAATCACACTCGTAAGGCACGACCTGCCTTTCACAAAGCCATGCTGACTATTCCTAATCATATTATGTCTCTCCAAATGTACATAAATTCTGCCTCTCAGAATCTTCTTCATCAACTTTTCAACCTCTGACGTAAGACTCATTGGCCTATAATTTCTTGGGCTATCTCTACTCCCTTTCTTGAATAATGGAACAACACCCACAACCCTCTGATCATCTAGAACCTCTCCTGTCCCCATTAATGATACAAAGATCATCACCAGAGACTCAGCAATCTCCTCTCTCACTTCCTACAGTATCCTGGGCTACTTCTCGTCCTGTCCTAATGACTTAGCAACTTGATGCTTTCCAAAAGCTCCAGCACATAATCTTTCTTAATATCTACATGCTTAAGCTTTTCAGTCCACTGTAAATCATCCCTACAATCACCAAGATCCTTTTCTGTAGTGAATACTGAAGCAAAGTACACATCAAGTACCTCTGCTATCTCCTCCACTTCCATACACACGTTTCCACTGTCACACTTGAGTGGCCTATTCTCTCACATCTTATCCTCTTGCTCTTCACATACTGGCAGAATGCCTTGGGGTTTTCCTTAATCCTGTCTGCCAATGCCCTCTCATGACCCCTTTTGGCTCTCCTAATTTCTTTCTTAAACTCCTTCCTGCTGGCCTTATAATCTTCTAGATCTCTATCATTACCTAATGTTTTGTACCTTTTATAAGCTCTTCTTTTCTTCTTGACTAGATTTACAACAGTCTTTGAACAAACAAATGAATGTCAGACAGACAGACAGACATATTTTATCGATCCCGAGGGAAATTGGGTTTTGTTACAGTCGCACCAACCAAGAATAGTGTAGAAATATAGCAATATAAAACCATAAATAATTAAATAATAATAAGTAAATAATGCCAAGTGGAAATTAGTCCAGGACCAGCCTATTGGCTCAGGGTGTCTGACACTCTGAGGGAGGAGTTGTAAAGTTTGATGGCCACAGGCAGGAATAACTTCCTATGGTGGAATGACTTCAGTGGAATGAGTCTCTGGCTGAATGTACTCCTGTGCCTAACCAGTACATTATGGAATGGATGGGAGTCATTGTCCAAGATGGCATGCAACTTGGACAGCATCCTCTTTTCAGACACCACCGCCAGAGAGTCCAGTTCCACCCCCATGATGCACAATCAATAACTCTCGGAGACGGGAGGTGAACGATCGGCTTTTATTAGCAGCAAACGAGACCACGACATCCTGGAGACTGAGGGAGGAGCAGTGCCTCCAATCGCCTTTATACAGGGGTCTGTGGGAGGAGCCACAAGAGCAGTCAGCAGGGGGGCGTATCCAGACAGGTATACATAGTTTACCACATTCACCCTCCCCCCTTTGTTTTAAAAGAGAGTCCCCACGGGGCGAAGTTTCTTACAAGTATATTTACAGGTTAAGTCTATCAGGCAGTCGAGTCTGTCGCTGCGATTTATGTAGCACTGGTGGTGATTGCACCAGTGCCGGTCGTGATTGCACCGGTGACGGTGGTTGTGCTGGCTCCGGCCTGACTTGAGGTGCCAGCTCGTTAGGCATCAGTAATCCCTCATGTGTGTGTGAGGCGCCCGGTATGGGAGTGTCGTGAGGAGTCTGTGTAGGTCTTGGTGTGTGCGGTCTCTCGTGGGTATAGACCTCGGTGTTCATAGTCACCGTGGAGTGTTCGGGGTAGTGGTCTGCTGCTCCTGCGGGCGCCAGGTCGCGAACGGAGACCGTGTCCTCCTGCCCATCAGGTAAGACTACGTAGGCATGCTGGGGGTTCGCATGAAGTAGGTGAACCCTCTCGACCATCGGGGAGTATTTATTGCTCCTCGCATGTTTCCGGAGCAGCACTAGCCCTGGGGACGTCAGCCAAGCCGGTAGGGTGGTCCCAGTGGCAGACTTCCTGGGAAAAGAAAAGAGTCGCTCATGAGGGGTGACATTGGTGGACGTGCATAACAGGGAGCGGATGGAGTGGAGCGCCTCGGGGAGGACCTCCTGCCAGCGAGAGACCAGCAATCCCTTTGACTTAAGGGCTAAGAGTGTGGCATTCTCCCTCTCCACCTGTCCATTCCCCCGGGGATTATAGCTTGTTGTCCTACTAGTAGCAATACCCCTAGCCAGCAGGTACTGGCGCAGCTTGTCACTCATAAAGGAGGACCCTCTATCACTGTGGATATAGCAGGGATATCCGAACAGAGTGAAGAGCTGGCGCAGGGCTTTTATGACGGACGTGGTAGTGGTGTCGGGGCAGGGGATGGCAAAGGGGAACCGCAAGTACTCGTCGATAATGTTGAGAAAGTAGACAATGCGGTCGGTGGAGGGAAGGGGGCCCTTAAAGTCAACACTCAGTCGCTCAAAGGGGTGGGTGGCCTTGACAAGTTGTGCCGTTTCAGGACGGTAGAAGTGCGGTTTGCACTCAGTGCAGACTGGACAGTCCCTGGTCATCGTCCTGAAGGGAATCCTCAAGGGAGTAAGGCAGGTTGCGGGCCACACGAAATGGTAAAGTCGGTGACGCCCGGGTGGCAAAGTTCTGCATGGAGGGCGTATAGCCAGTCGAGCTGCGCGCTGGCACACGCTCCCCGGGATAGGGCATCGGGGGCTCATTGAGTCTTCCAGGCCGGTACAGGATATCATAGTTGTAGGTGGAGAGTTCTATTCTCCACCTCAAAATTTTATCATTTTTGATTTTGCCCCACTGTTGGTTGCTGAACATGAACGCAACTGAGCGCTGGTCGGTCAGCAAGGTGAACCTTTTGCCGGCAAGATAGTGCCTCCAGTGCCTAATAGCTTCCACTATGGCCTGGGCTTCTTTCTCCACCGCGGAGTGCCGAATTTCAGGGCCTTGAAGGGTACGAGAGAAGAATGCTACCGGCCTGCCTGCCTGATTGAGGGTAGCAGCCAGCATGAAGTCGGAGGCGTCACTCTCTACTTGGAAGGGAATGGTCTCGTCCACCACATGCATTGTTGCTTTGGCAATGTCCCCTTTAATGTGGCTGAAGGCTGCGCAGGCCTCGGCTGAGAGGAGAAATGTGGTGGACTTGACCAGGGGGCGGGCCTTGTCTGCGTAGTGAGGGACCCATTGGACGTAATAGGAACAGAAGCCCAGGCACCGTTTGAGGGCTCTGACAGTGGTGGGAAGAGGGAGTTCCAACAGAGGGCGCATACAGTCGGGATCAGGGCCAATGACCCCGTTCTCCATGATATACCCAAGGATAGAAAGTCGGGTGGTTCCGAACACATGCTTGTCCCTGTAATAGGTAAGGTTAAGAGCTTTGGCCGCTTGGAAAAATCGTTGGAGGTTGGTGTCGTGATCCTGCCAGTCATGACCGCAGATGGTGATGTTATCAAGATATGGGAACATGGCCTTCAGTTGGCACTGGTCCACCATCCGGTCCATTTCCCTCTGGAAGACAGAGACACCATTCATGACACAGAAGGGGATGTGCAGGAAGTGATAGAGCCTGCCGCCCGCCTCGAAGACGGTGTAGGGGCGGTCCTCCGGGCGGATGGGGAGCTGATGGTAAGCGGATTTCAGGTCTATGGTCGAGTACACCTTGTACTGAGCTATCTGGTTGACCATATCTGCGATGCGGGGTAGGGGGTACGCGTCAAGCTGCGTGAACCTAATGATGGTCTGGCTATAGTCCACAACCATCCTATTTTTCTCCCCGGTCCGAACAACGACCACCTGGGCCCTCCAAGGACTTGTGCTTGGCTCAATGATCCCCTCCCTGAGCAGACGCTGCACCTCCGACTTAATGAAGACCCTATCCCCCGCGCTGTACCTCCTGCTTTTAGTTGCCACAGGTTTACAGCCGGGGGTCAGGTTGGCGAACAGCGGTGGGGAAGGGATCTTGAGGGTGGAGAGGCTGCAAGTGGTGTCAGTAGCACAGCTGTCGGCATGGTGCTGGGTGGGATGTGTGGGTTGGTGTGTGTGTGTGGTCAGTAGCGGGGTATATGACGAAGTCCCACCAAACTGAGGATTCCTGACAGTGAGTGGTGAGAGGGGCCCGTCATATGCCATAGTCACACTTTTCAGGTGGCTCTGGAAGTCGAGCCCCAATAGCACAGGCGCGCACAGTTGAGGCATGACCAGTAGCGCAAAGTCCCGATATTCTGTGCCCTGCACCACCAATGTCGCTACACAACTCCCCCCGGATGTCTGTGGAATGTGACCCAGAAGCCATGGTGACCCTCTGGCATACCGGTTGTGTCACGAGTCCGCAGTGTTGCACTGTGTCCGGGTCAATAAAACTCTCAGTGCTGCCCGTGTCAAACAGGCAGCTAGTCCTGTGCCCCTCCACCAGGATGTCCATCATTGACCTTGCGAGCTGTTGTGGAGCGCTCTGGTTGAGGGTCAAAGAGGCCAGAGTTGAATCGCCGCCTTGGTGCCCGATAAGCACCCGTGGGTCGGAGGCGGGGTGAGTTGGTGCTGACAAAGATGGCCGCCCCCATGCCTCGCACGCGGCGGGCAGGCAAGATGGTGGCGACCAAGATGGCAACTCCCATGCCTCGCACGCGGCGCTGCACAACCCTGCTCGTGGTTTGGACTTACAGACCTTGGCGAAATGGCCCTTCTTTCAGCAGCTGGAGCAGATAGCTTCTCAGGCCGGGCAGCGTTTTCGGGGGTGCTTTTTGAGTCCGCAGAAGTAACACTGTGCGGACTTACGATTGGCTGCAGCTGAGGTTGATTCACCAGCAGGTTGCAGGGTCTGCGGCGTCTACGGGGCCGGCAGGAGATCGCACGCCCGTAAAGCATTAGCGTTGTGCAGAGCAGCCTCCAGTGTATCGACCAGCTCGATCGCCGAATGTAAGGTAAGATCGGCGTGTGCCACCAGCCGCTGGCGCACGTACACTGACCTGATCCCCGTAACGAAGGCGTCTCTTACCAGGAGCTCCGCATGCTGTTCCGCCATCAGTCCCCTGCAGTCACAGGCTCACACAAGTGTCTGTAGGGCCCGGACAAACTCAGCGCTCGACTCTCCAGCCTGCTGCCGCTGTGTCGCTAAGCGATGTCTCGCATAGACAGTGTTCACCGTCCGCCGGTATTGTCTCTTGAGGGCATCCATCGCACCCCGGTAGTCCGTTTGGTCTCTGATCATGGAGTAGACCCTTGCACTGACTCTGGAGAGGAGAACCCTGCGCTTTGTGGCAGGGTTGGTCACATGAATCTCCCCCAGGTACGATTCGAAGCATGCTAGCCAGAGTTCGAAAGTGACGCCGGCTCCCTGGGATTGGGGGTCGAGATCCAATCTGTCTGGTCGTAAAATGCTCTCCATGTTTTTAAAATTGTTGCTAATAAAATTGATGCACCATCAATAACTCTCGGAGACGGGAGGTGAATGATAGGCTTTTATTAGCAACAAACGAAACCACGACATCCTGGAGACTGAGGGAGGAGCAGTGCCTCCAATCGCCTTTATACAGGGGTCTGTGGGAGGAGCCACAGGAGCAGTCAGCAGAGGGGCGAGTCCAGACAGGTATACATAGTTTACCACACCCCACAACATCACTGGCCTTACGAATGAGTTTGTTGATTCTGTTGGTATCTGCTATCCTCAGCCTGCTGCCCCAGCACACAACAGCAAACATGATAACACTGGCCACCACAGCCTCGTAGAACATCCTCAGCATCATCCAGCAGATGTTAATGGACCTCAGTCTCCTCAGGAAGTAGAGATGGTTCTGACCCTTCTTGTAGACAGCCTCAGTGTTCTTTGACCAGTCCAGTTTATTGTCAATTCGTGTCCCCAGGTATTTGTAATCCTCCACCATGTCCACACTGACCCCTTGGATGGAAACAGGGTGCCTTAGCCCTCTTCAGGTCCGCCACCAGCTCCTTAGTCTTTTTCACATAAAGCTGCAGATGATTCTGCTCACACCATGTGACAAAGTTTCCCACCTTAGCCCTGTACTCCGCCTCATCTCCCTTGCTGATGCATCCAACCATGGCAGAGTCATCAGAAAACTTCTGAAGATGGCAAGACTCTGTGCAGTAGTTGAAGTCCGAGGTGTAGATGGTGAAGAGAAAGGGAGACAGGACAGTCCCCTGTGGAGCCCCAGTGCTGCTGACCACTCTGTCTGACACACAGTGTTGCAAGCACACGTACTGTGGTCTGCCAGTCAGGTAATCAATAATCCATGACACCAGGGAAGCATCCACCTGCATCACTGTTAGCTTCTCACCCAGCAGAGCAGGGCGGATGGTGTTGACCGCACTGTAGAAGTCAAAAAACATGACCCTGGGCGTAGACACGGTTCAGCAGATCTCATGTGGTCTATGGATCAGCTTTACTGTCAGGAAAGATAAACATATATTCACATCCAAATAAATAGAAATGATCCACATGAAGCCAGGTATATTAATGGCTAGTCAAACTATTTTTACCTATGACGACCTCAGTTAAAATGAATACATTTAAGTTCTAGGTGCTGCACCTGGCAGAGATGCTACCTTGCTTCTCCAATAACCCTGACTTCCAGAGCCGTCTGCGTGGCATCAGCATGTTCTCCCTATGAACATGTGGGTTTCTTCAGAGTGCTTTTATTTCTTCCAAAATCCCAAAAAAACATATAAGCTGGTAGATTAACTGGCATCAGTAAGTTATCCATAAGGTATAGATGCAGGAGAATATAGGTGTTGAGAAGCTGATGGGAATGTGGTGAGAAAAAAAGTAGAGAGGTTAGGATTAGTGTAAAAATGGGGCCTTGATGCCATTAAGCTTTTGAACTAAAGGTTCTGTTTCTGTGCTGCATCTTCATCCATCTCTTTGAAAGTATAGTGTTGTCATCTCCAATATGATTTGCCGTTTTTAAAAATTCTGTATTAACTTCTGCACCTGCATTTGCATAAAACATTTATTCATCTGCAGTCTGCTCAGCACCAAATTATAGAGAATATCTGGAAGTTTGCCATTACCTTGCATTCCGATGATTCACTTTCATTAACTATAAACTATTTTCAGCCTTAGATACACAAGATGTTTTCAGGGTTTGCTACCCAAATTAATTCTAATTCTCTCTCTGATCTTGTGTAGATCTGAAGATCAACTTCATGCTTGTACCTGGAAATTATGACTTTATCAGCTGGAATAGAAAATAGGTGTAAGGTGTCAGCCCCTTTTGGGTTTCCTTTTCAGTAAATTAATGTCAGTGACAAGGTATTTTTTTTAACTTAATTAGATAAGGTATTCAAATCATTCACCGACATGCAATATTACTCAGTGTGGAACAGCTGACAGCCTTCAGCGGAAGACAAGATTTGTGGCTGGTACAGTGGACAGTTGGCTTGATGCCACCCAATTTACAGCTCCTTCTGGAATTAAAAATTGCCATTCTGTTGCTCTTGAATCAGATGTTTCAAGTCATAACAAGAATTCTAACTGAAGGATTTGCTTTCAAACTGTCACCTTCACCTGAATGGCTGTAGTTTTAAGTTATGTGTGACAAGAGTACTCCAAGTTCTGGTGCTGCGGGTGTACGTCCTGAGTCACAAAATGAAACAAAAGAACTTAATTCCTCTTTAAAGTTTCTAACGTGTTTATTGCCTGTCAAACCTGTTTCTACTAATCAATTCTGCCCTGTAATGTAATCACAAGACTTTTTCTCTTTAGTGACTTGTTTAGCCTAAAAGATCTTGTACAAGCTGTCTTTTCCTGAGAATCCTGCAGTCCTCATTGCTTTTTGCTCCTATGACTTAACTGATCTGTTGAATTCAATTTCAGAATCTCTCATGATGGAATTTGAACTCATAACCTTTAACTTACGAATACAAAGTCTGACCAGCTGCATTATTCTACCTAACTTAATGATAGTTGGCAGTCTTCAATGTTCTTCCTGCAGTTTAATTTTCTCTGTGGGTCAGTAGGGGTGGAGGGGGGTGCTCTCCTTTCTGACTGGAAAAATGGAGCTCAAATTTTTCAATGAAGTCTATTTAGATTCCAGGGCAGACAAAGTTACATGATATGAATTTCGTATCAGATGCAGGCAAGTAAAACCCTGTGGCAGATGTTGTTTCCAGAGGCAATAGCCTTTGGGAGAGTCATATTTTTTGCAGTCTGGCATGCCTATGGGATATATGAGTTTTGAATTTGTTTCTGCTCCAGTCACTACCAGACTTAGCTACCCTAATGCGGTAATGATAGTTCAGCTTAAAGCTATTTGTTTCTCATCCTGCTCGCTTCATTCTCCACAACTTCAGCCAAGCTCCAGGATCATTTGCAAATTATTAGTCCTCTAATCAAACATGGAAATTAGGAGAATTATTTCTGCCCAATAGAGCAAAATGATGCAAAGCTAAGCTTTGGTGAAAATAAATCATGCCATGTTGACTTGCTCCCTGATAAAGAAGCTTGTTAGTTATCTGTTTGTGAAAAAGATTGAATCAAATGATTTACTTAAAAGGAGGTGGGGCATTTTTGATAAGGCTTGTATTTATTTTAATCTCTTTAGTTACCCTTGAAAATGTGGTGGTGAGTAATTTTCTTGAACAATTGCTTTGTTTTTGACTAAAATACAGTACCTTCACAATGAGATTGAGTAGGTAGTTCCAGGATTTAGATTCATTGGCTATATAGGAGCAGTGAAGTTTCCAAGTCAGCATGGTGTACAGCTTGGCCAAGAACCTGCAGGCAGTGGCGTTCCCATGCAACTGATTTCTTCTTGGAGAAAAGGGATGCAGGCTTAAAAGTGCTGTTGAAGCAACATAGGCAAGTAACTCTACTGCTCTTTGTGGAAGGCACATATTGCAATTGTGATACACTGTTAGTGAACAGGATGACTTTTAGAGTGATGGATGGAGCCAAACAAAGTGGCCCTCTTTAACTTGGATGGTGTTGAGTTTTCTGGAAGTTATTGGAGCTGCACTCATCCAGGCAAGTGAAAAGGAAGCCATCACTCTTGTATCTGTGCACAACTACGCATTGATTAAATCAGAACACATACATGGAAGATGCTTTAACTGGTGTATTCACATTGTAGCGAGAAGGAGCTAGAACAATGCGCATGTGGAGACAACAGATCAATACGTAGTGCTGGGTGGCGGGATCATTGCTCCAAAAGAAATAGATCCATATATTACAATTCCTTCCCCTTTAGATTAATGCAACATAAAATGTATATTTACAAAACATTCGATTTCCCCTTCATAAACCCATATTCCACACAAACATGCTTTCACAATAACGGCCCATAACAATTTCAAAGCTCTAAAGGTTCAGTCTTTTAGGTGGTGCTCTGTTTTCTCTGGAGCTGTGGAGTGGCATCAGGTTTGGTAGGTGTCTTGTCTAAGATAATGTTCTCGGTTTTCAGTGTCATGTTGCAGTCAGTGACATTGTCACTAAGAGGTAAATCTGGTGACTGTAATGTGTCCTCTTGCTGGACGCAGCTAACTCAGCTGTGTTCTTCATTTGAGCATCCAGTATCTGGTCCACATTATGTCTCCTTGTCTGATCTCCAAACATCGACTCTGTACATCAGTGGTCTAGTTCGTGTAGCTGTCCGACCGGTTGTCCACCTGTCTTCTTGGTAATCATGTGCAAAGACTTCCTGTCCAATCTCAAAGCTCCTTGCTGCTTCACTTGGCAACTGCCTGAACTGTTTATTCTGCACTTCCCTCTGTAGAACTGGTTTCAGGAGGTCTATGCGAGATTGCAGGTGTTTGATTTGTAGTTGCATGAACAGAGTTCCGACACACATGTAGCACTCGCTTCATCTAGCAGCTTAATATAGGGGGTGATAACCCCTTGCCTGGCCACACTTAAGAAATCTCATTTGGGTGGATGGTGCGCGATGTGTCCCCTGTTACAAATCTATACCCTGAAATAACAACCAGTACACAATATGCGATTAAACAGTTAAGCTTTATAACTCTTACTTTGACTGTATGGTTAGTAGAGAAACAAAATATAAAAGAAAAAAGGGCCCAAATCTTATTAACCAGTCTGTGCACAAAGTTGGAGCTCACTCATAGGCCGATCAGTCCCTATTGACCTCCTCTGATTGTTGCTGCCCTTCAGAACCTCACTCCTGTCTGGCGTCTACCAAATATCTCAATTTGCGTCTTCTCTCTTCATCTCTCTCTCTCCCTCTGGCAAAAGCCCACAAAATCAACTGCTTCCAGAATCACAAGACAGGGCAACAAAATCCTGATTGGCTAACATGCATCCACAGTCCTGTTATCTCCAGCCATAACCCAAATGTTTCTGCTACAGAGAAACCGTTACTTCAGCAGTGAACATTACAGAAAAAAACCATTATATTAGCAGTGAAACCTTAACAGTGCGTTACACACAAAAAGGCAGTTGTCCACCTTGAGCTCCAGAGAAATATCCTCCTTGTCCATTGCTTTAATGAACTTCTTGAAGATTTGGATAAAGCTTTCAGTTAACCCATTCGTTGCTGGGTGGTGAGGAGCTGACCTGAAATACCTGATGTCTTCATGACCAGTTGGGATTCTTCTGGCATGTATTGTGGTCTGTTGTCCCTCACATTTTGTTCTGGTAAGCCGTTCTGGTGAAGATAGTCCTTAGGATGGAGAGTGTCTTTGCTGAGGTGGTTGACTTCATTGGCATAACCTCTGGCCACTTTGAAAAATTATCCACAGCAATCAGAACTATGGAGTCCATGAATGGTCCAGCAAGGTTAAAATGTTCTCTTTTGCATAGCCACTCTCATGGGTGGAACAGTGCCTGTGGGGGTTGTATTTTGAACTTTTTGGTATCCTGAACAGCTTTTGGTCAGGTCTTCAATCTTTTATCTATTCCCAGCAACCATCCATAACTTGATGTGAGATTCTTCATCTTGACTGTACCTAGGTGATTTTATATCCATGCAGATTTTTTAACACTCTGGTGTGCAGTTTAGAGGGAACCACTGCACAAGATCCACATATCAGCATTCTCTGACATACTGACAGTTGGTCTCGTCTCGCTGAGAACTCTGGAAATACAGGGTTACCGTGAACTGGCCATCATCACATGGTGATGTGATAGACTTTTGACAGTGTTGGGTCATTCCTTGTTTCCCCTTGTATTTCCATATTTGTTACTGGCAACTGGTCCACCAATGTGATGTGGAACACTTCTGCTGGGTCATAGTATGAAAACTTTTCTTTAGTTGCAAATAATGGAAGGCGTGATAAGCCATCAGCGTCACTGTGTTGTTTGGTACCCTTGAACTCTATCTCATAAGGGTAGTCTCCTAGGAATAGTGATCAACGTTGTAGCAGTCATCACTGGAATTCTCTTCCTGTGATTGAAAATGGACACAAGGGGCTGGTGATCTATCACTAGCGTAAACTTTTGTCAGTAGAGATGGAGGTGGAACTTCTTTATTCCCCATACTAGACTGAGGGCCTCTCGGTTGATCTGTGCATAGTTGCGTTCTGCGCTCAGCAGTGATCTTGAAGTAAGTGCAACCTGTGTGTGGAAAAATAGCTCCAATGCCATAAGGGGACACATCGCATGCCAGTCTAATGGGCAGAGATAGTTTATAATGGGTGAACAGGTCATTGGATGTTATTAGTCACTTTATTTCCTTGAATGTTTTTCACATCTTTCTGACCCTTCCCTCTTTGCTCCTGTCTGTAACAGTGCCTTCAATGGATGCAGCACTGTATCAATGTTTGAGAGAAACTGGTGGTAGTAGTTTACAAGGCCCCAGTATGACCTGAGTTGTGACACATTTTCCAGTTTGGATGCCTGTAGCACTGTTTTAGTCTTCTCTTGAGTCTTATGTAGGCCATGCTTGTCATTGACATGTCCACAATATGAGATTTCATTCTTGAAAAATTCACATTTCTCTCTCTTTGTGTGCAGACCATACTCACTCAGCCTGGTAAGCACTTTACCAAAGTTCTGGAAGTGCTCTTTATCATTTTTGCCAGTCACGATGATGTCATCAAGGTAATATTGTGTCCCTGGGATATCTTTGAGCACTTGGTCCGTTGCTCTTTGCCAAATTCCTGGAGCTGATGCGATATCAAAGACTAGATGATTATACTGGAACAGACACCTGTGAGTGTTGATTGTGAGGAACTTCCTACTTGACTCCTCAATCTCCATTTGCAGATAGGCTTGTGACAAGTCAATCTTGGAAAACCTGTCCCCATCTGCCAAAGATGCAGAAATGTCTTCTATTCATGGCAGGGATACTACACAATACTCAGCACTGGGTTGATGCTCACCTTGAAACCCCCACATGTGCAAATGTCTCTGGTCTTCACTTTCTTGATCACCATTATAATGGGCATGGGCCAATCACTCCACTCAACCTCAGAGAGAATTCCAGAAGTCTCTAGGCTCTGCAGTTCTGCATCCACCTTAGGGTGTAGCGCATAAGGCACTGTATGCGCTTTATGGAATCTTGGTGTTGTTGTTTCATCCAGTTCACTTCTGGCCCTCATGCCTTTGAGTTTACCATTCCCCTTCTCAAACACTTACTCATTAGCTTTAAGCAGTTGTGCCAGTCTCTGGTTAGAGCTATTGGGCTGCTGTTGCCTGTTAACGTCACACTTGGAGCTTTAGTTGAGTGCCAGTCTAGTTGGATTTTTCTCAAACATTCACATCCGAGAAGTGCTGTCCCCCCACTTTTCAATACATAAAGTTCTAACTGTTGTGTTGGCCTCCATACATTGCATTTACTTTCAGTTTGCCTTTGGGAGACACTTTTTCACCTGTACATATCTTTAGCATCACTGAGATCTTCTCTAAGGGCATCTTAGAAAACAGTCTGTTGCAGTCAGCCTCTGGAATTATGGACAAAGCTGACCCTGTATCCAGCTTCATTTTCAGTTTTACACCGGACACATCTATTGTGATCCAGATGATCTTGTGTCTGGCTCAGTTATACTATGCAGTTCTAGGCATGACAGTTCACCTTTGTCAGACTCTATGTTGCCTGATTCTGTTTTACATTCAGTAACTTTATGCATTTGCTTAGTTTTGTGTTTGAGACTTTTCACTCGGCTGTGCTTTTTGTCTGCTTTGCTCAGTTTCTCCATGTGACCTTATCTCTGACACTTTCTGCAGACCTTTTCTTTGAAACAAGTCATTTGCATCATGGGAGGATTTGCCATACCGATAATATTTTTAGGGTTTTGCACCATTCAAGGATATTTTGTGCATTTCACATTCTAGCCTCCTTTTCTGTAGTCCTGCTGCATCCTTTGCTGCAGTCTCTAATGATACTGCAACGGTCAATGCCTGTTCTAAGGTTAGGTCTCTTTCTGCCAGTAGCCTCTTTTAAGTGTTTTGACTATGCATGTCACATACAAGCCTGGCCCTTAATACATCAGAAAGTTCACCTCTAAAGTCACAGTCCTGGGAAAGTTTGTGCAGTTCTGCAATGTATTCAGAAATGCTTTCATCTTTTGACTAGTTCCTTTTGTAAAATCGGAATCTCTCTGCTATTACCAGCAGTTTAGGGCTCAAATGATTTTGTAACATTGTAACAATTCCATTGAATGTCTTGCTTAATGGCTTTTCAGGGGTTACTAAGTTGCATCAGAGACCATACGTTTTTGAAACCATTAGGTTACAAAGTGTAGGGGCTTTCTTTTGCTCCTCCACATTGTTTGCGTTACAATACAGTTCAACCCTCTCGATATATGTCTCCCAGTCTTCATTAGCACTATCAAATTCTACAACTTTCTCAACTGAAGCCATCGCCATGTTATTTGCACTTTAAATTCAGCACTTCTTTCACTGTTGCTCAAGCGTTTGTTAGTGTCTGTAATAGTCTTCTCGTGCTGTTAACTCTGGCTGTTTCGTCCAATAACTGTTGGTGCAGTTGGTGATATTCTTAGACATTCAGGTTCGTAGTTGTTGCCAACTTGTTGTGTCTGTGCTCCACTACATATATATTACATAAAAGCACACACATGGGCAATGGCATTAACTGGTGTATTCACATTACAGACAGAGACAGAAAGAACAATGTACATGTGCAGACAACAGATCAATGCATAGTGGTGGGGGAGGGGTCATTGCTTTAAAAGAAATAGATCCATACATTACAACTCTTATGACATTTGACTTGTAAGTAGTGAAAAAGACTTGGTTGTCAGAAGGAGTTTCACTTGAACAGGATACACAGCACCTGAGCTGCTGATCTAACTACTACTGCTTCAAAGATAACATCAAAATCAGCATGAAGGAATTCAAAGGTATCAAAGGTTTCAAAGGTACATTTAATGTCAGAGAAATGTATACAATATACATCCTGAAATGCTTTTTCTTCACATCCATCCACAAAATCAGAGGAGTGCCCCAAAGAATGAATGACAGTTAAATGTTAGAACTCTGAAGTCCCCATCTCCCCTCCCTCCCACATGCGAGTGGCAGCAAGCAACAATCCCCCCTCCCCCCATCGGCAAAAAAAAGTATCGGCACCCACCACCGAGCACTCAAGCGTGCAGCAAAAGCAACAGCAAAGACACAGACTTGCAGTACTCCATACCACAGGTATTCAACATACCACAGGTTCTCTCTCTCCCTCATAAGAGAGAAAGAGGTGTCCCCGTCTCACAGTGAGAGTGGAGACATAACAAACAACTCACTGGTTTATGATGTTAAAAGTCTGTTGTGTCTCTTTCTCCGAGCTCTTTACCAAAGATCTCAGGTCTCTGGGCACAAAGCCAAAGATCTTCTGGCTTCCCTGGATACTGACCTTTGATCCGCCCATCTCCAGAGCCCTGAGATTCTAGGCCTCCAAAAGCAAGCTGAACCCTTAGGCCGCTCTCTTGGCATGTCAGAAAACAGCCGGTCATGACACCTCGGGAGCTGGTCCCATTCCTGCAAAGAAGCAAAGTCAGCGTATAACTCCAAAAGAACCCTGAAAGGGAAAAATAGAGATATTAAAGATGGAATAGAGCTGTTTCCAAAGATGCAGGCAAAAGAGTCACCATTTAGCGCCATCTTGCCTAAGCTCCACCCTCCAAATTCAACATTACATCCAAAAAACTGGGAAGACATTGCACTAAATAGATACACCTGGAGGAAATCTGTTCAAGAAGAAGCTGAACTACATGACAGTGATCTCCACTGGGCTGCAGAGAACAAGTGGCAGCTGCAAAAGGAGACACTGAATACCCAAAAGACACAGCCACAACCCACAACCACCACTTACTCTTTCACACAATGCACCAGAACATGCCTTTCAGCCTCCTGTGGACCCACCAACAGACAACCCTTGTGCATCATAGTCAACTTGACTGATCAAACTACTACTAATGGTAGGTAATTAGGTTTTCTTGTTGGAGATGATTTTGCAGTAGATTATTGCTCCATGGATAATCTACAAACGTATACATTTTTTAAGAATGCAAATACTCTGTGGGTCATCCTTTAGCCCATGAGAGATCATTAACCTGAACATATAGATATTTAGATTAAGAAAAGGCAATCACTCTGTCCAGTCTGCAGATTATGGAAATCTGATTTGAGGATACCACTACATAAGAATGAGCTCCCCTAATATTATTAACTTCTAAATTCTGACATATGTACGTGAGTTGTTTCCTATGAACAACTAAACTCGATTCCTCTCTCTTCTTGCTTTTAGTAATTGTTCTTTCTTATCAGTCTTATCTGCTTTTGGTGCCTTCATTACAATATCATGGAGGTATAGTTGCCATATCAAGTGATATTTTTTCTTAAGTTATTTTCTGATTTACAATCAAAATTGAGTTGTAAAGGTTGAACCCATTTGTTTCCCGGGGACAGCTTGTCCTCAGCTGGCTAGCAATATTGTGGTGACCATGGTAACTTTAGTTCTCCATTCTGTTCTACCTACATTCCTTAACAGGCCTGAACATTCTATTTCTCTCTCCGCAAAAACTGCTTGAATCACTGACTATTTCCAGTGGGTTCTGTTTTATTTCCGACTTTCAGCATCTTCATGCAGTTTGTCTCTTGATTATCTCGAGTCAGGGTTACTTACAGTGATGGATGTTCTGCTACTGAGTTCTAGTCCTGATGTGACATACAGTTAGATTATAAATCTCTCAGCACTAATTTCGTTTTAACTCACTTAAGTGCTTGTTTGCTGATATTGTGCTCAGCCTGGATCTGTGGGCACCTATACACCTGATCATCCCAAATGTTAGTCTTGATCTGATCACAGCTGTTGTATGTTTCATATCACTCCTAACCTGCCAATGTTTCTAACAGGTTCTTAATTGAATAGTTTACTCACCCTGCAGAAGTCCTGACCGTGGATTGATAAAACATGAACTTATAGTGAAAATTGACGGGATTGTGGATTACAGTAAACTTAATATATCATCTGACAGTATTGATAGATAGATAGATAGATAGATACTTTATTCATCCCCATGGGGAAATTCAACATTTTTTTCAATGTCCCATACACTTATTGTAGCAAAACTAATTACATACAATACTTAACTCAGTAAAAATATGATATGCATCTAAAATCACCCTCTCAAAAAGCATTAATAATAGCTTTTAAAAAGTTCTTAAGTAGCTTACTTAAATACATTGAGTCCTAACCCCGGCACTTTAACATATCTTACTCCTGGCGGTTGAATTGTAAAGCCGAATGGCATTGGGGAGTATTGATCTCTTCATCCTGTCTGAGGAGCATTGCATCGATAGCAACCTGTTGCTGAAACTGCTTCTCTGTCTCTGGATGGTGCTATGTAGAGGATGTTCAGGGTTTTCCATAATTGACCGTAGCCTACTCAGCACCCTTCGATCTGCTACCAATGTTATACTCTCTAGTACTTTGCCCATGACAGAGCCCGCCTTCCTTACCATATATTCCTTTTCTGTATGCCTCCCCTTGCTCTTGTTTATACTCACAATCATCCCGTGGGTCAGTGTGCCAAACTATTCAATAGGGCATGACCACTTTTACCCGATTGCACCTCTCTTGTGACTGAAAAATCTTAATATTAGGTAAAACACTACTGTGACAAACAGTTGAACCTGTAGCCTCTGCTTTGTTCTAACACTGAGTTTCACATTTTCCCTCCTCTCTGACCTGATCCGTCTATATTTCCGTTCTCTTCCTCTCTCCTGCCTTTTATCTGTGTTAATATGCTTGAAGCAAATTTTAATGTTGCAAAGTCATCATTCTTAATTATATTACCAATGGTTAAACACAATTTCAGTACTTACAGTGAGATACACTTCAATAAGATTTTGGGTGTGAAGACATTTCAAGTGAATTAAACATTCACAATAGGATACGTTTCAGCTGGGGAAATAAAAGCTTCCAATTCACAGCCATGTCTTCAAAACACTGACTGTCCATTATTAAACCGAGCTAGCCCCATGCCATATGTAAGCAAAGAATATCTGTGGGTTAACTTCTTTCATTAAACACCTTCAGATAAAATACAGATATTATAATCAATTTTACCACAGTATTCTCAATGCTATAACAGTATCACAGGTCAAAGAAATGTCTTTCTCTCTGTTTCATCTCTCTCTCCCTCTTTCTACATCTCTATCTCTCGTTCTCTCTCTTTTCCTCTCTTTCTCTATCTCTTTCTCCCGGGATGTACATTCCATAGAACCATAGTTTCCTCAAAACATACTGGGATACTACTTGTTCGGTCAACTGCAAACTGCAACACATAAACTCTCTCTTACTGTACAGTGGACTAATAGTCTTTCAATCCTGTTAATTAGCCACTGCAAAACAGCAAAGTCAAGCCCAGGCATCAATGGAAATCGCTATAAATAAATAGTTTTTTTAAAAAACTGTATAAAATAGAAACTGGAAACATTCAATGGGTCAGACAGCAAAATGTTAGATCTGAATTTTGTTTTGCCTTCCATTAATGTTGCCTTACTTGCCAAGTCTTTCCAGAATTTTCTATTCTTACATCAATGGAACTTCAATTTAGAAGTAGAGCAGAGCTTCTGCAATTCAGAAAATTCTCATCTCAGCAGTGATAAAAGGGACACATATTTAAAACAAAGAAAGCTAAATCAGCACCAAATGTAAATATTTTCAATATTCCTAATGAAAAAAGTACAGCACAGTTCAAAGGCAATGTTAGAAGACAGGAGAAAGGAAAGCAAAGATAATTGTTTTCACAGTGGTAGGACAGACAAGATAGGATATCCATAATGAGCAGCAGGGTAGAACAAAAGGATCTGGGAATACAGATCTGTAATTCCTTGAAAGTGGCATCACAGGTAGATAGGGTTGTAAAGACAGCTTCTGGCTAATTGACCTTCTTAAATCAAAGTACAGGAGTTAGGATATTGCTGAGGCCCAAGCTGGAGCTTTGTGTGCACTTCTGACCACCTACATACAGGAAAGGTATCAATGAGATTGAAATAATACAGAGAAATTCTACTAGGATGTTACTAAGACGTGAAGAAGTGAGTTACAGGGAAATGTCGAACAGCTGATGACTTTGTTTCATGAAGCATAGGAGAATAAAGGGATACTTGACAGAGGTATACAAAATTATGAGGGGTATAGATAGGGCAAAAGCAAGCAACACACTCAAAATGCTGGAGGGACTCAGCAGGCCAGGCAGCATCTATGGAAAAGAGTACAGTGAAAGTTTTGGGCCGAGACCCTTCATCAGGACTGGGGTAAAAACAGATAGAGTCTTTTCCACTTAAATTAGCTGAGACTTGAACTATAGGTCTTAGGTAAAGGTGAAAGTTGAAATACTTAAAGGGAATCTAAGAGGGAACTTCTTCACTCAGAGGGTGATGTGCGTGTAGACAGAACTGCCAGCAGAAGTGCAGGATGTGGGTTTGATTGAAACATTTGAGGAAAGTTTGGGTAAGTACATTAATGGGAGGGGTATAGAGGGCTATAGTCCAGGTTCAGATCAATTGGACAAGGCAGCCACACCATCCAGCAACCTCTGACAACCCCGATTTAAGCTTACATGAATGTTCTTCTCTTGTCAAAGTTTTTGCAGTAAAAATAATATTTTCCTCAAAGAATTGTCCACTTCTGGGTCACATAGAGGCTGTAATTCTGTGACCATCTGATATCGAGAAAATATACATCAAATAAATGAAGTATTTTGTACTTAGTAAATAGCACAAATATTCATGAAGGAATTACTAAAATCTGTTGGGGATTCTACCTCCTGGACAGATTTTTAATAGACATGTGTTGAGTGTAATTAATAAATCCAGCACTGGAATAGTGACAAAACACAAGGGCTAAGAACGAATCATTTACATAGAGCAATTATTATTCCATGTGAATAGTAATAAATATGATAAGAATGAGTCATGAATTCCTAAGCAGATCATGAAGAAATGAAAATGGTGAGCCGAGAAAGACTATCTACCACTTCCCATCACTCCTCTCACTTCCTTCCAACTGCAAGAAGCTATGCAGCTTCTTAACAGCGATATAAAAAGTATGATAATGATGATAATGAAGAATTCCTCTAGCCCCCTCAGGTGATTGAAACCTGTCCAGATGAGCACAATGGCTTTGGATGCTTTAACTCCACTTTCTTTCTATATGATTGGATTTCAAGGAAATATGCATTGTATGAGCACTGACGTTATTGACCAGGCAGAGGGAGATTGAAAATTTGGCTGACTGGTTTCGTATCAATAACAACCTCTCCCTCAATGTCAGCAAGACCAAGGAACTGATTATAGACATCAGAAGAGGGAAACCAGAGGTCCATTAACACGTACTCATCGGGGGTTCAGAGGTGGAGAGGGTTAGCAACGTTAAGTTCCTGGATGTTCCTATTTCAGAGGACCTGTCCTGGACCCACCATGTAGGTGCAATTGTGAAGAGAGTATGGCAGCACTTCTACTTCATCATGACATCTAAGACTTTGACAAACTTCTATGGATGTGTCGTGGTGAGTCTATTGACTGGCTGAATCATGTCCTGGTATGGAAACGCTAATGCTTTTGAACAGAAAATCCTACAAAAGATAGTGGCTTTGGCCCAGTACATCACAAGTAACACCCTCCCTATCGTTAAGCAGATCTACCTGAAATGTTGTTATGGGAAAAAAGTATCCATCATCAGAGATCCTCACCACCTAGGACATGCTCTCTTCTCACTGCTGCTATCAGGTAGAAGGTACAAGAGCCCCAGGACTCGCAACCACCAGGTTCA
Source organism: Hemitrygon akajei (assembly GCF_048418815.1). NCBI lineage: Eukaryota > Metazoa > Chordata > Chondrichthyes > Myliobatiformes > Dasyatidae > Hemitrygon > Hemitrygon akajei. The sequence goes on from NC_133125.1 coordinate 56,326,679, forward strand.
AGAATAGTTACTATTGTACAGCCATCAGGCTCTTGAATTAAAGGGGATAACTACACTTTCTTGCCCCATCATTGAAATGTTCCCACAACCAATGATCTCACTTTAAGGACTCTAACTCATTATCTCATGTTCTCATTACTTATTGGTACTTATTTATATTTGCATTTGCACCGTTTGTTGTCTTCTGCACTCTGGTAGATTTTTCATTGATCATGTTATAGTTACTATTCTCTAATTTGCTGAGTATGCCCACAGGAAAATGAATCTCAGGGCTGTATACGGTGACATATATGTACTTCAATAATAAAATTTGCTTTGAAATTTGAATTTTAAAATAACCGCATTAATTCCTTGCAACATTCAAGCTGATGTTGCCTTTACTTGGCTGTAAATACAGAAATATGAATTCTAATGATGCTATTGTATGGGGAAGATCTTAATATAGTGATGTTAAGGTTTCAGCCTGCAACAGCAAACTAATGTTAATCTAGCAATGGAAGTGGAGGTTTATTCTCTCTGCACGATAAATGGAAAGTGTAATCTTTTCTTGCAATGTTTTTAATGCAGTCAGGGCAAAGGTTGATGAAAAGCTAACATTTTAAAAAATTCTCAACATACTGGACTGTCTTAGTTCAAAATAATTGTTGCCAATTATTTGCAACAATCGTTAACAAGGATGTAGTGAGATTCCCTACAGGATGGCACCAGAATTGAACTCTGAACTACAAACAAGAGTGAAACAAAAGTGAATCATAGTGAGCAAGAGTGCCACACTAACCAGTACGCTGCCGTGGAAGCAGACAGATGGTGGGTGGTGTGGGGGGGGGGGAGGTTTGGGGGGAAGAGGAGAGATAGATACTTATGTGGTGCCGTACACAATGGCATGAGAGCAGGAGGAGAAAGAAGAGATTGCTGTCTCTAATCAGGCAGCCCAACTAAAGACAAAGGTTGGAGGTGGGTGATGTGTTCTGCTATGTCAAATTGTAGTGTGTAAAGTCCCCATGTTCATGTTCTCTGTTTGACTGTCTGGGTTTCACTTGGGTTTTCTGCCCATAGCTGAAAAAGCTGCTGGTTTGTAGGTTGGTTACAATAAATTTCCCTTAGTGTCATGACTGGTGAGAGAATTGGGAAGGGATGGCTTCAACAGACATGTGTGGTAAAATAGGATACAGAGAAATAGATGGTGAAATGAAATCAAGAGGATTCATAAACACCCAATGAACCAAATGGACTCTTCTTCTGCTGTTAGAAAATGTTCCTAAGTATAAATAACTACTCCAACTTAACTTGAACCCCTTAACCCATTATGAGTCAAAAGAAATCCATGGGTACTGCACACTTACTCTAATTTCCAACCAGGAAAATAAAATGTTGTGGCATAACAATGCCCTCATTTAATGTGCATGGAAGAATCGCAACCAATAAAATTGACTGATTTGTCCCAGATTGCTGAAAGTGGATTTCTAAAGACTTCTTCTTCATACAACCATATTCCCCTGGTCAAATAGACGGACCCTCGAGCTATTTAGATGCACTCTGAAAGGTCACTTGTTATATTGTGAGCCAAATTATTTCCCAAACTATCTGTACTTGAGAAGGCATTAGGTCTTTTTGGAGAAGATTCAGAACGTGCCTCGGGGTTGTGAAGCCTACTGATGACCTTTTAAAATCTATTGTTTTAACAATTATCTTTGTAACCTTTCTCCTTGTGTGTTGTAGATAGATAGATAGATAGATACTTTATTCATCCCCATGGGGAAATTCAACTTTTTTTTTCCAATGTCCCATACACTTGTTGTAGCAAAACTAATTACATACAATACTTAACTCAGTAAAAATAATATGATATGCATCTAAATCACCATCTCAAAAAGCATTAATAGCTTTTAAAAAGTTCTTAAGTCCTGGCGGTAGAATTGTATAGCAATTGCATTCAGTGTAACAGAATGATAGGAAATGAACTCATTATCCAAATGTCAGCCCATTGGATCCACTGGATTGTGTGCTCATATTGGCATTGACTAAATTTGGTCTCTTCCTTTTTTCTCATAAAACAGGCTGTCCTGGTTCTTCCTTCTTTATACCTGACAAGTACTTACAAATACTGAAGCTACTGTATGATGGTGTGTCAGGCACAGTACTCAGTAACAGTGGTGCTGAATCAGAACCCTTCACTGTCAACACATGAGTCAAACAGAGCTGAATCATTGCACCCACAATATCTGCCATCTTTATTGTTGCTATCCTTCACCTCATTGGCCAAGACCTATTACATGGAATCCCAATTATGTCCAGAATGGACAACAGGCTTTTCAACTTCAACTGATTCAAGGTCAGCACCACCACTATCATGGAGCTTCAGTATGTGGATGAAAACAATAGCACAGCATATTCTGAAGACCTCCAATGTATCCTGAATGTCTTTGCTAAGGCATATAGAGCCCTGATAGAGTCTTGTTCTGAATATAAAAAGGACACATTTCCTATATCAGCCATTAAATGTCCCACCAGCCATTTATCCAGCCCTCCATAAAAATTGATATCAGCCTTGAAAATGTAGACCACTTTTCCTAACTTGGCAGCATTCTCTCCTCTAAAGCAGACACTGACTCAGAGATCAACCACTGCCTGAATGGTGCTAGTGGAGCCTATGCAAGATTAAGGAAAAGAATCTTTGAAGACTGTGACCTACAGGTCTGAACAAAACTTTTGGTCTATAGAGCAGTCATCCTTCCTACATTACTGTATAGAGCTGAATCATGGACCATCTACAGTAGACACCTGAAAGCCCTGGAACAATACCACCAAAGAGCCTTATAGAAGATCTTGAGGATCAGCTGAAAGGACAGATGGATTAACACCAGTCTACCGGAGGAGGCCAACATGAACAGTATCTCCACTTCAAAGTAACTCCAAAGGATAGATCATTCCATTTGGGTGCCTAACTCATTTCTCCACCAAGAGATTCTTTACTCCCAGTTGAAGGAAGGTCTGTGAGCTCCAGGTGGGCAAAGGAGATGCTTCAAAGATAACATTAAAATCAGTCTGAAGAAATTCAACATTACATCTAAAAATTGAGAAGACATTGCACCTGGACGAAATCTGTTTAAGATGGAGCTGTGCTACATGAGAGTGACCTCTGCTGTGCCACAGACAACAAGTGGTAGCTGTGAAAGGAGAGAATAACAACCAGAAGACCCAACCAACAACCACAGCAACCATTTAATTGTGACCACACTACACCAGAATATGTCAAAGTCAAATTAAATTTATTATCAAAGTACATTTATCTGTCACCATATACAACCCTGAGATGCATTTTCTTGCAGACATGCTTAGTAAGTCTAAGAAACACAATAGAATCAATGAAAGACTAACCCAACTCAATGGACAAACAACCAATGTGAAAAAGGCAACAAACTGTGTAAATACAAAATAAAAAAAATACTACTAATAATAACAAAAATAAATAAGCAATAAGTATTGAAAATGTGAGATGAGGAGTCCTTGAAAGTAAGTCCCTAGGTTGTTTAGTGATGGGGCAAGTGAAATTTTCCCTTCTAGTTCAAGAGCCTGATAGTTGAGGGAACCTGGTAGTGTGGGTCCTGAGGCCACTGTACCTTCTTTCCGATGGTTGTAGCAAGAAGAGAGCATGGTCTCGGTGGTGGGGGTTTCTTATGAATGCATGCTGCTTTCCTGTGACAGTGCTCCTTGTAGAAGTGCTCAGTAGTGGAGAGGGTTTTACCAGTGATGGACTGGTGCCATACCGTTACATTTTGTAAGATTTTCCATTCAAGGGCACTTGTGTTTCCGTACCAAAGCATGATGCAACCATTCAATAAACCATTCATGACACATCTATAGAAGTTTGTTAAAATTCTAGATATCATACCGAATCTTTGCAAACTTCTAAGAAAGTAGAGACTCTGCCATGCTTTCTTCATGATTCTCTTATGTGTTGGGCACAGGACGGATTCTCTGAAATGATACACCAAGGAATTTAAAGTTGTTGACCTTCTCCGCCTCTGATTCTTTGCTGAAGACAGGCTCATGGACTGCCTTTTTCCTCTGCTTGAAGTCATTAATTAGCTCCTTGGTCTTGCCGACAGTGAATGAGATGTTGTTGTTGTGGCACCACTCAGCCAGATTTTCAATCTCTCTTCTATATGCTGATTCATCATCAACTTTGGTTCGGCGAATGGCAGTGGTATCTTCAGCAAACTTAATTATGGTAGTGAAGCAAGTAGACCAGGAAGCGAAGCACACAACCTTCGTGGTTCCCCTGTGCTGATGGACATTGTGGAGGGGGTATTGTTGCCAATCCAAACTGACTGGTGTCTGCAAGTGAGAAAATCAAAGATCCAGTTGCTCAAGGAGGTATTGAGGGTTAGGTCTTGAAGCTTATTGATTAGGGGATGGTAGTATTCAATGCTGAGCTGTAGTCAATGAAAAGCATCTTAATATATGCATCTTCACTGTCTAGATGTTCCAGGGTTAAGTGAAGAGCCAAGGCAATGTTACCTGCTTTGAACCTGTTGTGATGGTGGGCAAAGTGGAGCAGATCCAATTTGCTTCTCAAGCAGGATTTGATTTCTTTCATCACCAACCTCTTAAGGCACTCCATCATATGGATGAAAGTGCTACTGGATGATAGCCACCGAGGCAGGTTACCACATTTTTCTTGGGCGCTGGTATAAATGAAGCCTGCTTGAAGCAGCTGGGTAACCCTGACTTCCAAAATAAGAGATTAAAGATATTGGTGAACACTCCAGCCAACTGATCAGCACAGGTCTTTATTACTTGGCCAGGTACCCCATCTGGGCAGGGTGCTTTGACTGGGTTCACTCACCTGAAGGAGGCTCTTAGATCAGCCTCAGAGACTGAAATCATAGGGTCACTAGGGACTGTGGGAGTTCATAAAGATTGTGAATCTCTTATTTATCCAAGGCATATGGTTAGGGAAGACTCTGAATGATTTTGTGGAGACACACTCATCTTCTACTGTTTTTATAAAGTCCATGACAACAGTGGTGTATTTGAACACAGTAGCTGCTCCTACAACCTCCTCTTTGCTCTCCTTATCACTGGAGCCTGGCTCTTTAGTCTCTGTATGCATAGGAGAAGGACACATAAGTCATCAGATTTCCAAAAATACTGTCTAAGCATGGAGTGGTAGGCATTCGTAACCATAGTATAACATTGGTCAAATGTGGTTGGATCTCTGGTGCTGTAGGTTATATGTTGATGATAATTAGACAGAGATTTTTTCAAACAAGCCTGGCTGAAGTCACCAACAACGAAATGAAAGGCGTTAGGGTGGACCAATTCCTGTTTGCCCGAGTGCCTAAGTAACATTGGCTTTTGGCTGTAGATAAACAGCGGTCAGATCATGAAGGAAAAACCTCTTGGTAAGTAAAACATTCAGTACTTAATCATTAGATGTTCAAGCTCGGGGAAGGTCATTGATTTCAAGCACCATAAAGAGTTTATCATGAAACATGAATCCCCACCTTTTGCCTTTTTTGAATCTGCTGTCTGGTCCATCCTGTGTTTGGAGAAGCCCTAGCATCTTACCAACATATCTGGTGTGTCCAGAATGAGCCATGTCTTCATGAATCAGAGAATGCAACAATTCCTCATTTCCCTCCGACACAGCAATTTTTCCCTTAGGTCTGCAGTCATGTTCACCAGCTTTTGGACATTTACTAACAAGATGCTGGATGGAGGGAGTTTCATTCCCTGCCATTTCTGTCTGGCTTGGAGTCCTTTGCTCCTCCCTCTTTTTTGGTCCTAGCAATATACCCTCATCTGCTTAAAGGTGCCATAACTGCATGCTTGAGATATAGTCTGTTGAGTTCCTCAGAAAATCTTTCTTTTTGAGACAGTTCAAAAGTACATTATTTAAAGGGAAATTCCAGGCTGCAGATTACAGTGAGAGAAATTCAGAAGAAGTATATTTAGAAGTTTTGTAAGCTGCCCTCAACATGTCACTTTGGTTCACCAGCACCATCTTAACATCAAGATGTGGATCCAGAGTCAGCCTTTATAGCCATCTGAGAACCCACCGATAGACAATCCTGTAAGAGAACACCTTAATCAATTTGAGTGATCACTACAACTTAGTTCTTCAACCTCTCATGTCAGGTGTTTCAATTTGCAACCCTTGTTTTACCATTAATAATACACCTTAATTTTGCTTTAAGTCTATTTTTCATTCTTGTGAATGTTATTCATCCTATTTTATATATTCATTCATATGTGAAATACCCTTCACTAACTCTTATATAAAGTAGTAGTCTGGTTCATATCAAATCATTTTCTCTTTTATACAAATTTATCTTTTATCTAGAAAAGAACTCATGATTGAACTTTTCAATTGTAACCTCAGTTTCTCCGATCAATTTGCACTCAATGAAAACCAGCTGAAACAATCTCTTAAAATAATTATGTTTTTCATATTAGGTTATCAAAATTCAGGGAACTGCATGAAACCTCACTTTTTTGTCAGTGTGGAACCTGTAAAATCATAAAGGTTTTTTAAATATGCTATATTTTACCGACATTTCATTGTTCATATTGGATAACATAAAAGTCTCACAAATTGAACATTTCTTAAATGATTTAATTTCATGTGATTTAGTTCCTTTACTATTATTAAGTTATCCTTTCCACTACTGATGCAAAGCATTTCCATATACAATAAATATTTATAATGTGGATTGGCTAAATGATCCATCAGTTCACTTCTGAGTCTTCAGAGAAAGTTATTGAATGCTTATGTCGACAGAGGGCAGTTGAAGGCCGCTAAATAAAATGAGAATAGGTGCCTGCAGAGACAAAGCCATCATAGCAAAACACTGCCGCACTGGACAATTACACTGCAGAGACCAAATTCTGAAATGCATTTGCAATCAGTTTATCATCATAATTATTCATTCCAGTCATTTAGAGATGACCGTTTATGCTTTGACCTTATTCTGAAAAATGTTTCTTCACCTTTTGGTCCTAATATGACAATTTTCCACTTGTAGTTTCTGTAGATGGCTTGATCATTGATAATGAACAAAAAAGACCTGTCAAATATGCATTTTACAGCTATTGAGAAAATGTTTCATATAATTGGGTAGTTAGGAAAATCATGGAAAAGAGGACAAAACAGCTATAAATAATTTAATTACCATTTTATGTGGGGTTTTTTTAGAACCATAACTCGGAGCTGTGACTCGGTGTCTATTAGGGAGGAAACTATTATCTAAAATGCAACTAATTGTAGTATTAGTTGTACAGCACTCACTTGCACTTCTATGCTGGGAAACAAAAAAAAGAGAGTTGACATCTGGTAAACGACCCTCCTCTGACTCCCAGTTTTTCTCCCTATTTCAACTTTCCCCACATCTCTATTTTTACCGTTATTGCACTACCCACAGCTCATTTAATATTTCTGAGCTTTGTCTTGTTCTTCCTTTTGTTTCCTTCCTGCATCCCTTTTAATGCATTAGAAATCAGAGTAATTGCACGTCTTCTTCCACTAATACATTCTTTCTCAAGATACCAAAATAGTTAAGTCCTTTCCTCCTGTGTCAGTTCGTGTTTTGAAAGTATAATGTTGGTCCTATTAACATATCCTTTCATGTTCACTTTTACTTCTACTGTTTCCAACCTGGGGATTTCCTTCACCATCAACCTTGGACTTTCAGTTTGTTTTTTTTAAACTGTAAATGGCGAATAAATTCAGAATAAATGAATTATTTCAGATTCTCAGTGCTGTGAATTCCTTAAGATTATTTCAAATAATTATGTTTGATTTGTGTGGCAAGGGGGTGATGCATCTCTACCAAAGGAGGTGTAAGGCACTCTTTCCCTCTGCTAGCCTGCAGGTATTTTTTGGGCAAGGTGTAACACCTGCTTAGCCTCCTAATCATGTGAAGCCAGAAAAGCAGGTGATGGATGGTCATATGAGCAGCCAGCGCTTATCAAAAGTCCTGGTTATGCGACCTCTGATGCCAGATAGATAATCTCTGAAGAGTATTGATAATGGCTGGCGTCCCCTGTCTTGAAAAGACACTGCCTAAAAGAAGACAATGGCAAACCACTTCAGCAGAAAAAGTTGCCAAGAACAATCATGTCATGGATAAGACCGTGTTTGCCTACATCAATACAACACGGCACATTATGATGATGTTGATGATATTTGAATGCAAATATCTTGCACTATCTTCCTTAAAATAAATAATGACATTATGATAATTTAAGAGTCATAAAGCCTTAAAAATAATCATGTATCTCTCATACTTTGCCTTAAAAGTGCAATCTAACTCTGAGGATTATATTTTATTTACTCCTTTTATCTTAAGTAATTGCTTTTTAGAAAGCATTTTGAAAAATGTTGGTCTCCAAATGTCTAAGTTAATTTACAGCAATACATATGATTAGTAAACGCATTACTCATAGTGGAGACACAAAAAATAGAGATAAATGGAGATTAAAGAACTAATTTCAAATAAAGAAACACAATGGAGCCTAGTGATTTAGATGGGAAACCCGCAAGCTCACTCCCTCACAGAACACTTCCAGAATGTGTTGAATTAACTACATTCCTATTTTTTCAAACAGAATTCCTGCCCAAATGGGTTTCGGCCCGAAACGTCATCACTACCTCCTCCCATAGATGCTGTCTGGCCTGCTGAGTTCTGCCAGCATTTTGTGTTTTTATTTATTCCTGCCCAAATACGCGTTTGAGGTGTGGGTGCCTGACAAGAAGGAGGTTCTACTCCAAAAGGCCACGGTCCAAGAGTAAGAGATTTGTTGGATTTGGTTAATCAGTAAAGCAGATGGGAGTCCAGTGTCAGACAGGGGATGACGGAGGAGAACCCAAGTGCAGGACACTGGCACGTCGACTCAGTTGGGGAGGCTGGAGTAGACCTGAACGTAGAGCAGGAAACCTGAGGGATCTTGACAAGGAGACAGGATTCACAGGGACTCTCTAGAGCTAGAGCAGAACTTAGAATGACCGGTTCTAATCGGAACAGGGATCAAAGTATCACATGAGAATTGACCAACAAACTGGCAACCTGTGATAGAGTCGCCATCGTATTTATTTCCCAATCTCTGATGAAGGCCAGATGTACGATAATTGGGTAACTAGCAGCAATTGACTGGAAATGGGGCATACACAGGGAGAAAGAAGTGTTAAAAGGGAACATGCAGCCGGAACCATGACATCCAGGTTTTTTCACAACATTTAAAAAGCATTTTGATGAGTACTTGAATTGCCAAAGCCTAACTGGTCACAAAACAAGTGCTGGTAACTAGGATTAATAGAGATATATACTTGATAATCAACAAGATCATGGTGGATGGAAGAGCCAGTGTCTGTGGCTCAAGGTGCTGGTACAACCAGATTGGGAGATAGTGGCTGAATAGGCTTTGGCAGTAATGGGGGTACATAGCATACTGAGGGTGAGACAAAAATAGCTGAGGAAGTCAGAGATTGATATACAGGATTCATAATTATCTGGAGATCAGGTTCTTCTTTCACACTAGGGAAGCCTGTTGACACAGGTTAACAAGGAACTTGTTAAAATGAAGTTATGTGGCTTCTTTAAAAGGGCACATACTCCCACCCCCACCCACAAAAATATCATGCATGCTTCAAGGTGACATTTTTAATTATCTGACTTTGAGAATATGTTACCACTCATTTTAAACCCACATGTTTTGTGTGTTTAAAATAACGTCCATCATGCCCTACCTCTGCTTCATGGTTGCTACCAGGACCCCAAGCATAGTCGGTGAGCTCTGTTGGATTAAGAACAGTGGAAGATGCAGATCTCTAGAAAACAAGCCAAAGAAAAAGTCCATTTCTATAAATGATCCGGAGACACTTGCAGTTTATCCCAAAGGGTGTATCTTGTGTATAGTTGGTTTCCCTGACACAGTGGCGTCAAGACAAAAAAATCCCTCAATGTCGCAAAAACAAAGGAGATGGTTGTGAACTACAGGAGGATGGAGACAGGCTAACCCCTTTTGACAGCAATGGATCTGGGGTTGAGAGGGTGAACAGCTTTAAGTTCCTCAGCATACACATCACCGAGGATCTCACATGGTCTGTACATACTGGCTGTGTGGTGCAAAAGGCAGAACAATGCCTCTTTCACCTCAGACAGTTGAAGAAGTTTGGTATGGGTCCCCAAATCCTAAGGACTTTCTACAGAGTCACAACTGAGAGCATCCTGACTGGCTGCATCACTGTCTGTACTTCCCTTAATCACAGGACTCTACAGAGAGTGGTGCGGACAGCCCGGTGCATCTGTAGATGTGAACTTCCCACTATTCAGGGCATTTACAAAGACAGGTGTGTACAAAGGGGCCAAAGGATCATTGGGGACCTGAGTCACCCCAACCACAAACTGTTCCAGCTGCTACCATTTGGGATACAGTACCGCAGCATAAAAACCAGGACCAACAAGCTCTGGGACAGCTTCTTCCACCAGGCCATCAGTCTGATTAATTCATGCTGATGCAATTGTATTTCTATGCTGTATTGACTCTCCTGTTGTACATACTATTTATTACAAATTACTATAACTTGTACATTGCACATTTAGACGGAGATGTAATGTAAAGATTTTTACTCCTCACGAATGATGTAAGAAATAAAGTCAATTGAATTCAATTCACTTCCTGCAGCAGGAGGTAGCAGTATTGATGGGAAGTGTGGCCTGTATAAATCAGGGAAGGAATTTATGGAGTGGGGCTAATAAGCAGAGCTAAGAAGGAGAGGCACCTACATTGTGGATACCCATCAAGGTGACACAGCAACAAAGAGCTTCTGTTCAAGAATTGAACTCCTTTGCAATGCATGAATCTTCTCTTTCAACTCTTTCAACCTTCTGAAGAAATATTCCTCGCTACTCACAAAATTCTTCATCATCCAATGTTTTTATTGAACCAAGGCAGTGAAAAGTCTCCGACTTGGCATATTTAATTGCCTAGTGCTGCTATGAGGTGTTTTGCCAGTGGCTACATTTTAGGTTGTTAACTGTCTGCTATTGGCGTGTACAAGGGCCATGCTGGGTGACAGTAATATTTTAAGCCTCCATAGCTCAACAGCAGCCTGATTGGCAGGGTAACTTTAGCCCAGCTGACTGGCTGCGTCCAGTTAGGGCACTGGCTGAGATACCGGCAGAGCACCAAGTAATATAATTCTTTTCCATCTCGTCCATGGCACTTGGGGGTTATGCTGCAGCACTCTTATTGTACGACTCACAAACAGAATGTAAGAATGGGAAATGACTCTCGTTCATTCAGGTTTTGTAACATTGGGGGAATGCTAGACTTTAGAACTAAAATGGCAACTGTCTGACCTTGCAGCAAATGGGACTGTTACACATCTATATCACTGTGGGCTCTTTGCTGTGCCCTATAAATGAGTGCATAGTCTTATTAATCTGTGATGTCACCACACAACATCTGAGCTGCTTCCTGGAGCTTCCGAATATCATGCCACTAGCTCACTGCTTGGAATGTGTTTATGCATCAATTTCAGTTTTGTCATACATAGCAGACATCTGACATCTTCATCAGTGTCCTCTACCATAAGGTTACAATATGCACGTTTTCTCCAGCAACCTGGCTTCAATCCAGGCCACATCTTCCCATTTAATCATCTCCAGTCAATGCTTGAACTATGTAAAGACATCACACTCATGCTAGTGCAAGTAAGGATAAAGTCAAATGATGGTCCTCCTAATGTGCAGCATTCTTCTTCCTACCTCAGCAGCCTGTTATATTTTTACTATGTAAGGTATGTAAAGAGGGACACGTGATAATGTTGAGTTCTTTAAGTAAGAAGAAACAGCTGAGTTGCCATCTAACAGTGGCTAAATACGTGAGTTATATTTTCAGAAACATGAGGGTCCCTACTTCTTCTTTCCTTAAACAGGATGCCTTCTCTTTGGAGGCAGACACCCTGCTCTACAGTTAAGACCATATGACTATAAGATATATGAGCAGAAGTAGGCTATTTGGCCCATCGAGTCTTCTCCACCATTCAACCATGGCTGATTCAATTCTTCCAGTCATCGCAACTCCCCTGACTTCTCCCCATACCCTTTGATACCCTGGCTAATCAAGAACCTATCTAACTCTGCCTTAAATTAACCCAATGACTTGGCCTCCACAGCTGCTCATGGCAACAAATTCTACAGATTTACCACCCTCTGACTAAAGTAATTTCTCCCCATCTCTGTTCTCAATGAACAGCCTTCAATATAACCCTCTTGTCCTAGACTCCCCTACCATGGGAAATAACTTTGCCATATCTAATCTGTTCAGGCCTTTTAACATTCGGAATGTTTCTATCAGTTACTCCCCTCATTCTCCTGAACTCCAAGAGCTGTCAGACGTCCCTCATACTGTAACCCTTTCATTCCTGGAATCATTCTCGTGAATCTTCTCTGAACCCTCTCCAATGTTAATATATCCTTTCTAAAATAAGGAGCCCAAAACTGCACACAATACTCCAATGTGGTCTCACAAGTGCCTTACAGAGCCTCAACATCACATCCCTACTCTTATATTCTATACCTCTAGGAATGAATGCTAACATTGCATTCACTTTCTTCACCCCTGATTCAACCTGAAGGTTAACCTTTAGGGTATCCTGCACAAGGATTCCCAAGTCCCTTTGCATCTCTGTGTTTTGAATTCTCTCTCCATTTAAATTATAGTCTGCCCCTTTACTTCTTCCACCAAAGTGCATGACCATACACTTTCCAACACTGTATTTCATTTGCCACTTCTTTGCCCATTCCCCTAAACTACCTAAGTCTCTCTTCAGGCTCTCTGTTTCCTCAACACTACCCGCTCCTCCACCTATCTTTGTATCATCAGCAAATTTAGCCACAAATCCATTAAACCCTTAGTCCAAATCAATTGACATACATCGTGAAAAGCAGTGGTCCCAACACTGACCCCTGTGGAACTCCACTGGCAACCGGTAGCCAGCCAGAACAGGATTTCCTATATTCCCACTCTCTGCTTTCTGCTGATCAACCAATGCTCCACCCATGCTAGTAAATCCTCTGGAATTCCATGCGCACTTATCTTGCTAAGCAGACTCCTGTGTGGCACCTTGTCAGAGGCCTTCTGAAAATCCAAATACACCACATCCACTATATCTCCTTTGTCTACCCTGCTTGTAATTTCCTCAAACAATTGCAGTAGGTTAGTCAGGCAGGATTTTCCTTTCAGGAAACCATGCTGGCTTTGGCCTATCTTGTCATGTGCCTCCAGGTACTCTGTAATCTCATCCCTAGCAATCAATTCCAACAGCTTCCCAACAACTGATGTCAGGCTAACAGGTCTATAGTTTCCTTTCTGCTGCCTCCCACCCTTCTTAAATAGCATTTGCAATTTTCCAGTCATCCGGTACAATGCCAGAATCTATTGATTCTTGAAATATCATTGTTAATCCCTCTGCAATCTCTCCAGCTACTTCCTTCAGAACCCAAGGGTGCATTCCATCAGGTCCAGGAGATTTATCCACCCTCAGACCATTAAGCTTCCTGTGCACCTTCTCAGTCGTAATTTTCACTGCACATACTTCACTTCCCTGAAACTCTTGAATGTCCGGTATACAGCAGATATCTTCCACAGTGAAGAGTGATGCAAAATATGCATTCAATTCCTCTGCTATCTCTATATCTCTCATTACACTATCTCCAGCATCATTTTCTATTGGTCTTATATCTACCCTCAACTCTCTTTTACCCTTTATATACTTAAAAAAGCTTTTAGTATCTTCTTTGATATTAGTCACAAGTTTCCTTTCATAATCTATCTTTTCCTTCTTAATGTCCTTCTTAGTTTCCTTCTGCAAGTTTTTAAAAGCTTCCCAATCCCCTATCTTGCCACTAGCTTTGGATTCATTGTATGCCCTCTCTTTTGCTTTTTACTTTGGCTCTGATTTCACTTATCAGCATGGTAGTGTCCTTCTTCCATTCGAAAATGTCTTCTTATTTGGAAGTTATCTGTCTTGCACTTCCTTCATTTTTCGCAGAAACTCCAGCCATTTCTGCTCTGCTGTCCTTTCTGCTAGTGTTCCTTTCCAGTCAACCTTGGCCAGTTCCCCTTTTATCCCACTATGATTTCCTTTATTTCACTGAAATACTGACACATTGGAATTTAGTTTCTCCTTCTCAAATTTCAAAGTAAACTCGATCATATTGTGATCACTGTTCCTCAAGGGTTTCTTAACCTTAAGCTCTTCTATCACCTCCAGATCACTGCACAACACCCAATCCAGTACAGCTGATCCCCTAGTGGGCTCAATAACAAGCTGTTCTAAAAAGCCATCCCTTAGACATTCTCCAAGTTCTCTCTCTTGAGTTTTAGTACTGGCCTGGTTTTTCCAATCCACTTTCATGTTAAGATCGCCAATGATTATCATGACATTGATCTTCTGACACACCTTTTCTATCCCCTGCTGTAATTTGTATTCCACATCCCAGCTGCTGTTGGAGGCCAGTATACAACTGCCATTATGGTCCTTTTACCCTTGCCATTTCTTAACTCAACCCATAGAGACTCTATGCCTTCCAATCCTATGTCATTCATTTTTAATAATTTAATATTATTTCTTATACACAGAGCCATCCCACCCCCTCTGCCTATTAACCTATCTTTCTGATGCACTGTATATCCTTGGATGTTCAGCTCCCAATGGCCAACATCCTTTAGCCAAATTTCAGAGATGGCCACGTCATACTTGCTGATCTGTAGCTGAATTTCAAGATTGTCCATTTTATTTCTTATGCTGCCATTGTCCAGTCCACCAACTCAAAGCAGTCCTGCAAGTCCTGTCAGCTGTGTCCCTTTATTTTGAGAAGGATGTTACATTCTTGGTGAGAGTGCAGAGGAGACTTGCTGGAATGATGTGAAGGGAGCAGAAAAAAATTGATTATTACCTTTCAGTGGGGAAATTTAATGTGAGTTATGACCGTTTTTAAAGATTTTACATGGATTTGCCAATGCTATTGGCTTAAGCATTGGATTTCCGAGTGGGCAATAACTAAGGGAAGATGATAGGTGAAAGCAGATGGGGGGATGAATGAGAAGCTGGGAGGTGGTAGGCGGAAAGGGTAAAAGGAGATGAGAAAAAGGAATCTGATAGGAGAGGAGAGTGGACTATGGGAGAAAGGGAAGGAGGATGGGCACTAGAGGGAAGTGATTGGTATGTGAGAAGAAGAGAAAGGGAAGATGGGGGCCAGAATAAGGAACAGAAAAAGAAAGGGGTGGAAACTATTCAAGTTAAAGAAATCAATATTGATGCCATCAGATTGGAGGCTAACCAGATGGAATATGAGATGTTGTTCCTCCAACTTGAGAGAGGCCCCATTGTGGCGGTAGAGGAGGGCATGGAATGACATGTCTGAATGGGAATGGGCAGACACTAGGCAAAGTGGTCTCCCAGTCTATGTTGGAACTTACCGATTTGGAGGAGTCTGCATCAGGTGCACCACATACAGAAGATGAACCCAACAGGCTCACAGATGAAGTGTTGCCTCACCTGGAAGGACTGCTTAGGGCCCTGAATGGCAGTGAGGGAGGAGGTGAATGGGTAAGTATAGCAAAGTGAAGGTTGTCCTATTTGACAACACTATGTTTAAAATCAGGAAAATTGGCCATAGAAAGGCCACTCTTTTGGGATTTGAGATATCATTCATTGTTGAAATATCCTGGTTCATGCAAAAAGCTCAAAGTGTGAAGTGAGACTCATCTATTATTCATCGTGATCGGAAATCCAATAACTCTAGAAAAAGTACTTTTAATGCTGCTTGAAACCCTCCTTATTGGAAGGTGCTGAATTGTTGCTACCTTGCAAAATAGTCTGATTTAAGGTGCAAATAGCAAACAGACTGGTCTACAATGGAACAAGGTGCATAAAGATTGAGAAGGTGTGGCTTGTCATCTGGTATGACCTCTGGGTGTTTCTGCAGCAATGACAGAGTGTACTAATGTCTGTCTCACTGAAGCAGAACAGCCTTACTTACTGCTTCTCCATCCAGCTCAGATTCAAGACTGTGTTTCTGAGAATCAAGTGCTATAATAACCTATGGGTCCTCCCCTCCTTCAGCTTCCCTCAGCAGCCATTCCAGCTTTGCACTACCATTCTTATCACTAATCTTCCACTTCATTAGCTTGTTTCTAAATTAATTTAAGCCACTTGCTTATGTAGCAAGCTGGATGATGCTGACGCCAACAGCATCACTTGCAATCATTTACTGAGCAAACAAGAATGCTAGCCTTGAAGAAGCAATGGATTATTTTAAATGTTAAACCTTTAACCAAATTAGACACTCCAGGAAAATAATTCCACATGAACAGCCATGATTCAGGTGCTGAACTTTTATTCGTCTGTTCTGAGGAGACCAGCATTTATTTCAGGAAATAGCTTAGAACTGCTGCAATGTTTGTGAACAAGTGTGATGAAATTCATCACCTATACATTCACTTTAAACCAATATAAGGACAATGCACATTCTGGTTTTGTTTCTTCAACAAAAGGTTGTTGAAATCCTCACTCCCCATTGATCCAGTTTAAATCATGTTTTTTTTTTAATGCATCGCTAAAAGCTGAGCATCATATTAAAGAAAAAACAATTTGGAACCTTTTTATACTCAAGCATATTAAAATCCAATTATTGCTGCACAAGGACAGAACAATTGATGCTCGCATATTGCATTCAGGATATTCTCATTATGTTTTATTTTGATCGCAAACAAAAACATGTTCATCAAAAAGACTGTGCTTGCCTTTGAGATATTTTTGACAACAGAGAAATTTTAACATTACTGTGCGTAGAGAAAACAACAATAATCTATCAAACCTCAATCTCCTGCAATGGATCTCAGAAGCTTTTGGATAGAAAGTACTCTATCAGGAATTGCTTTCTGGTTGTGATTCTGTCAGAAGCTTCATTCTTTTCTTTCCATTTTTTTCTATTGAATGGGATAAAAATGAATTTTTTGTGGTTAAATTTTTGTGAATTTTACTGTTGGAAATTAATACCTTGATTCACAGCTTGATTTTCAGAAATTGATAAGAGTACAAATACACTCCTTCTTCAACATTCAGGTTAAAGATGATATAATCAGAAGGTCAGATTGTTATTTTTTTCTGTGCTTGTAATATATTTCAATTGTAATATGTGCTGGCTTTCACAGTTAATTCTGGAAAAGCAATAAAAGATTTGTATGAGAACAATTCTAATTATTCCCAAAAGCATATGGGAAACACCCCATTTCAGACAAAATATCACCGGAACATAACTTGTATTTTTTTTCAAAGTGACCTTTCCACAAAGTTCAATGAATGATGGAAATAAACTGAAGATTCAAATTACCTGTTTTGGCAACATTTGTTGAAGTCTAAACTGGAGCCTTCTCAGGATGAGGGAATAGTAGGGTCTTACACATTAAGGATTTATGAACATATGCCTCAATGTGTATAATGTGTATGTTTAAAGTGCCACTCTAAAAGAGTCACATCTATATTTCAACAGGAGCCTGAAGGGAACGATTCCTTTATCAAGGAGAACTATTCTTTCTAAAGTTTTGCAATGTCAATTTAACAGAAGAGAAGATATTCTGCAATGATGAAGCACCCAAGGAGTGTTCAATAGCATATGGTATCATGGGCCATGTGTGCTATGATATTTCCCAGCAGAGGGTTCTTAAACAAAATATTAGTCTACCATGAACTGGCTGGTTTTATAGGAACTGATAATTTTCTTAACAATAATGTTTCTGACCTGTTGACCTGTTTGACCTGTTCAGATCATTGATCTGAAATTTGTCTTTCCACAGTTCTTTTCATTAATTGAAAGATACCACCATTGCACTGAAGTGGTATTAAATGTAGTGCTCATTGTACATTGAATTTTCACCCTTTATGCTCACCTCCATTCAGGGCCCCATACAGTCCTTTCAAGTGAGACAACACTCCACCTGCGAATCTTCTGGGGCTGTTTATTGTGTCTGCTGCTCCCACTGCAACCTCCTCTACGTTGGTGAGACCCATCGTAAATTTGGGACTGCTTCATTGAGCACCCCCACTCCATCCCCCCAAAGCACACTTCCTGCTAGCCATACTTGGTAATTTTGATTCTCATTCCTGTTCCGACATGTCCTTCAGTGTGGAGGAACAGCACCTTATATTCCTACTGGGTAGCCTCCAACCTAATGGCATGGATATCAATTTCTCCTTCCAGTAAAATAAATGTTCCCTCCACCACTCTTCTTCATCTTTTCCTCACTCTGGCCTCTTACCCTTTCTCACCTGCCCATTGCCTCCCACCTCCCCTTTCTCCTTTGGTCCACTCTCCTGTCAGATTTCTTCCTCCTTCCATTCTAGTTTTGAAGAAAGGTCTCGGCCCAAAGCATTTACTGCTCATTCACTTCCATAGATGCAGCCTGAACTGCTGAGTTCCTCCAGCATTTTATGTGTATTGCTTTCTGCTTTGTGTTGGCTCAAGTATCTGGCTAGGTAAGAAATCTAACATATTTTGATAGCATTGGTATTATTCAGTGGTATATTGTGAATAATATATTATAGACAATAGGTGCAGGAGTAGGCCATTCGGCCCTTTGAGCCAGCACTGCCATTCAATGTGATCATGGCTGATCATCCACAATCAGTACCCTGTTCCTGCCTTCTCCCCATATCCCTTCACTATCTTTAAGAGCTTTATCTAACTCTTTCTTGAAAGCATTCAGAGAATTGGCCTCCACTGCCTTCTGAGGCAGAGCATTCCATAGATCCACAACTCTCTGGGTGAAAACATTTTTCCTCAACTCTGTTCTAAATGGCCTACCCCTTATTCTTAAACTGTGGCCTCTGGTTCTGGACTCCCCCAACATCGGGAACATTTTTCCTGCCTCTAGCGTGTCCAGTCCCTTAATAATCTTATTTGTTTCAATCAGATCCCCTCTCATCCTTCTAAATTCCAGTGTATACAAGCCCAGTCGCACCAATCTTTCAACATATGACAGTCCCGCCATCCCAGGAATTAATCTCGTGAGCCTTCGCTGCACTCACTCAATAGCAAGAATTATTGTGAGTTTCTATGTAGATTGTGTTCCCAAACTTTGGGGAATTTAACGAGACAATATGAGTTGGATACTCTAACTAAGTACAAGACTTTATCAGACAGGGATCAGACAATACTCTTCTAATATGGTTTGTGTTATAGTATGCTGGAAGAACTGCTTGGCTTTATAGCTGTGGAATAATACAGACAATGAGGGAAGAATAAAAAATGTGTACACACAACTCTTCTCTATATTCAAATATTTCCAGGTATCCCAGCAAAAATCTAATCACACATTTGGAAGGCAAGAACAAAATCATAGGCTTTGAAATGCAATGAGGTGCGTTGTGGCAGGCAGTACAAATACAGCAATGAAATTATTGGTTTTGTGATTCACATGATTTGATACTGGAGGAAATCCAATGCAAATCCTGCAGAAAATAGAAGTACCGGTAGTCTCTAATCAAACTTCCAGCAGCATTCAGGGTCAGAAACTTTGCATTTCAGTCCAACAGTTATATTTCCTGTTCTAACCTACTCCAGCAATATTGCCAGCATTAAGTAAGAAAAGTCAGGCCTGCAGCATTTTTGGCCTTCATTTAAATGCATTTAAATCAGGTGCCTGAGGAGCTTCGATAGAGGAGCATGGGAAAGGTGAGGCAACATTTGGAAATTTCAGCATTTAACATTCAGGAAAGCATTCTGCAGCATTTGATACCCTGGGGAAAAAAGCTGAATCTAATGACATGGAATTTTGGTATTACAATAATATTACTAACAAGAAAAGACCCTTGGCATCAGCAGATCACCCATTTGTTTCTGTTAACCTTGTATCTTGTTCCTTTGCAACTTCCTGACTTTTAATCTGTCTCTCATAATGAACAACAATCCTAGATGAATTTCACAGTTTTGAAAAAATATTGCTTGGTTGTGATATTATTTCTTTCAGAGAAATATACTTCAGCTTCTGTGTTTTTATTGACTTAGGGTTTTGACAGTTATCATTTAAATCGTCACCATGGCTCTTCCTGAGGTAGTAATTAGGTGTCTGCAGCTCCGAGTAAAGATACATCAGTGTTAATACAAAACAATACAACATCTTTGTAGATGGCCTTTCTGATGTTACATTCAAATAACTATTTCTCTGAGCCTAAATTGCAAAATTCTTCCATAATTGGGCAGCAGTCTGAATGTATTCATTGGTCATCTCCTCATTCTGTGAATATAGTTAAACCCAGATGAATGAATAGAAGCTTTTACAGCTGAGGACATCAAACTATTATTCCTGCCATCACAACTCTTCCACTGTGTTCCTCCGAGCTGGCCATGGGAGCTGCTTTAAATGGAGAAGACAGAAGGAAAGTTGGCAGGATACGAACACTGACTCATATTTCACTGATTTTTCCAAATGGTGACTGGGTAATGGTGTTAGGCTTGGAATGCAAATAAAGAACTTTCAACCTCATTATTCAACCTTATTATTCAAAGACAAATGGTAGTGATTGAATTAAGCAAGTCTGTGTACTACATTAATTATGTATGTTCATTGTGTTCTCAGAACAAAATGGGCAAGTACTTTCTCTTACATTGTCTCCATACATCGAAGTAGTCAATTTTTGAAAAAGTTGAGAAATGTGCAATAATTGCACCAAGGTTATGAATTTCCATAGGGCTCCTCCAGTGAAATTTCCATGGAAAATCTGCCAACATTATGGTAAATGATCAAGAGGAACCTTGCCAGCTTCAGTGTAAAGATGGTGCATTTGTAAAATCTGGTAATTATGCGCTAGCCTAACAGCAATGTGGGAAATACTATCACAGAACATTATCAAAGACAAAACAAAGTTCTCACCAATCCTCATTGAAGGATCAGCAGCAGAAAGGGTGAGCAGTTTCAAGTTCCTGGGTGTCAACATCTCTGTAGATCTATCCTAGGCCCAACATATTGATGCAATTACAAAGAAGGCACATGAGTGGTCATATTACATTAAGAGTTTCAGAAGATTTGATATGTCACTAACGACTCTAGCAGATGTACTGTGAAGAGCACGCAAATTGCTTGCACCATCATCTGGTATGGAGGGGCAACTGCACAGGATCAGAAAAAGCTGCGGATGATTGCATGCTCAGCCAGCTCCATCATGTGCACCAGGCTTCCCAGCATCAAGGACATCTTCAAAAGGTGATGCATCAAAAAGGCAACATCCATCATTAAGGAACCCCGTCACTCAAGACATGCCTTCATCTTATTGCTACCATTATAGAGGAGATAAAGGAGTGTGAGGACACACACTCAACATTTTAGGAACAGCTTCTTTCCCTCTAACATCAGATTTCTGAATGGACAATGAACCCACCCATCAGCACTACCTCACTATTCTCACTATTGTTGCTCTTTTTTGCACGATTTCTGTCTATATTTGTACACATTTCATTTTGTAATTCAGAGTTTTTTGTATATTGCATTGCACTGCTGCTGCAAAACAACAGATTTCACAACATATGTCAGTAATATTAAATCTCATTCTGATTTTAAACTTTCAACAGATACTTGTTGAAGTAGTGCATGGATGGTGGCAAATTTGTACGAAGATGGCTCAATGAGAAGGCAGAGTGCAGTGGCAAACTTGTTTCAAATTGGTTGGAAAAATGAATATCTGATATGTTGTTGACAAATGAGGACTGAGGTTCTTTGGAGTATGCAGGTCTCTCTTTCACATGTTCTACCAATCTGTTGTTACCAGTACAATCTTCTATGAGGTGGTGTGCTGGGACAATAGCATCAACAGGGGTGATGCCAACAGGATCAATTGGTGTTGTTTCGTACGACGTGGCCCAGGAGGAAAAGACGCGAGCCTATTCGTTCAGGAGCTGGATTTGGACCAGCTGGTTAAACTGATTAGATAGACTGGCTCTGTTATAAGAGTTAAACTGGAAACACAGGAGGCTGTGATAGAACAAAGTGCCCTCTGGAAATTCCTGGCAATTCTGGACAATGTTTCTCACCCTCTGCTTGCCACCTTGGCTGAACAGAGGATCACTTTTCATAATAGAGTGAGGCAAGTGCACTGCTCAAAAGAGCACCATATGAGGTCATTCTTACCCTCAGCCATTAGGTTCTATAATGAGTCAACCTATAGTCGGGGAAATGATGACCCTCTCCTGTTAGACTGTTTAAGGTAACTTATTATTTATTTTTTCTTACTTCTCTTTTACTATTTGTTTATCTGTGCACTTGTAATGCTACTGTGACACTGTAATTTAATTTGGGATCAATAAAATGTCTATCTATCTAAGCAGGAATATAGCTTTGAACTCTTTGGATAGAAATATGTGATACAGATTATGAAGAAGAACTTTAGTGTGAACAGCATTACATTATAATGATGGGTGAGGCTACAAGAACGTAGGGTCTTGAAGGTTCATAATACCAAATTTCAAGAAGTGTAAGTGAACAAAGATACATAGCTGGTAGGTGCAGTAGGAGCACTGAATACAGAAATAAACAAGATAATCCTCAACGCTAGAAACACCTCGGCTGGTTAATTGTATTTGATTCTGGGCATGGACATCATTTTTGCAAAGTTGTCCAAGCTTCAAGGGTAGAATAGGAGAAATTCATCAGGACCTACCAGACCTCATGGAATTCTACAGTGTAGGGAGACTGGAGTACTTGGGATTGTTTTCTGTGGAGCAGAGAAGGATCTGGGGTGATATTCAAAGTTCTGAAGGGGCACCTGAGCAGAACCCATCTCATCAGTAACCAGATACAAAATAATTCACAAAAGAACTAAAGACAAATGTGGAGATAATTCCTTCACTTAGATGAGTAATCAAATCTGATTGTACAGGAAACTTTGAAGACAATTAGACATTTAGGTGCTGGGGAATGATTTGCATCAGTGGAGTAAAAGCTTTCGGGTGCAGGTAAATTGGACAGGTCTTCCATTGATCTGGCACAGCGGTGATGGACTGGGTGGCGTCCTTCTGTAAATGAAATCGGTGACGGACTGTATGATTAAGAACACTACAGGTGCTCCCTGCGTTATAGGAATGGGTAGGTGGCTGCAGTCCTTGAAAAAGCACGTGTTACAATTTTCCGTAATGCAAAGATGTATGCACTTCAAGAAATATGAGTTGAAAACAATAAATTTGGTATTTATTTACTTCATCATCACATGCATTCTATAAAAGCAGATGTTATTCTGCTTCTTTAATATTTGGGAGGGTTTTGTGAATTTTGTCAGATCAAATTTCCATTATCTGAATATCCAAAGCACAGGAGTTGTCACTACTAACTATATATGAAGTTACTCAGGTGACTAAACATGTTGGTTCTTTTCGGTTCTATCATTCTAATCATAAGTAATTGAAGACCATCTTTCAGAAATGCAATAAGATCTTCTACACTAATGTAAGTAGAAATGATTATTCTTTTATCTTAAATAGTAACCTTTGACAAGTTAAATCATTTAAAAATTCTACATTGTAATAAATATCTAATGAAAGTAACAACTAATGACTTTCAGTAACAAACAAACTGCTAGAGAAACATAGTGGATCAGGTAGCATCCGTGGAAGGAAATGGACTGTCAATATTTTGGGCTGAGAGCCTTCATCTGGACTAACGACTTAAAAACCCAGCTAAGATAGAAAGTCAGGGATGTGTGCTTAGCCCAATGCTCTATTCTCTCTCCATCCATGACTGGTGGCTGGGCACAGTTCAAATGCCATCTATAAATTTGCTGATGATAAAACTATCGTTGGCAAAATTTCAGATGGTGATGAGAGCGCGTTCAGGAGGGAGATATATCAGCTAATTGAGTTGTGTCATAGCAACAACCTTGTATTCAGTGTCAGAAAGACCAACAAACTGACTGTGGACTTGAATAAGGGTAAGATTAGGGAACACACACCAGTCTCCATAGAGGGATCAGAAGTGGAAAGAATAAGCAATTTCAAGTTCCCGGGTGTCAGTATCTCTGAGTATCTAACCTGGACCCAACATTATGGAATTTGAGAAGATTTGGTATATCTCCAAAAACACTCAAAAATGTCTACAAATATACTGTGGAGATCATTCTAACTGGCTGCCTAATCGTCTGGTATGGGAGAGAGTACTACTGCAGAAGACCGAAATAAGCTGCAGAGTTGTAAATTTAGTCAGCTCCATCATGGGCACTAGACTCTGTAGTATCCACGACATCTTCAAGGAGCCATGCCTCAAAAAGGCGGCGTCCATCATTAAGGACACCCATCACCAGGTCATACCTTGCTCTCATTGCTGCCATCAGGAAGGAGGTAGAGAAGCCTGAAGGAAAACACTCAGTGATTCAGGAACAGCTTCTTCTCCTCTGCCATCCAATTTCTGAACGGACATTGAACCCATGAACACTACTTCAGTACTTTTTTTTAAATTTCTATTTTTGCGCTACTTACTTACTTAATTTAACAATTTAATATATGTGTGTGTATATATAAATACATATATATTTACTGTAGTTCACTGTTTTTCTCTATTATTATGTATTGCATTTTCTGCTGCCGCAAAGTTAGCAAATTTCACAACGTATACTGGTGATACTAAACCTGATTCTGATACTCTGGATCAATGAAAGTACAAAATTGATTTTTGGCCAATAAAAATAATTTGGTGTAATTTATAATACAGATATTTTGCGATAAACTTTGCCCACTTTAGGTTATATTCAGAGTGTAATTACATGCTAATAATATCGATTACAAGAGAAATGAAGTATTTGCTCAGTCCACCTCAAACAATGATTGTCTGCTAAAATAAAAAAAGATAGCAAGCTCAAGGGCCAAGAAACCTACTCCCACTCCTAATTCATATGTTCAGATTTATTTGCTGCTGATTAAAACATGTTATTTCTTGTGAGAAGTTAGTATCAAGGACTCCACAATGAGCCTAGCTGATCATCAGTTTTACTGGTCAGTGCTTTGGACTGAGATGTGATTGCAGGTCATATGCCTATTTTAATTATGCTGAGAAGGTGTGAATCTACAAAACAGAAACACAAATAGGCTATTTGGCCTGTTTGTGCTTGCTGCAGCATTTAATATGCTGGCTGATCTTAGAACTGTTTTCTTGCACTAACCCCATATCCCTTATCTCTCTCAATATTCAAAGCTTTGGTAATCTTTGATTTGTGCATACTCAGCGACTGAGCATTTAAATTTTTTTCTCGTGTTAAGAATTGCAAACATTTCTCAGTTTAGCACTGAATAGCCATTTTGCTATTTTATGACTATGAGCCGGGCTCTGCTTTGGTCTCATAGCTACCAGCAGGAAGTAGGTTTAGGAGCCTGAAGGCACCCATTCAATGATTCAGGAACAGTTTCTTCCCCTCTGCCATCCAGTTTCTGAATGGACATTGAACCCATGAACACTAAATCACTACTTGTTTTTATTTCTATGCTTGCACTACTTACTCAATTTAACTATTATATTATATATATATTTACTGTAATTCGCTGTCTTTTTTCTCTATTAATATGTATTGCATCGTACTGCTGCCGCAAACACAACAAATTTCATAATCTACGCCAGTGATATTAAACTTGATTCTGATTCTGTACACAGCAGCCAAGTTAAGTATCATTTGAGACAAGACACATGAATAGTTGGTACATTTCAATAAATTTAGTGAAGGGACACATAAACACATGCTCAAGATTAACTGTAAATTTTGATCAATGACAGATATAACTACAGGCTAATTTTAACTTACAAGGAAATTGATCAGGTTTAAAGCCTTCTTCATTTTAATTCAGTATAATCTTGAAGGAAGAGATTGGTTAGAAGATAGGACTGTTCAGAAGATAGAATTGTTATATATTTCAATTTTCGTCATTAGTTATAAGCAAGACGATAGGAGTTAGACATATTTTAATGATTCCTCCTTTCTCTGCCCATTTGTTGGAATCTGTCAGTAATTTGTGGCTTTGCTCTCGGCCTTGTGTCATGACTGTTTGATTCACTTGCTGTTCTAAGGCTTGGAGAAACCCACATTTGGACAAGTGTGCAGAAATTTGATTCTTTCCTCAGTGAATCTTCATTGTTTCACCTTTGGGATCTGTTCCTCTGCTCCTAAGATTCGAATTATTCTACTCTCTAGTGGACTGGCTGAAAGCTAAAGCACAATATGATGCAATACTGAGTGATATTAACCAAGAAGTTTCCAGCATCAATTACATTTATATTCTAGGATTCTTGTCTCCCTTGAAGTTGGTATGCATTATAATCAACTGCAATGAGTTGACTGCATAGAAATCTCCATCTTCATCTTAGCTGGCTTGCTACTCCCAGTAAGTATTTTGTAAGTATTCCTTTATTAACAATAAAATATTTCTGTTTTATTGAACCATTGAACTTCTCCAATCAGCTCTGGTTTTCCAGTCACGTTTCAACAGACACATGAAATACTTCAAAACAAGACTGAATGAATACTGAAAAAGTGCAACTGAAAAAAATATTTGTTAAACAACCGACTGGTCCAATGCTAAGCACCAGTTTATCACTTAGCAAGTCCCAATTAAGCATATGTCGAACATTTGTAAACCACAGCTTGGAATCCTGACTAGACATTGGAATGCTCCATAGCCACACAAGAGTCAGTGGAGCTCATGGGTGCAAAGGAACCTTACCAAAAATTCAATTTAATTGTAATTCATTACAGTTGTTTAATACTTTCTCAGAAAGGAAAGGATGTGATCCATTGTTTTTAAATTTACTCTGTGGCTTGACAGAGAAGCAAAATAATACTTAGTGGCCACACAATATGAATGGAGAATGATCATATTGTTGGGTGTAGTGTATTAAAATGCATGCCACTGAAACTTCGCTGTTAATTTGGTGGAGCATCTGAGAGAAACATTCCAGAATCATTTGTCTACCTTACAAAGGGAACTGTTGGTCAGATGAGGGATTATCTAAACATTTTGTGAAAAGGACCATCTAACTACAAAACTGATTCAGAACATATAAACAGAGTACAGAGAGAAGGAAAGCATTAAGCATTTAACATTTAGCCCAAAATGTTGACTGTACTCTTTTCCATAGATGCTGCCTGGCCTTTTGAGTTCCTCCAGCATTTTGTGTGTGTTGCTTGGATTTCCAGCATTTGCAGATTTTCTTTTGTTTGTGATTGGTTAGCTACAATGGGAGTAGATGGTTTTGACAGCATTGTAAAAATTATGCATGTCATTATTATCGGCAAAGGACTGGATTTCATGTGCCTTTTCAGTCCACCACTCATTTTGTATTGCCTTTTTTACTTTCCTCCGAGCCGCCTGCCAATGATGTCTGATGCTGATGGATGATGGGTTATCTAAAGTTGCCTGGTGTGCTTTGTGCATGTCCTTAAGCAAGTTGTGGATGGCATTTGAGTTATCGGCAAACCAGTCTTGGTGGTTTCTGCTTTTATGGCCAATGGATTGGGCTGCTGCCTCATAGAGCGCAGAGCTGATATAGGTCCACTGTTGTTCCATGGTATTTTCTGAACTCAGACAAGGTTCCAGCTAGAATGAGTTGAAACTCACTTCTTGCTTCTGTGCTTCTCAGGCGTTTGCAATTTAGCCACTTATTGGGTTTTAGCAGCTGCAAGTGGGGACGCACTTTCATATGGAGCTTGGCCACAATCATACGATGGTCAGTCCAGCACTCTGCACCTCTCATGACACGGGTGATAAGAACATCCTTGATGTCATGACATCTCACAATGATGAAGTCAATCATGTGCCAATGTTCAGAGCAAGGGTGCATCCACGGGACCTTATATTTTTCCTTTTGCTGGAAGATGGTATTGGGAGTAACACACCAATAAGTCGAGGCGTTACTCCCCTGAAAACAGCAGATGGTCAAACACTTCTGAAGAATCAGAATACCATTCTGCTGAGGTGGGCTGAGCATTTTAACACCCTGCTTAATCAGGATTCTGACGCAGACTCCACCATCCTGGAAGAACTGCCTGAACTTATTCCTATGCACAACCTCAGTCTACCACCAACCTTCCAGGAGGTTCTATCAGCTGTCCATTCCCTTAAGAACAATAAGTCCCCTGGCACTGACAATATCCCTGCCAAGTTACTGAAGAATGGAGGGTACATGTGTATGTGCACCCTCAACCGGTACATCAGCAAGGCCTGGACTGATGAGAACATCCCACAACAATGGAGAAATGCAAACATCATTGTAATTTATAAGAACAAGGGTGGCAAGGCTATCTGCGCAATAGTAGGGGCATATCACTCCTTTCTGTTGCTGAAAAGGTCCTAGCTAAGGTGATGCTTCAGAGGCTCATCAGCAACATCACGGAGTCAATGCTGCCTGAATCGCAGTGTGGATTTAGGAAGAACAGGAGCACGATTGACATGATCTTCACAGCCCGGCAGCTTCAGAAAAAGTGCCGGGAGCAACATCAAGACCTGTTTATGGCCTTTGTCGACCTCTCCAAAGCATTTGACACTGTGCAAAGAGAGCTCTTATGGGATGTCCTCCTCAGGTTTGGCTGTCCTGATAAATCTGTTAACATCCTCCACCAGTTCCATGATGGGATGACTGCTCGGGTAACCATATGAGGACAAGAGTCCGAGCCCTTCCTTGTACGCACAGGGGTGAGGCGGGGTGTGTGCTAGCCCCAGTGCTCTTTAACATCTTCCTCTTGTGTGTCACTAAGCTTCTCCACAATGAGATTGAGGATAGCAGTGGTGTGGCAGTGGACGTCAGATTAGATGGCAACCTCTTTGACATCAGGAGGCTCCACGCAACCACCAAACTCCGTAGAGAGCGGGTCCTGGAGCTGCAGTCTGCGGATGACTGTGCTCTTGTGGCCCATACTCCGGAGGATCTTCAGACTGTCCTTGCTGTGGTGGTGAGAGCCTACAGCAGGATGGGGATGACCATCAATACCACCAAGACAGAAGTGGTTTGCCAATGGAGTACCAGTGTCCCACCCACCCTACCTGCCTTCACTGTTGGTGATGAAAAGCTGACAGTTGTGCCATCTTTCAAATATCTGGGGAGCATTCTCTCTGAGGATAGCGGCATTGACAATGTCATCCAGAGCCACATTAAACAGGCATCAGCTGCCTTTGGGAGACTTCGGTGTAGAGTCTTTCAGAACAGGAGCCTTAGTACCTCCACAAAGGTCGCCGTATACCAAGTGGTCTGTGTCACCACCCTCCTTTATAGCTGTGAAGCTTGGGTAACCTACAGCCGTCACATCAAGTCCTTGGAGTGCTTCCACATCAGCTGCCTTCAGCGCATCCTGGGAATTACCTGGCGTGAGTGGGTGCCTCACACTGAAATACTTGTAAAGACCAACTGCAGAAGTATTGAGGCCATGATCACCCAGCGTCAGCTGCAGTGGCTGGGGCACGTGATAAAGATGCCCCCATGTCGTCTACCCCGCAGAGTGTTATACGGCAAGCTACATCATGGTCGATGCTCAGCTGGAGGGCCAAAGAAGCGCTATAAGGATCAGACTTGAAGGAAGTGCAAGATCAGACCTGAGGACCTGGAGAATGTTGCTGCTGACCGTAACACTTGGCGACAGCTGTGTAGGGATGGGATTCGTATTCTGGAGATGGAAAGAACAACCAGAAGACAGCAGAAGAGAGCCAGGAGAAATGCAGCCATGGTTGCTATCACTACCACCACTACCACATACACATGTCCCACCTGCACTAGAACTTGTGGGTCCAGGTTAGGACAGTATAGTCATCAAAGATCTCACTGTTAAAGGAGTGGATGTCATCATCGGATTCCGATGGACAACCAAAGAAAGAAGAAGACAATGGGAGTGGAATAAGGATATCATTTTCATCTTTGGAATAAAATCTCAGAGTAGATCTTTTGGAACTGAGAGACACTGCATTTTTGTTCAGAATCATCCACTATATTATGGTTATAATATCCTAACCCTTCTCACTTCCCATTGTTGTATGAGTGTGCTGGGTGAAGGACTGATTTTGGGTACATGAAAAGCAACAGTCCCATCAATGGCAGCCACAGGTCATTCTTCCAGTGATCCAGCAAGCAGTCACCAGCAAAGTTCTGGGCAGAAATGAAGCCACAGTTATCTTTTGCTTTGTCTCAGACGGCACCTAACTTCTCAGTGTTTAGATCTGCAGCCTCTACATGAGTAATTATGACAGGCTACCCCAGAGGAATTGGAAATTTTGATGTAAATTTCTCTAAAAGTCCTCTCGAACATTCACTAAAATATACTGCTGCATATTTTAGAGAATGGTAAACCAATCATCATACTTTGAAGGATGCTTACATGCTCTCTAATGAATTGGTGCAACTTACAGAGCTATCTCCTCTTAGGTATCATCTCTGTTATGTTGAAATCCCAGGACTGTGTAAATGCAGTCAGACTTCATTCAGTTTTTACTTCCTAATAGGCAATTTATAAAACTTTTAGATAATTTATATCCAAATCTCCCTACACATGTTACAATAAAATGCTTTTCTAAAGCTGTTTAATCATTATGCATCACCCATTACATACAGTGATGTGGGAGTACAGAGAAAGACAGTGAACTAAAACCTACAACATGAAAGGACTTGTCAGGAAAATATGACCTGGTTACAATAATGGAAGCTAAAGGTGTATTATAATGCTCATGAATGTTAACCTGTTAAATCATGTAATTAAATTTCATTAATTCTACAATCATTCAGTATATCTGTGCAATAGTAGCGTTGCTTATCTCACTTCTTCTGGTACTTTCTCTACCTGTCCTAAAGTTTTGTACATTTTTTTACTCTTCCAGCTCCTTGGTTCAAAGTCCAAAGCCCTGATCTTTATGTAGAATGGGGTCGGATCAAAGAAGAAGGATTTCAAATGGGAAAACCGGAGTACTCATCTCCCAAACATCAGGCTGAAGTTTATAGCAGCAGGTACTTTATTATCTTTCACTCGTTTTTCCATCTGACAGACTGCTCAGCTGACAGGATGTCTGTCCACAGTCAGGGAATCCAACAGAAGAACACAGGTGTGAGGAGCTGCAGAAGGTCAGTAACTTTAAATTCCGGAGTGCCACTATCTCAGTGGACCTGTCCTGGAGCCATCATATAAATGTAATTGCAAAAAAAGTGTAATGGTGTCCCTATTTCCTTAGGAGTCTGCGGGGTTTCGGCATGTCATCAAAAACCTTGACAAACTTCTATAGATGTGTTATGGAAAGTGTATTTACTGGCTGTATTATGGCCTGGTACGGGAATACCAATCCCATTGGGTGGAAAATCCTACAAAAGATAGTGGACTCGACACAGTACATCACAAGTAAAGCCCTCCCAACCGTTGAGCAAATCTACATGAAATGCTGTTGTAGAAAAGCAACATCCATCATCAAAGATCCTCACCACCCAGGCCGTGCTCTTTTCCCACTGCTGCCATTGGGTAGAAGGTACAAGTGCCTCAGGTGTCGCACCACCTGGTTCAGAACTGTTAGTACCGCACAACCGTCAGGCTCTTGAACAAAATCCGTCTATTAAGATGTTCTCAGAACCAATGGTCTCACTTAAAGGACTCTTCATCTTGTTATTTCATGCTCTCATTATTTATTGCTATTTATTTATATTTTCATTTGCACAGTTTGTTGTCCATTGATCTTGTCTACAGCTACTGTTCCATAGATTTGCTAAGTATGCCCGCAGATAAAGAATCTCAGGGTTGTATATGGTGACATATATGTACTCTGATAATAAATTTTACTTTGAACTTTCAATCTATTCAGCTGGGAATAGATTGAAAGATATTGAAGATGAGCAGACATGTTAGCAAGTTGATCAGAGTCAATGGGAAACAGTGGACCAAAGTCAAGGAAGATTCAATCAGGGATAATTAAGACCATGGGATGATAGGGATAAGGTGGCTGACCTTTAAAATAGGTGGGAGATGGTAGGGTTAGCTTGCTGATCACACTGGACAACAAATTTTTTTGCCTGTCCACTAGAAGTTATTTGAATTGCCTGTCATGGATGATCTATTTGATATGTGGACCAACAAAAATGTCTTTCTTAATCTTGGCATCAGTTATTCTGACTTGAATTATGAATTGAAGTAACAAATATAGGCAATTTTAAAAAATATACATGATAAGGAAATTTCATGGTGATTTTCATGATCAGCAGCACAAAATCCTTAAGATACACCCAAAAGTACTCAGGAAGAAAAGTCTTTTTGTCCAGTGTCACTTGTATGTATGTGTGGTGGCTGAGACAGAGCAGCATGCGGGGAATGCAGAGTAGGTTAGCTACTTCTGCCTTCCCCACATGCTCTATCACTCCATAAGACCTTAAGATATGTGAGAAGAATTAGGCCATTCATCCCATCCAGTTTGCTCTGCCATTGAGTCATGGCTGATACTTCTTCAACCCCTTTTCCAACTTTTCCCTGTAACCCTTCACCTTCTTACCAATGAAAAACGTATCAATCTCTTTTTTAAATACACCCAATGACCTGCCCTTTACAGCCCTCCGTGATAACGAATTTTACAAATTCACTATCTTCTTGCTGAAAGCATTCCTCCGCATCTCACTTTTAATGGAGACACACTCTCCTCATCAACTCTGTCCAGGCCTTTCAGTATCCGGTAGGTTTCAATGAGATCTCCCTGCACTGTTCTTGTACTCTTAATTCTACCTCTCTCTGTTATTCTGTTATGGTCACTTTGCTGTTTTGCTTTGCGTTGTTCAGATTTGTACTCCAATCCTGGTACCATTCTGCTTTTTTGTGCTCATTGTTGTATTTACTATCGTACTTATTATTAATATCTATATCGTTTACCCTGTGAGCTTTATGGCATCAATAAGTTCATTGCACCTTGGAGTATATGGGGCTGAATGTTGGCATAATGGTTAGCGCAACGTTTTACAGTACCAGTAACAAGGGTTCAATTCCTGATATTGCCTGTAAGGAATTTGTATGTTCTCCCCATGACTGCACGTGTTTCCTTCCACAGTCCAAAGATACACTAGTTGGTAGGTTAATTCGTCATTGTATATTGTTCCATGATTAGGTTAGGGTTAAATCAGGGCTTCCTGAAGCACCTATTCTGCACTGTGGTTGGTTGGCATCCATCAGTCTCAAAGAACAATGGGTGATGTTAATGATCATTATCACAAGCCTGGGCAGAAGGTATAAAGATCCTAAGATGCCCAGTCGTCAAGATCACCCTCTCGGCCTCACCAGTGTCGTCCAAAGGAAAGCTTATGAAGCAATACATTTGGCACCAGCTTGGCTGTAGGAGGTGCTGGAAAGATGTTCAATTATATCCAGGGCTCCACTCCGGATTTGCTGTCTGGGTTTACTCCCGTATCCTTTGTCTTTCTTGATG
Source organism: Hemitrygon akajei (assembly GCF_048418815.1). NCBI lineage: Eukaryota > Metazoa > Chordata > Chondrichthyes > Myliobatiformes > Dasyatidae > Hemitrygon > Hemitrygon akajei. Next base: position 56,360,143 of record NC_133125.1, read on the forward strand.
CTGCCCACAAGCTATTTACACATAGCTGGGGATTCTACGCTGTATCTCAATAATTAAATATGATAATAAACTATTCTGAATCTGTTCAGGAAGACATCTTTAAATGATTCAGCATGGACTAGATGGGCTGAAAGGCCTCTTTCTGTGCTGTACTTTAATATGACTCTATTACACTGTATCTACAGAATAGACATCATCCTGATCAGATTCAAATTAGGCAGCATCAGATCAGGTCAGGCAGCATCTGCAAAGAGAAACAGACATTTTCTATCTTCCCTAGTGTGATCAACCCAGAGTGGTGCCATTTCTCCTTTGCGGAACCACCCTACACTGACTGCAAGGGGACTGGCAGGCAGTGAGACTACGAAGCCAGCATGCTCCCAGGCCTGGCACCTACATCTGCAATGTGCAGCAATGATTCATGTGGAGTTCTTTTAAATTGGAATTGCAGACTTTTAAGAGCTTCAGCTGCATACTGATTCCTGCCTTCATCTGTCAGCAGGCTTCCACTCAACATCAGGAGCTCCTAATGAATATTTAATGAGGTCAATTGAAAATGTGTGCAATTGGCCCTTTTCCATTTCAACAAGTGTATTGCCCAGCTGTTTTTTTTGGGCCCAAGCATTTCAAGGAAATGGCAGTGCACCCTGATCTACTTTAAGGCAGGCTTCAATTCCTGGCAATGTGGGAACCTTTTATAAATCAGGTGCACGATATTAAAGTGGGATGGTACAATGCAATTATATCACTGTGATATTAATGGGCTGGTAAGGGCTACATGTTAAATATTTTGCAAGTCAAAACCTGGCTATTGGTATTGTTATGAACCCCATAACTGGGTCACTTACCAGCAAAGACAGAGAGGTCCGCTGAAGTCTGATGGTACTATTTTTAAACGTTTTTATTTATAAAGGGGCACAAAAGTAAGGTTAATACAAACATTCAGATAATATACGTCGTCAATACTCAATCTAAAGCGCGGGTATAGTAATAATCAACAATACGAAGTAGCTCTATCGTTTGTCTAGGGGTAAAATTATTGTCCGATGGAAATATCAAAGTCTCTGAAGTTCATGCAGGCTTTTAGCCTTTCGGAGACCGCTGGGGTTCACGTGTTGGAGACAGAAAATAAACTTGCCAGCCTGTTGGACTCAAATCGTTGAATCGGGAACGTGAGTTCCCCGTTGTCAGTTCGGAATCCTTTTCGGGGTTATCAGCCACTCGATTCCCTAGCTAGGGGAACCGAATCACACGTGGCTCCCGAACAGCTTCCCGTCCTTACGGGAGCGATGGTATCTCTGTCTGGTGCGTCACTGGCTTACTGCCTCCTGCTGTCCCCTTTTATCGTGACTGGCAGATTTGTAGATGTCAATCAAGGTAGGGTGATACAATCCCCACCCCACATTGCCCAAGGGTGTCCATGTCCCTGAGAGCTGGCACGTAGGATATAGTCACAATTCACACAAGTGTCTCTAAGAACAATGGTCAAATCCGTTGCATTGTCTCTCATTTCCTGGGTCCAAGACCCGAATTAATAGCGATCTTGCGATTCTCAGGAAGGAGGGGGCTGGTCCCGCACCCTTCGGCCCCTCAGAGCTGTGGTACATTCATAACAGTATCAACTTTGACTCAAAGTACCTGTTGAATAAAACTCAAAGATGGATAAAACTTGGGGCTAGAAAAAGTTTCACACATTGACAAGAGGGGCATCTCTGGATATGGACAAAAGAAAAAAAAATTATACCAGAAGTGTACTGAAATGAGAAACAAGTTTAAAGTATTTTGAATTAAAAGTAGAATTACTTATAGAAGACTCAAATCCTTCAAGTCAAGTTAACCAAATTAAATCTGAGCTATAAATATCTCATTTCCTTCTCAGCAGACTTGCAAAAAAAAATAGGGCAACACTCAGGCAAATCCAGAAGCTGTAGATTGCAAATGTTAAGCAGTGGAATTTTCCAATATGCAACAGAATCCATTCATCTTAATCTCTCTGTAAAGAGTCTATTTGTAGTATTTCACAATTTAAGTACTTTCTGACAAATCTATTAATTATGCATTGAAACAAATTATTTGCAGCCTGTGGAGAATTTTCCCCAAGTTGCACCATAAAGCTTTATCTCCTGCCTGAAACCATGGCTTATTTCTAATGAAGCTTTTTCTGGTAGACTGACAAAAAAAAGTTGAAAAGAATCAATAAAAAATGATGGTGCAATTAAACACATGTTAATGACTTATTTATGCAACATCCCTTGGGTGTCTTGATATAAAAAGTCATGGCACTGTCATGGCTATTGGAAAAACCTCAAGGTCACATCATTAAAACTTTTGACAAAATGCACAATGTTCTTTAATTTCACCTGCAGTGCTGCAGAAATTGGGGACTTGGATATAAAATAATTAGACTGCATTAATGAAGTGTACAATAATTTCCTCATTTGATCCGCAAATATTGGATGAGAATTGGATTGTTACTTGCTTCTAAGGAGAATTGGTTTGAGAGAAGCCTGAACTTTCCAGCTGCTAATTCTAATAAGTACATGAACCAAAATACTCAAAGTGCTGTTCTAATGGGTCTGTTAACCTCATACAGGAACTGTTGCCTTCCATGATGAAGTAGGACAGGATGTGTACAAATGATTATTGAAACTTGCAGTTTGATATTAACATTGCTTTTAAAGTGCGTAAACAGTTCAGATTAAAAAGTCCTAAACTGATGGTCCTGAAGAAGCTGGGATCTGACAGCAGAGAACAGTGGAATGTGGAATAAAGGGAAGGAAGTAGAGAACTGAAAGAAGGAAATAGATAGGTTACTTGGGTGAAGGAAGAGAGGAGAAGGGGTGAGAGGGCTACTGGAATGGGGAAAACAATAAAGGGTGGTGAATGCAGAGGGGACCGGGTACCAGAGGTTCGAGAATTTGGTGTTCTTGTCATCAGATTGGAGAGTACCTGGAGGCGGAATATGGTGTGTTTGTCTTCATTGTGAAAGTAGAGGAGGCTGTGGACAGACATATCAAAATGAGAATAGGAGTTGAATTGAAATGGGTGGCCACTGGGAGATCCTCCTTTTTGTGGAGGACAGTGTGAAGCTGCTCGATAAAGAGGTCCTCCATTCTCACTGATGCTGCACTGGGAGTACCAGATACAATAATTGACCCTGACAGATTCAGACCCCATCGCCTCACCTGGAAGGACTGTTTAGGGCTCTGAGAGGTGGTGAAGGAGGAGTTGTAGGGCAGTATGGTGAACTACATATACCTGTCTGGACATGCCCCCCCCCCCCGCTGACTGCTCCTGTGGCTCCTCCCACAGACCCCTGTATAAAGGCGATTGGAGGCACTGCTCCTCCCTCAGTCTCCAGGATGTTGTGTGATGGTCTCTTGCTGCTGACAGTGCTTTCTTCCAGCTAATAAAAGCCTATTTCTCGCCTCACGTCTCCGAGAGTTATTGATGGTGCATCAGGCAGGTGTAGCACTTGACATAGTTGCAGAGAGGGATCAATGGACAACAGAGTCATGTAGAGAGTGATCCCTGTGGAAAGCAGAGAGGGGACGGGAGGGGAGGGAAAGGTGTGCCTGGTGGTAAGATCCCACTGGAGATGGCAGAAGATACAGAGATGTTCTGGATACAGAGCCTAGTGGGGTGTTAGGTATGGACAAAGGGACAGGGGTGTCGGCAGGGGGTGGGAGTAAGGATAAGAGCTGATGAACGGAAAATGCAGGATATATGGGTGAGGGTAGTATCAACAGTGATGGAAGGGAAACCCTATTTACTGAAAGAAGATGACATCTCAGATGTTTTATAATGGAAAGTATCAACCTGAGAACAGATGCAAGGAAACTGAGAGAAGGGAATAGCATTTTTAGAAGTGACAAAATGGAAGAAGGTGTAGTCAAGGTAACTGTGAGAGTCAGGTGGTTTGTAAAAGATGTCCGTAGATAATCAGTCACCAGAGATGGCGACAGAGAGATCGAGAAAGGAGGGGAGAGTTGTTCGAGATGGACCAAGTAAATTTGAAGGCAGGGTAGAATTTGGAGGCAAAGGACATGAAATTGATGAGCTCAGCACGGGTGCAGGAAGCAGCACCAATGCAGAGATGTTGATGTAGTGGAGAAAGAGTTGGTGTGCTTTGCTGGTGTAGGCTTGGTACATGAACTATTTTACATAGCATAGCCAATAACCAGTTTCTTTAACTTCCAGTAACCACTTGTCTATGTTTTGGTCACCCTTCCTTTATTGTTTTTCCTTCATTCTAGTTGGCTGACATCCTTTCTCTTCTCCTCCCCCACCTTCATGACCAGCCCATCACCTCCCTCCAGTTCCCCACCTTCTTCCCTTTATTTTACGTTTCACTGCCCTCTCCTATCAGATTCCTTCTTCTTCAGCCCTTTGCCCCTTCCACCTATCGCCTCCCAGCTTCTCACATCCTACCCCCTCCCCCCCCCACCTTTCCCCTCACCTTGTTTGACAACTTGTACTACCGTCACTTACTTTGGCCTTCTTACTTTGGCCTCTGGGCCTTTCCCTTCCTTTCCAGTCCAGATGAAGTGTCTAGGCCCGGAACTTTGACTATTTATTTACCCCCTACAGATGCACCCTGACCTGGTGGAGTAAAGGCAACCAGTACAAGAGGGACAAGTTGCACTTGAACCAGGGAGGGTTTCAAGTAGATTGGCTGGGAGGTAGGTTCAAGTGAGAAGACAAGGGTATATGCAGCAGCAAAGCACGTAAGCCTTGCAATCAAGAAAGCCATGTTTACGGTAAAATGGCAGATAGGATTCTGCTATAAATTCTATCTACTTTTGTGCATATAGGCACGTAACTTAACAGGTAAAGCAGATGAAATGAGGTTGTGGATTGCTTCTAGGGATTAGGGTATTTCAGCCAGAACAGAAATATGACTGAGAGAAGAGCAAGACTGATTGCTCAATATTCTGGAATTTTAATGCTTTAGACATGACAGAGGACCATGCACGAGTGGAGTAGTTGCTGCTTTGTTGACACCTCCCTCCCTTTCCTTGATCTTTCAGTTTCTATCTCTGGAGACAGCTTATTTACTGATGTCTATTATAAACCCATGGACTCATACAGCTACCTGGACTATACCTCTTCCTACCCTGTTACTTGTAAAAACATCATCCCCTTCTCTCAATTCCTCCACCTTCACATCTGTTCTCAGAGTGAGGCTTTTCATTCCAGAACAAAGGAGATGTTCTCCTTTTTCAAAGAAAGGGTCTTCCCTTCCCCCACCATCAACGTTGCCCTTAATAGTATCTCTTCCATTTCATGCATGTCTGCTCTTACCCCATCTTCCCGCCACCCTACCAGGGGTAGGGTTCCTCTTGTCCTCACCCCAAGAGCCTCCAGCACATAATTTTCTGGAATCTCCACCATCTCCAACAGGATCCCACAATCAAGCACATCTTCCCCTTCCCTCCACTTTTTGCTTTCCACAAGGATCACTCCCTACGCAACTCCCTTGTCCAGTCACCCCAATCCATTGATCTCGCTCCTGGCACTTACCCTCACAAGTGGATCAAGTGCTACACCTACCACTACACCACCTCCCTCACTACCATTCAGGGCCCAAATAGTCCTCCCAGGTGAGGTGACATTTCACCTGTGAGTCTGTTGTGGTCACATATTGTGTCTGGTGCTCCCAGAGTGGCCTCCTGTATAATAGTGAGACCCAACGTAGTTTGGGAGACCGCTTCGCTGAGACCTATGCTCTGTCTGCCAGAAGAAGCAGGATCTCCCATTCCTATTTCGATATGTCTATCCAATGACCTTCTCTATAATTGTGATGAGGCCACACTCAGGTTGGGGGAACAACACCTCATATTCTGTCTGGGTAGCCAATTTGATGGCATGGATATCGAATTCTCGAACTTCTGGTACTGCCCACCCCCCCTCAACATTCCCCATTCCCTTTTCCCTCACTCGCTTCATCTCCTTGCCTGCCCATTGCCTCCCTCTGGTGCTCCTGCCCCCTTTTCTTTCTTCAATGGCCTTCCATCTTCTCCTATCAGGCTCCCCTTCTCCAGCCCTGTATCTCTTTCACCAAATGACTCCTCAGCTTTTTACTTTATCCCTCCCCCTTCAGGATTTTTCTACCACATTGTGTTTCTCCCTTCCCCCTCCCTTTTGAATTTACTCCTCATCATTTTCCCCAGTCCTGCTAAAGCGTCTCAACCTGAAATGTTGACTGTACTCTTTTCCACAGATGTTGCCTGGCCTGCTAAGTTCCTCTAGCATATTATGTGTGTTGCTTTGATATCCAGCATCTGAAGATTTGCTCTTGTATGATAATCTTAAAAGGTGGTTTAATTATTAACAGTAAAAGAGTGTTGGATCTGAAGATAATACTGTCCAGAAGGTACTTTGGAAGTCAAGACTGAGGAAGTAAATCTGGTAGTTACCACCATTTTATTAGGTGTTCAAAACAAAGAAATAATAGTCACTAACGCAGATTCAGATTTATTTACCATGTGTACATTAAAGCATAAAGTGAAATGTGTCATTTGTGTTACCAACCAACATGCTGAAAGATGTGTTATGGCAGCCCACAATTGTCATCACAGTTTCCAGTGTCCTCAGAGCTTTCCATAATGTTCAACAGAAAAATACAAGCAGCATCAACAACAGCAAAACAAACTTGTATCCCTCCCTCACTCAATCCACAGGACCAGGCTCTGGGCATCCAATCCTTTTCCCTGCACTCTTAGACTTTGGTCCTCCAACCTTCAGTCCCTGGACCAGACTCACCATCTCCAGTCCTCAACCTTTCAGGCTTTTCATTTGTGCAGTCTCCAAACTCTGAGCCTCGCTGATCTCTGGGCATCGACCCCAGGACTCTCTGATCATGGGTTGACCTTTGGGCACTCATTCTATAGACAAGAACCAATCAGTCAGGGCATCAGGTTTAGGAGTAGGACATTACTTAGCAGTTATATAAGTCACTGGTGAGACTGCACTTGGAAGGTTGAGAAATCGATGTTCATTCCATCAGGTCGGTGTTTGCCCAGACGGAATGTAACCTGAGAGTGGCCTCATCACGGCAGTAGAGGAGGGCATGGACTGACATTTCGGAATTAGAATGGGAAGTAGAATTGAAGTGGGTGGCCTCAGGAGATCCTGCTTTTTCTGGCGGATGGAACATAGGTGCTTGGCAAAGCCATCTCCCAATCTCCCAAGCAGCCTCCAACCTGATGGCATGAACTTTGATTTCTCAACTTCCAGTAATTGCAAAATCTCCCCCCCCCCCCTTCACCATTCCCATTTCCCTCTTTTACCTTGTCCCCTTAACTGCCTATCGCCTCCCTCTGGTTCTCCTCCCCCTCCCCTTTGTGCCTTTGTTTCATGATCTTCTACCCTCTCCTATCAGATTACCCCTTCTCCAGCCCTTTATTTCTTTTACCAGTTGACCTCCCAGCTCTTTACCACCCCTCCCTGTCTCCCAGTTTCACCTATCACCTTGTACTTCTTCCTCTAACTTCTCATCTTTTTTTTTCCAGTCCTGACAAAGGGTCTCGGCCTGAAATGTTGACTGTTTACTCTTTTCCAGAGATGCTACCTGGCCTGCTGAGTTCCTCCAGCATTTGTGTGTGTTTCTTAGATTTCCAGCATCTGCATATGTTTTTCATTTTTGTGCTGTTGACTTTGGCCTATTTTATCATGTGCCTCCAAGTACTCTGAAACCTCATCCTTAACAATAAACTCCAACATCTTTCCAACCACTAAAATCAGGCTAACTGGCTTGTAATTTCCTTTTTTTCTGCCTCCCTCCTTTCTTAATGAGTGAAGTGACATTTATAATTTTCTAGTCCTCAGAAACTGTTCCAGAATCTAGTGATTCTTGAAAGATTATTACTAATGCCTCCACGATCTCTTCAGCTACTTCTTTTGGAACCCTGGGGTGTAGTCCATTTGATCCGGGTGACGTCCTTATGTTCAGACTTTCCAGTTTCCTAACCACCTTCTCATTAGTAAAAGCAATAGCACTCGCTTCTGCCTGCTGACACTCTCGCATTTCTGGTTTTCTGTTGGTGCCATCCACAGTGAACACTGGTGCAAAATTCTTATTCAGTCTGTCCACTATTTCTTTGTCCTCCATTACTACCTCTCCAGTGCCTTTTTCCAGTTGTCTGATAATGACTCTCATCTCTCTTTTACGCTTTATACAGTCTATTTGAAAAAAACTTTTTGTATCCTCTTTTATATTATTGATTAGCTGATCGTCATATTTTATCCTCGTTTTCCTGATGGCTTTTTTTTTGTTGCTTTCTGATGGTTTTTAAAAGCTTCCCAATCTTTACCACTAATTGTTTTGCTATATTATACCCTCTCTTTAGCTTTTTGCTGCCTTAGACTTCCCTTGCCAGCCATGGTTGCCTCATCCTCCCTTTAGAAAGCTTCATCATTGGGATGTATCTATTTCTGCACCTTCCAAAGTTCCCACAGAAACACCAGCCACTGCTGTTCTGGCATCATCCCTGCTAATGCCCCCTTCCAATCAACTTTGGCCAGCTGCTCTGTCATGCCCCTGTAATTCTCATAACTCCACTCTAATACTGAAACTTCTGACTTTAGCTTCTCCTTTTCAAACTGTAGGGTTTGAATATTATGATTACTGTGACGAGATCTGAAGGATTATGCTAAAGTGGACTGTTCCTTTAACAAGAGAGAGAGGGAGTGAACAGCTTGTGTGCTAATTCAGCAGCAGGGAGAGAGAATAAGTCTGTGACTTGGCTTGGAAACTGAAAGGCGGAACTATATAATGGACAGCTCGTGTTCAGCATTTGAAGATATATGCAAGGTCAGTCGACTTTTTAATCAGACACACAGGACACATGACTCCAGAGGCAAGGAGGACGCTGGTGAGCTTTGTGTACCCACGACAAGGGTGGGGTTTTTGCTCACAGTGTGGTCAAAGGGGTGACCGGTGGGGAGCAGTCGGTGTGTTTAACCCTGGTCTGGGTTGATGACTCCACCACAGAAGACGGCATCCTCTTTTAGTGGTCACAGTCGGTGACAGTAAGTTTCAGGAGCAGGACGACGTGGAGGATCGGCATCGGAAGACAAACCAACTCTCTATCTCTTGCTATCCAACTCTACTTAAATCCAATTCCAGAACTGAACTGATTACTTACCGTGCCACTGCAAGTCTGTATCACCTGATCACCTGAGCTGGGGAAGCTTGGGAACCTTTTTACTCACCTACATATTTGCATAAACTCTGCTAACCTGTTTACTTTATCTTGTTTTATATCACTTTATTCATGTAGTTACTAATAAAACAGAGTTTATAATGGAAGACTCAGACTCCAGGTGTGTCCATTTCTGCTGGTTCTTTTTAACCTGTTACGGGGTATGTAACATTACTGTCTCCTAAGGGTTCCTTTACCTTAAGCTCCCCAATCAAACCTGGGTCATTACATAATACCCAATCCAGAATTGCTATTCTCCTAGTGGGCTCAACTATAAGCTAAAAAGCCATCTTGTAGGCATTCTACTAAAGTTCCATCTTTGGATCCAGCATCAACCTAATTTTCCCAACCTACTTGCATATTGAAATCCACCATGATTTTCTTAACATTGCCCATTTTACATGCCTTTTCTATATCCCATTGTAATTTATAACCCATATTCTGGCTACTCTTCAGTGGCCTGTATATAACTTCCATCAGTGTCTTTATACCATTGCAATTTCTTAGCTCTACCCACAAGGACTCTACATCTTCCAATCCTATGCCACCTCTTTCTAAGCATTTGAATTTGTATTTTACCAACAAAGACCCTGCCCCCTTTGCCTACCTTCCTGTCATTTCAATGCAAAGTTTATCCTTTGATGTTAAGCTCCCAACTATCATCTTTTAGCCACGACTCAGAGATGCCCAACCCATCATACATGTCAATCTCTAACTGCACTATAAGATCATCTACTTTATTCTGTATACTGTGTGCATTCAAATATAACACCTTCAGTCCTGTATTCATCACCCTTTTTGATTTTGGCCCCCGTTTCACTTTAACTCATCACACTGACTGAAATTTTGTCCTATCCTCTGTCATAGTCTCACTACACACAGCATCTTGTTGTATACCAACTACACCATCCTCGGCCCTATCAGTCTGATTCCCATCCCCCTACCAAAATAGTTTAAATCTTCTCCAACAGCTCTAGCAGACCTGCCTGCAAGGATATTGGTCCCCTTCATGTTCAGATGTAATCTGTCTGCTTTGTACAGGTCACACATTACCCAGAACATTTCCCAATGTTCCAGAAATCTGAAACTCTGCCCCCTGCACCAATTCTTCAGCCCGCATTCATCTGCCAAATCATCATATTTTTAACCTTACTGGCATGTGGCAAAGGCAGCAATTCAAAGATTACTACCGTGGAGTTACTGCTTTTCAGCTTTCTGCTCCTCTAATTAAGGAATCCCCAGTCACTACTGTGCTCCTCTTCTCCCTCCTTCCCTTCTGACCCACTTCTCCCCTGTGCAAAGTTATCATTCGCCAGGAAGTAACAGACTTTACACCAGCATAAAATTAAAAGGAAGTATATTTACAGATATTTCAACTTCAACAAACAGTTAAGAGAAAAAAAGAGGCCCACTACAGTTAACCTAGCCTAAATGTGCACATAAATGTTGGAGCTCATTTCTGGAGAAATCAGGTGTATTGCTTTACTCACATGCTGAACCCAAGTTCTATGTGAAAGACACCAGCCACGGTTCAACCTTCCCTCAAAGACCATTTTGAATGAGCTGGCTAACTTAGAAGCATTGGCACTTCCTCCTTGGAACCATTCGTCTGCACAAAGCACGTCCTATAATGAGGTCTCTCCTTCGGATGGGATCCTTTGAGCAACTTCCCTAGTGCTCTTCTCCGCACCTCCTCACAGAAGACACAAAACCAGACTACAGTCCTTCTGAAATCTAATCCTGTCCCGCTCTCTCAAATATTCCGGGGTATCCCACTGGACAGAATGTTAGAGCACAATCCCAAACAAATCCAGTTGCCAACACAACATTCCTAGGCTGAGCAAATGCACCTTTATCTCAGTCGAAGCCAAAATGCTGTTCTATGAAGCTTATCTAACAGGACACACTACTTTTGCAGAAAACTGCTGAAATAAAAATACTTCACCGCATAGCAGTAGAAATATTAAAACATGTTCTTAACCAGGGCATTACAGCAATTTCACCTCCTTGCATTCCCAACAATTCTACACAAATTTCAGCATCCACTTGGGGCAACTCAGTGACTGAGTAACTCGTGCACCTTTGGACTGTGGGAGGAACTCTGGAGTAGCTGGGCAAAACCCATGGGGTTACTGAGAGAACATGCAAACTCCACAATGACAGCAAAGGAGATCAGAGCTTTGTCTCACAGTTCAATCTTATCAGTTGCTCTGAAGGCACCTTTGGAAAGAGGAACCGGTGGAGCAAGTGAGGAGTCAGTGGGGATCTAGTGAAACAGTACGACTGTGATCAGAAACGTTGGAGCGTGAGGGTGATTAGTTTTATTGGAGAATAATTGGAACAATTGGAGATTGAACAGGGCTCTAGAAGTGCAAGTACTTTATTTGAGTGTCAGTGCTTATGGTAAATAAGCATTTTTCTTAGTGAATGAGTGGATTCATTGGCAATCAAGTGGTAGTATTGGAGATGAGCAGTGATATTACTGGACGAAAAGCCGTGGAGAATGTCAATTCTGTTATTTCTGAGCATGTCAGGTATGCCTAAGTGCAAATAGATATTTAGTAATGCTTTTGAAGGGATCGTCATATTGATGGAATAACATTATGTCCTACTTGCATACATTTAAAGAAGCGAATGCACAGACAAAATACTGGAGGAATTCAGCAGGTCAGGCAGCATCTATGGAAATGAATAGTTAGTCAACGTTTTGGGCTGAGACCCTTCTTCAGGAGGGGGAAGACGCTAGCATAAGAAGGTGGGGGGAGGGGAAAGAGGCCAGCTGGAAGGTGATAGGTGAAGCCAGGTGGGTGTGAAAGGCCAAATGCTGGAGAAGTTATCTGATAGGAGAGGAGGGTGGACAATAGGAAAAAGGGAAGGAGGAAGTGACCCAGAGGGAAGTAATCGGTGGGTGACAAGAAACGAAAGGTCAGAGTGGACAATAGAGAAAGAAGGGGCTGAAAACTTGCTCACTGGAAGGAGATATCAATATTCAGCTTGGAGGCTACCTAGACGGAATATAAGGTGTTGCTCCTCCACCCTGAGGGTGGCCTCATCTTGTCTCAAGAGGAGGCCATGGATCGATATGTCAGAACGGGAATGGGAATCGGAATTTAAAATATTTTGCCAATGGAAAGTCCCACTTGAGGCAGATGGATCATTAATTTAACTATTTTAACAGGTTTAGGGCTGATTCTTTTATTGCTAGAGATTCCAAAATTGTAACATTTTCTCACAACATTAAATGTGGGGCAAGGAGAATGAAATATCTTGATTCCAGCTTGCTCATGGATTGTCTTTGAGTGAAAAAAGCCTCAAAGTCCAAACCTTTGTCCCTTTAATTAGTTTCATACACGCTGATCATGATGGTTCCTGTATCCGCGGGTTTGCTAATGAATTCACTAACAATGCTGAAACAACCCTAGTGTTCTCAATGTCCAAGTAATGAATCAGTAGCTCAGAGCTGTTCTCAATTCTCCAGTTTCTTTGAACAAATTCCAAAAACATTACCAATACCAGACACCAAATAAGTGCAGCAGTACTGGACAGAAGCAATTCTTCGACTCCCGCTGAGCCTCTTCATTCTAAACAGCTCTTTGGCTTTGTTGGATTATTTGTCATGGAGTGAGGGGCTGAAATTCATCTTGTATAATGATTTGCGCCTGGTTCATTATTTTAATCATTAACAGCTGTGTTTCATGCTGCAACCTTCTGCTCTAATCTTTTTGATATTTCTGTCTTCAAATAATTTCAAATGCATTTTTATCATAATGCATACTGGAGAGGTTAGTTTAACGTTGAATGTGAAATCACCCACCATCATTTAATCCCCTACAACTGAAAGGACATCAGATCAGTATCAAGTCAGATAAAGTGTTGACCTTGATAAAATGTTATGATTTAGTCTATAACTGCTGATGAAATTGAGAACGTCAGCACTGTGAAGGAACTAAGAATGAGAGGAGAAATGTTTGACTGCTGAGATCAATGTGAAAGCCAATGACATGGATAAGATTAAAAAGGAGGTTCTGCTGAAGGAGTATGGACATTGGCATCCATAATAAAATTCAAAATCACAAAGGTATTCTCAGAATTATAGACAATAGATGCAGGAGTAGGCCATTCGGCCCTTTGAGCCAGCACCACCATTCAATATGATCATGGCTGATCATCTACAATCAGTACCCTGTTCCTGCTTTCTCCCCACATCCCTTGACTCTGCTATCTTTAAGAGCTCCATCTAACTCTTTCTTGAAAGCATCCAGAGAATTGGCCTCCACTGCCTTCTGAGGCAGAGCATTCCATAGATCCACAACTCTCTGGGTGAAAAAGTTTTTCCTCAACTCTGTTCTAAATAGCCTACCCCTTATCCTTAAACTGTGGCCTCTGGTTCTGGACTCCCACAACATCGGGAACATTTTTCCTGCCTCTAGTGTATCCAATCCCTTAATAATCTTATATGTTTCAATCAAATTCCCTATCATCCTTCTAAATTCCAGTGTATACAAGCCCAGACGCTCCAATCTTTCAACATATGACAGTCCCGCCATCCTGGGAATTAACCTCATGAACCTACGCTGCACTCCCTCAATAGCAAGAATGTCCCTCCTTAAATTTGGAGACCAAAACTGAACATAATACTCCAGGTGTGATCTCACCAGGCCCCTGTACAACTACAGAAGGACCTCTTTACTCCTATACACAACTCCCCTTTTTATGAAGGCCAACATGCCATTAGCTTTCTTCACTGCCTGCTATACTTGCATGCTTACTTTCAGTGACTGATGAACAAGGACACCTAGATCTCGTTGTACTTCCCCTTTTCCTAACTTGACACCATTCAGATAGTAATCTGCCTTCCTGTTCTTGCCACCAAAGTGGATAACCTCACATGTATCCACATTAAACTGCATCTGCCATGCATCTGCCCACTCACCCAGCCTGTCCAAGTTACCCTGCATTCTCCTAACATCCACCTCATATTTCACACTACTACCCAGTTTTGTGTCATCTGCCAAATTTACTAATGTTACTATTAATCCCTTCATTTAAATCATTAATGTATATTGTAAACAGCTGCGGTTCCAGCACCGAGCCTTGTAGTACCCCATTGGTCACAGCCTGCCATTCTGAAAGGGACCCGTTAATCCCTTCTCTGTTTTCTGTCTGCCAACCAATTTTCTATCCATGTCAGTACCCTGCCCCCAATACCATGTGCTTTAATTTCGCCCACTAATCTCCTATGTGGGACCTTATCAAAGACTTTCTGAAAGTCCAGGTACACTACATCCACTGGCTTTCCCTTGACCATTTTCATAGTTACATCCTCAAAAAATTCCAGAAGATTAGTCAAGCATGATTTCCCCTTCGTAAATCTATGCTGTCTCAGACCGTTCCTGTTATTGCTATCCAAATGTGCCATTATTTCATCTTTTATAATTGACTCCAGCATCTTCTCCACCACTGATGTCAGGCTAACTGGTCTATAATTCCCTGTTTTCTCTCTCCCTCCTTTCTTAAAAAGTGGGATAACATTAGCTATCCTCCAATCCTCAGGAACTGATCCTGAATCTATAGAACATTGGAAAATGATTACCAATGCTTACATGATTTCTAGAGCCACCTCCTTAATTACCCTGGGATGCAGATCATCAGGCTCTGGGGATTTATCGGTCTTCAGTCCCATCAGTCTACACAACACTATTTTCTGCCTAATGTGAATTTCCTTCAGTTCCTCTGTTACCCTAGGTCCTCTGGCCACTATTACATCTGGGAGATTGTCTGTGTCCTCCCCAGTGAAGACAGATCCAAAGTACCTGTTCAACTCATCTGCCATTTCCTTGCTCCCCATAATAAATTCATCCGTTTCTGCCTTCAAAGACCCAACTTTGGTCTTAACTAATTTTTTCCTCTTCACATACCTAAAGAAGCTTTTACTATCCTCCTTTATATTCTTGGCTAGCTTACCTTCGTACCTCATCTTTTCTCCCCATATTGCCTTTTTAGTAATCTTCTGTTGCTCTTTAAAAGTTTCCCAATCCTCTGGCTTCCCGCTCATTTTTGCTATGTTATACTTCTCTTTTATTTTTATACTGTCCTTGACTACCCTTGTTAGTTACGGTTGCCCCCTACTCCCCTTAGAATCTTTTTTCCTCTTTGGAATGAACCGATCCTGCACCTTCTGAATTATTCCCAGAAATACCTGCTATTGTTGTTCCACTGTCATCCCTGCGAGGGTATCCTTCCAGTCAACTTTGGCTAGCTCCTCCCTCATGGCTTTGTTAAACTGTAATACTGACATTTCCGATCTTCCCTTCTCCCTCTCAAATTGTAGATTAAAACTTATCATATTATGGTCACTACCTCCTAATGGCTCCTTTACCTAGAACTCCCTTATCAAATCCGGTTCATTACAAAACACTAGATCCAGAATTGCCTTCTCCCTGGTAGGCTGTTCTAAGAATCCATCTCGGAGGCACTCCACAAACTCCCTTTCTTGGGGTCCAGTACCAACCTGATTTTCCCAGTATACCTGCAAGTTGAAATCCCCCATTACAACCGTAGTATTACCTTTGCGACATGCTAATTTTAGCTCTTGATTCAACTTGCACCCTATATTCAGGCTACTATTTGGGGGCCTGTAGATAACTCCCATTAGGGTCTTTTTGCCCTTACAATTTCTCAGTTCTATCCATACTGACTCTACATCTCCTGATTCTATGTCACCCCTCGCAAGGGACTGAATTTCATTCCTCATCAGCAGAGCCACCCCACCCCCTCTGCCAACCTGTCTGTCCTTTCGATAGGATGTATATTCTTGAATATTCATTTCTCAGCCCTGGTCCTCTTGCAGCCATGTCTCTGTTATTCCTACAACATCATACTTGCCAACTTCCAACTGAGCCTCAAGCTCATCCACTTTATTTCTTTGTGCATTCATATATAATCCATTACTCCTCTCGCTTCTCACATCGGACCCTATTGCACTTGGCCATACTCTCTGATCCCTTCCTGAGCTTTCTGCCCTGTCAATTCTGTTGTCTTTCTTAACTTTTCTTATTCTCTCTTTCCCTTTAACTCCATCCTTATATTTCCAGTTTGTCTCCTCCCCCCACTTATTAGTTTAAACACATCCGTGTTGCAGTGGCAAATCTGCCTGCCGGAATGCTGGTCCCCTGCCTGTTAAGGTGCAACCCGTCTCCTTTGTACAATTCATCCTTACCTCAAAACAGATCCCAGTGGTCTAAGAATCTAGAACCCTGCTTGCCGCACCAGCTCCTCAGCCACACATTGAGATCTCATATCTCCCTGTTCCTGCCCTCACCAACACGAGGAACTGGAAGCAAACCAGAGGTAACCACCCTGGAGGTCCTGCTTTTCAGCCTTCTTCTGAGTTGATTGAACTATATGCAAATTGGTCAGAAAACTGAGTGTATGGCACCAGGACTGGTGCGTTACAATGAGATTTCAATTCATGGGACACTGGTACATGTATTGATGAAAGAGGTTAAGTGTTTTGTTGAAACCAGGTTCACCTGAATCAGACGGGGTCCTGGGAAAAAATGAGTCTAATAAAACTAAATAGTGGTAGGGCGAGTTCTGACAGGGTATACTTGGAGAGTTGAACAAAGTAATTGTTCAAGATGGTAAAATGAGTGACAATAATTACAGCTTGACAGGAAGAGATAAAGAGTGCAAACATGTAAGTACTTATAGAATTAGAGCAAAAACAAAGTGTGTACAAAGGCAAATCTGAAGTCTCTATACCATTTAGAACAAGTAGGTAAGTTAAAAGCAGAAGTTGAGAAAAATTAATCCAATTCAATAACCATTAACAAGCTTTTGTAAATTACTAAAGATGGGAATTAAGTATTCCACAATGAAAATTTTAGAAGGGATAGGCAAAAATGCAAAAAAGAATGAGAGGCCCTGATGAAGATGAAGACAATAGGAAGAAAGGATCTTAACACAGAAAGCAAAAGAGAATTATATTGACTGGAAGTGAAAATCTGTAAATTATAGAAAACATCAGTATAAGTTTTGTATGGAGTACAAAAGAGAAATAGTAATATAGGGCATAGTATAAATAAGGAATTTAGAACAACATATAACAATAATAAAATAATCAGTGGAAGCTTAGTCTACGTATAAATGCCAAGCAAAAATAATGCAGGCGATAAATTCTTAAAGTGTATATGACATGGTTATCTAGATTAATATGTCAAAGAACACGTATCAGATCTAGGGTTGTGGAATGAAAAGTTGCATGCCATCTTGGACAATGTCTCCCATCCACTCCATAATGTACTGGTTAGGCACAGAAGTACGTTCAGCCAGAGACTCATTCCACCGAGATGTAACACTGAGTGTCGTAGGAAGTCATTCCTGCCTGTGGCCATCAAACTTTACAACTCCTCCCTCGGAGTGTCAGACACCCTGAGCCAATAGGCTGGTCCTGGACTTACTTCCACTTGGCACGATTTACTTATTATTATTTAATTATTTATGGTTTTATATTGCTATATTTCTACACTATTCTTGGTTGGTGTGACTGTAACGAAACCCAATTTCCCTTGGGATCAACAAAGTATGTCTGTCTGTCTGTCAAAAAAGAGATAATTAATGATCAGATTATTCAGGGTCTTATGGAACATTACACATAACATGACAGAATTTTATGTAAAGACTGACAGATTTAGTCTAATCTGAGATGAGAATATCAAAATCAGGTTGGAAATAGATTAAGAGGCATGGCAATACATCATCTAATTTCTGAAAGATCAATGCAAGCTCAGGTAATAAATATTTTATTAAGGTAAAAACCCGAACAGAAGTGGCCCAGGCATAGATATCAAGAAAAGTTAAAGAGCGTAACCACCATTTTGGAAAGGAGGCAGGAAGAAAATAAGTAATGGCAATGAGTTAACTTAACACCTGCATTAGAGAAATGCTGGAATCTGTTCTTGAATGAGCTGAGATGTGAGGAGCTGCAGTGAGCAGTGGACTCTGGCCAATACATCATGGGCACGTCACTCCACACCATTGGTCTTATCTACACGAGGTTTTGCATGAAGGGAACAATATCCATCAAAGATTCCCATCATTTGGGCCATACCATCTTCTCACAGCTACCATCAGGCAGGAGGTACTGAATTCTGAAGTCACCTGGTTCAAGAACAATTACTTTCTTGAAGCAGCCTACATAACCCTAATCATTACCTCAGCAGCAATGCTATCATAACTCTGATAACTTTGCACTACAATGGATTTTGGTTTTTTGGTTCTAAATGTAATATTTCATTTAATTTTCTGTAATTTTTTTGTTTTCTTATGGATATTGTGTATTTGATGATCTGTGTCTGTAATGGTTCCAAGTTTTTCATTGCAATTCTGCATACATATACTTGTGCAGATGACAATAAACTTGACTTGACCTTGACTAATATGCTTCCTGTATTCCGAATTTGAACAGCTTTACCCCTTAACCCATAACCTATGGCATTTACCGTGTGCACCTCTTTCTACTAAATTCCATCCTCTGAACTTTTGCAAGCTGTTAAATCAAAAATTACTCATTCTCACTAGATAATTTTAGACAGAATTCACGCTGGCAATCACTTAGAATATGGTGTAGTCCTGTTGACAGCTTTCTGCAAGTTTCCAAACACTTCCCCCAGCACCCTTACTTAATAATCCAAAATCCACACAAATTGCAATTTGACTGATGGAACTTTCCCTTTTGATTGTACTATTTTAATTATGTATCAGCTATAAGAATATGGGCTCTCCAATAAGAGAGTGCTTGATGTCCAACAATTAGCAGAACAATAATAGCTGAAGGGAGGAGAATATCATAATTCTCAAGTTTATTAATGGGATTTTTTCCTTGGCATTTACATTTTCAAATGGTTGTTGAAAACAAATACAGCTCTCTGTAAGGAGTTTGCATGTTCTCCCGGTGAACTCTGGGTGCTCCATATTCCTCCCACAGTCCAAAGATGTACTGGTTGATAGGTTAATTGGTCATTGTAAAAAATTGTCTTTGATTAGGCTAGGGTTAAATCAGGGGATTGCTGGGTGTGCAGCTTGATGCTGCAGCTCAATAAATAAATTTATTTTACCTTTTATGAGATGGTTTATAACTTTTGTTGACATTTTTTCTTGATAGGGATTCAGATGAAAGGCTTGTGTTGATAAAGAAACAATCTCCAAAGTCTCCACTAATTGATCTTACAGTCTGCTTGAAATGTTTGGACCAGGCATTGAGTTTTCACAGTAACTTGGGATTAGAATTCAGTCAACTTTAGTCAATAATGAGTTGTACATTTGAATTCGGCCTATTCACCCTCACTCCACAGCAAGAGGCATGAACGAGGTAAATCCTTCAATTATCCTAAAACAACTTCATTAACTGTGCCCCCTGTAATGAATCTACTGGCATGCATTTTTTTTTTGAAAATGTTAAATAAATCCCAGATAGACCAAGGCAATTATTCCCCAAGGAATGAATTTCATTTTTGAACACACAGACCTGTTCCCTTGAGAGAAGGAGACAATGGTTAACCTTATCCCTTCAACTCTTCATCTAGCTTCTGTCTGCCTTCAAAATAACCAGCATCACTTAAATTTTCTGCTGTTTGTGTTTGTGTAGCCATTTCTGATGGATATTTAAAGATGTCAGCTATGGGTTCTAATAAATTTAATGCTTCTGATTGACAATTTGCAACATGACATTTATCTCAATAAGAGAACAGGACTCTACCTTGACTGCTCCAGAATTAGTCGGAAACTCCAGGGATCTTGATTCTGACATGTTTTATCATAACTGTAGGAAAAACTTCAATACTATGATCACTGACTGTTTTGATCACTTTGCACTAAAATAGATTTTTTTCTGTTTTAATTGTTTGCTTTTTGTAAGGATTGTTTAATTAGTTTTTCTCATGAATGCTGCTCAAGTGATGTTATGTGCCTGTAATAATGCTGCAAGTAAGACTTCCATTTCACCTGTGCATGCATTTACTTGTGCATATTACAATAGACCCAACTTTGATTGAAACTTTGAGGAAGTGGCAATCAGCTACATGGCAAACAAGAATAAAACTTGATATAGTCCATGGGAATTCATGAAAGAAAAATCATCCTTGAGAAATTTGTTGATTTTTTTTCCCCCTCAGGTTCAATCCAGCTGGCATAATAGATTACAGTTCATCAATCTGGTATATGTGGACTTCCAGAAGATATTTGAATGACAGGTATTGGGAACGGAATGGACATGGTACTTGATAACAGATTGAAAACAGTGTGTAAACAATAAATGCGTAATTTTGGCTTGGGAGTCTGTGACAGTGAGATGCCATTGGGATCAGTGCTGGAATCCCAGCTATTCACAATCTGTGACAAAGATTTGGATAAGGGAATTGTGTGTAATACAAACATACAAGGATAGGTGGAATGGGGGAGGTTGCAGAAAGACGGGGGAAATATGCACAGGGTAAGTGAATGAGCAAGGACACGATAAATAGTCTATAATTTGGAAAAAAACAACATAACCTGCTTTGTAACCAAAGTATGGAAAAGTGCAGTATATTTTAAATGGTGGGAGATTTAATGATGGCAGTATTTAGTGCAACTGGTACATAAATTGCACAATGTTAGCAGGTACAGTGAACATTTGGAAAGGGAATTTGTCTTAATTGAAAAAGGTGTGAGTTCATTTTGTTCCAGTTGTATAGAGTGCTAGTTATAGTAAATCTGTCTACAATTCAACATGGACAAGTTCAGCCAAAGGGCCTGTTTCCACACTGGATTACTCCAAGTCTAGTCCTCCTACCTGAAGAAGAATATAATTGAAGCTGAAGAAATTGCAGTGTTGATTCATCAAATCCCATCCTACGAAGGTAGGTTCATTGTCTAAGGAGAGATGTAATGGCCTGAGCGTCTACACTCTTGAGTTTGAAGGATGAGAAGTGATCTCATTGAAACATAGAAAAGGTTATTAAAGACTTGAGATGGTAGATAAGGAGGTACTATTTATGCTGGCTAAGGTGTGTAGAATCAGTGAAACAGAGTCAAAATAGGTTGACACTTCAACAGAAATACAAAGGCAACTGACCACAGTGTTGACATAGCAGGGATTCCCAAACTGGGGTGCACGGACCCCTCGGTTAATGATAGGGGTCCATGGCATAAAAAAAAGTTTGTGAACTCCTGAATTCTAGCTTGTACCTATTTGCTATGTTTGGCAGGACTTTTAAGATGGAAATAAATAGAATTTTTGTATTTAAGGATATTCCCAGATATTCATTTAATCAATAAAGGATTAGTTAAATAATATGGCTCAGATATAAAAGATCAATCATGATCATTCAAAGGCAGAGGCAGTGTGAGGGGCCAAATGGCCTACTGTTAAATCTATTTCTTACCTCTACTTTCTTTCCAATGGATGGGGCAATGGGGAAGTATTTCAGGAAAACAACTGGCTTTGAAGTAAATCTTGATGGTGGTTCCTGATGAATAATCAAGGCTGTGGCTACAAACTCAGTCATTTTTGTAGCACAAAGACGAGAAAACCTGCAGATGTTGGAAATCCAAGCAACACAAAATAAAATGCTGGAGGAACTCAGCAGGCTAGGCAATATCTCTAGAAAAAAGCAAACAGACAATATTTCGGGCTGAGACCCTTCATCAGGACTGTGAAAAAAATACGAGAAGTCAGAGCAAGAAGTGGGGAGCGGAGGGGAAGTAGTACAAGGTGGTAGGTGATGGGTGAAACGGTGGGGGGGGGGGAAGAGGGTGAAATAAAGTACTGGGAGGTTGATTCATGAAAGAGATAAAGGGCTGGAGAAGAGGGAATCTGATATGAAAGGGTAGAAGACAATGGAAGAAAGGGAAGGGGAGGGCACTAGAGAGAGGTGATGGGCAGGTAAAGAGATAAAGGTAAGAGAGGTGGTGGGGTAATATCTGGAAGTTCAAGCGATCAGTGTTCATGTCATCAGGTTTGAGATTACCCAGACAGAATACTTGGTGCTCCCGGTGTGGTCTCCTGTATATTGGCAGACCCGGCGTAGATTGGGAGACCGCTTCGGTGAGCACCTACGCTCTTGTCCTCCAGGAAAAGCAGGGACTCCCAGTGGCCACCCATTTCAATTCTAGTTCTTATTCCCATTCCGCCATATCTTCTGCTACGATGAGGCCGCCCTCAGGTTGGAGGAGCAAACCCTACTATTCCACTTGGGTAGCCTCCAACCTGATGGCATAAACATCGATTTCTCAGACTTCGGTAATTCCACCCCCCCACCCCCACCTCACTGTTCTCCCATTCCCATTTCCCTCTCTCACCTCATCTCCTTACCTGCCCATCACTTCCCGCTGGTGCTTCTCCTCCTTCCCTTTCTTCCATTGTCTTCTACCCTCTCCTATCAGGTTCCTTCTTCTCCAGCCCTTCATCTCTTCCACCAATCAACTTCATAGCCCTTTACTTCAACCCCACCCCTCCCAGTTTCAAGCACCACCTTGTACTTGTTCCTCCCCTCCCCACCCCCCCCCCCCCCCACCTTCTGCACCAACCTCATCTTCTTTTTCCCAGTCCCGATGAAGGCTCACAGCCCGAAACATTGACTGTCTACTCGTTTCCATAGATATTACCTGGCCTGCTCCAGCATTTTATGTGTGTTGCTCAGTCATTTTTGTGTTAGTAGACTGGAAGGCAACATGTAATGCCTTGTTTAGGATGAGTGCCAACAACAAATTGGGCATTTGGAGACAAATTAATTCAGTCATCTGTCAACAATTCTTAGGCTTGAAATTGTTACTCTTACAAATCATCATGGAAGCCAAATTAGACCAATAATATTTTAAAGAGATTTTGGGATTAAATTTATTCTCTTTATGTCACTCATACCTTCGACCCTTTCGATTGTGTTTTCCTGGTGCATCACATTCTCATTTAAATCCAGTAACAGGAATTTCAGTTCCAAGTGTCCTATTTTTGTACTTATAATGATCAAACTTTTTGTCAATATTATTACTAACCTCAGTATGGTTCAGTATGGTCCGACCCTTCAGACTGTGACATTGTGCCAATCTGAATAACCTAATCCATGATCAATCATTCACTGTTACACAGACCAGCACCCTCCAATTTTTCAACCCCCATATGCCTATCTAAGAGTCTCTTAAAGATTCTTATTGTATCAGGTTCTATCAGAAAGACTCTAAAGAGAATGGAAGCTAACAATTAGTGAACGAATTAGTGAACTAGAGGGGAGGAGCAAGTACATCTTTAGTCCAAGTGGTCAGAGATGCTTAGGAATTTCAGGATGCCAGTGCAGATATTTGGTCACATCCTCTAATATGCTGCTATCTTCATCTGAATTCGTCGGCTGGTGGTGCAGTGGCATCAGCCCCGGATTTCAAGGCGTGTGGTCCTGGGTTCGAAACTGGTCGGCTCCTTTCACATTTTTCTTCTATGCTGGGTTGAGAGTCGAGCTAGCAACTTGGCCTTGTAAAGAGCAGGCAAATGCCAAAAAAGCGCTGGGGTTACCATCGTATCGCACAAGGCACAATGTTTATCTGAAATACCAAGAATGGTTAGTTTTCCCACAGGTGAAAACTAGTAGTGATGTGCCCTCCAATATTCTAATCTTGTTGAACATTGTGTTTGTTTTCTCTTGCAGGAATTTCATGAATGAATATAATGTTCAATGATGCATGCCAAGTAGCATTTGAGGATCCCACTCTGTTATAACAGAGCTGAGGATTTTAAATGTACTTAGAACTGATGGGTCTCTATCATTTAAATCCTGAGTTTGATTTTTCCTTAAGTAAGTGCATTGTGTTGATTTACTACTGAATTCTTCCTTTAAGTGTTTACCCTGCACGAGCAGGTGCTCTTTCTGGTCTCCACTTCCATTGCCACTCCCCAATAGCTATCCTGGTGATCTGCTGATGACAGTTTTCCAGACTGTTGAGAGACCATACGGGTCCCTTAATAACTGGTGTCCAAGATGTTAGATGGCTTCTGTTTGTGCTGCAATTGAAACAAAAAAAAATGGACATAAACTAGTACATGATGGGTGAGTCTGAAAGTGCACCAGTGATGTTGCTCATCATTTTCATGCACAGAAGGTTGGGGTCTGTTCATCACACATCCCTGTGCAAAATTGCAGCAACACAAATACACATTTCCAAGGCCTTCCAAGGCACCAAATATTTCACTCTGAGTACCCATCTGTCCTTTCTTGCGGGGCTGTCCCATCAAAACCCCTTTCTAAGTTTTCTGATGAACGTGTTTCAGTGTCCGATGTGTGAGGCGTTTTTATACTTTTGACATCTGGTGGGCTCTGTACAAACAGTACATCTCTCCTTTCCTCTGCCTCCTGCATCAAGACCTTCTGTGAACCAAACTGGGTTTACTTTCTTTGGAGTAGAAGAGAAAGAGGGTGTACCTGATAGAGGTACACAAAATTACGAGGGGCATGGACAATCAAAATGCTGGTGGAAGTCAATTGTCAGGAGGCATCTATGGAGAGGAATAAGAAATGGTTCAGGCTAAGATTCCGATATTCCTCTCCATAGATGCTGCCTGACCTGCTGAATTCCTCCAGCATTTTGTGTGTGTTATTTATCAGAGGTATGGATAGGTATGTAATGAGAAAGTTGAGTGTATGGACATGAGTTTAAGGTACGAAGTAAGAGAGTTAAAGAGGATCTGAAAACCCCCCACTTATTTTCAGCTACATGATGAATGCAATCTGAAACACAATACCCTAGAAGATGATGCGGGCAGGACTATTCACCGCATTAAAAAATACTTTCTGAATGAGTACTTGAAGCATTGCAACATTGTAGCTGGGTATTTGATGGTCAGTGTGATGGGCTGAAGGGCCTGTTTCTGTGTTGATATCACTGGAACACAGCAGACCATCTTTCCATTGGGTCACAGCCAAAAATGTTTTTCAACCCGGGATAAAATCCTGGGTTGATCAACAACTCAGGGCAAGAGTTAGAACTGAGTCTCTGTACACAGGGAGTCCCTTCTTTTTCATTTGTCTTCTGGTAGCATGCTAGTTAATATTAGATACATTTACCTCTCAATGGACAAATAGAACACACTGCATATCCAATGTGGTAGAAGATGGGAATGAACCCTAACAAACTGAAGTGATTTTGCATGAAAAATTGATTCTTCTGAACATACATGGCTGATGGAATATAGCAGTGCAGTCGCAGTAAAGACTGATATGCATGTCTGAAGCCCCTCCCTATATCAAAAGAATAGTGGATTTCTTCGCCATGTGAGGCTAGCCAGATTGGGCAGGAGACAAAGTGTTACATGTTTCATATTAATTAGATGTCCACCTGCCATTCACTTGCAAACCACAAGTCAGCAACATTTCCCAGTAAGTGTTTGCTAGTGATCAGTCCAGGTCAAATAGTGAACAGTGGAAGACTGGCCTGACTATGTCACTTTGTAGCCATCTTGTGCACTTGACGTATCAGTAGAGTTGTGAATAATCACATTATCTTATTAGCACCAGAGCTTGCAGACATAAATCAGAGCATAAAGGTGTAGTACACAATTTTTGTTTATAATCACCAAATAACAAGGAACAAGGCCTGCAGCAGATCAGCCGGGGAATGCAAAGTGTCCCTAATGTGTCTTTGATGTTTCACTCGCAGCTGCAGCCAGATTCATTTGTTAATCTTTATTTCTTACACAGAAACATTGCCGTGGTTCCCTTGATAATTGTTCCATTTTTGTTATGCACCTCAGTGCAAGATGCACTTTCTCCAAGATGGATTGGTCGATACTTTGAACTGCCGTAGCAAGGGATTCAACGGGAGCATTAGATCAGCTGGGAGTGAGCCTCACTCACTGGACACTGCTGCTTCCCCAGGCTCCAAGATGCTTCTGTATCTCCTTCCCAGAATCCATCTGTGGCTGCCTTGGAGAAGGGATCCTCAGGGTTGGTGGCCCTTGATATGATCAGTATAGCAATGATGCAGCTTTCTGTCCAAGTGCACAGATAAAATTTTAATGCACGACTCTGGATAAAACCCATCCTGACAGATTTTTTAGAAACTCGACACTGTAGATGCTGGAATCTGGAGCAGACACTTATGCTTTGTGAGTACAAAATATACAACTAATTGAAAGAATAAATGTATATACAGTCTAATTTACTTTTCAGGAGGTGTATGCATATGATGCGGTGGTGTGATGATGTATGCTATTCACATACTTCATACATATAACCCGTAATGAATTATGCAAATGACAGAGTACTTAAATATATTTACAACATTGCTTAAATATTTCTAAAATATTAAATACACAACACTCCTCTCTGCTTAGCTACAAGCTCCAGCTCACCACAGAATGCATCTCAACTATATACACAGTTTACTAAATAACAGAGCTACTACATAGGCATCAACTGCATAGTAAATTTTATATTGTCCCAATCTGGCCCAAAGATTTAACCACTGCGGAGGATTCGTTACTCTTGTGGGATAATGTCTTTCGTGACAGGGTGGGACACTCAGCTTGGCAAGTGAGACATTTGGCTGTGGAACAACCTCAGGTTCTGGGGTCCTGTGTGGTGATTGTAGGAGCTGACTTTGGGACTGCAGGAAGTGGCTCTGACAACCCTTCCTCTCTAATAAGTTCCTCTGCTCTCTTCAACTGGTCAATGTGTTGTCTACAGATGACATCAGATGCAATCTCCACTGTGTAAGAGGACCCAGGAACAGTACAGCTGGAGAGTTGTTGGTTGTGAAATTCACTGCATTGCGATATGCAAGAGGAAATCAGCAAGCTTCAGATCCAGTGCTAGTGTAGTGCATTCTGCTGACATTTATTCTCCACACTCCAGACAAACTCATCATCAAGTCATTTATATTTGGGTAGTATGGTGCAGATGGAATAGATCTTATTCCATTCATTTTCAGGAAAGACAAACTATTCCATAAACTGTGGTCTGGTGTCACTGACAAGAATGTTCTGGAACACCAGTGCTTGAGAAGAAGCTTCTCAACACAACAGTGTGCGAGGATATTGGGAACTCCCCTGGCCACTTTGTAGCTGCATCCCCTGCTACCAAGAAATCTGTGCCCATGAATAGTCCGGCAAAACCCACTGAATGCCCAGCCAGTGCAATGCAGGCCATTTCCAGGAATGCAGAAGCACTTCCTGGCCCTGCCTGCGAGGAGCTTGTACACTCTCCCCACGACTGCGTGGGTTTCCTCCGGGTGATCTGGTTTCCTCCCACAGTCCAAAGACATACCAGTTGGGAGGTTAACTGGTCATTGTAAATTGTCCTGTGATTAGGCTAGGGTTAAATTGGAGGTTGCTGGGCAGCACGACTTGTAGGGCCAGAAGGGCCTACTTTGTGTTGTATCTCAATAAATATATAAATCTTCACATCCTCTGCATGTGTTGCCATCCCAAAAAGTGGATGGCAAGCTGGTCTGGTCCCAGGCCACCAGACAGAGCTTTGAGCCAACGCTTTCATTTTGGCCACACCTAGACGACTGGTGTGGCTCCACCAACATTTAGCTCTCAGCTTGGATGGTACAACATTTCTCAATCCCCACAAAAGGTGAACCCCTTTAAGGGCACATTCAACCTGACACTGGTAAAAATGGGGAAGTTGGAGTTTCTGCTGTACATTCCAGCCTTTTGGGTCACCATGTAGATCTGAGAAAGTTTAGGGTCTTTTCTTGTTTCCCTTTGGATCATCTCTACCGTAATAGAGAGGCTTCCAATTTGCATTAGGGAGAATATGTCAAGACGAGTGTCCTCATTTCTAAATATTTCGGGTACCAAGGGTAAACAGGGCAATCCATCGGCTTTTCCAGGATCACTTGCCCTTTTGAATTTGATCTTGTAATTGTGGCCTCCAAAAAAAATACAGAGTCTGTCTCTGCATTAGTGCTGCCGTTGTTAGTGGAACATCAACCTATGGATTGAAAATGGACACAAGTGGTTGACGATGAGTAAACTCTCTTCCATACAAGTAATGGATAAAATGTTTTACACTCCAAACCAGACTCAAGGCCTTACTTTCAACTTGTGCATAATTTTTCTCTGTAGCGGTAAGGGAACATGATGCAAAGGCTACTTGGTGTTCATTTCCATAGTTCATGTCATGTGACATGTCTGCACCTATACCATAAGGCAGGCATTACAGGCAAGTTTCCCTAGATGATAAGGATCATAATGAGTGAATACAGTCTCTGACGTCACCATTTTCTTTAACATTTGGAAAGCCACCTCACTTTTTAGTCCATAGCCATTTCTGCCCGATCTGTAATAATGAGTTCAAGGGGTGAGGCACAGCAGCCAGGTTTGACAGGAATCTGTTACAGTAATTGATGAATCCTAAACTGTGACACTTCCTTTGGCCTTAGGGCATCCGCCACTGCTTGAATTGTCAGCATACTTGCGTAAACCTTGCCTGTCAATGGGGTGACCACAGTAAGTGATGCTTGGTTCGAAGAATCCACACTTGTTGCGTCATGCAGAGAGCCCATGATCTTCAAATCTTTTTAACACTGTCTTGAGATTTTAGAAATGCTCTTTGTTACCCTTGCCAGTAAGAATGATGTCATCCAGGTAACAATGAGTGCCTGGCAGCACTTGGTTCATAGCTTTCTGATAGAGTGCAGGTACCGATACTACCCTAAAAATATGCCCGTTATAACGACAAAGCCCTTTGTCAGTGTTTATAGTGAGAAACACTTTGGACTCTTCTTCCACCTCCATCTGTAGGTAGGCCTCAGCTAAGTTCACTCTGCTGGAGTATTTCTCTCCAGAAAGGTTTCTAATGATATCAGCTATCCTGAGCAGAGGGTATTGATCTGCCTTCAGTACTGGGATGGTGTCCTTAAAATCACCACAGATCCTGACAGACCCTTTGTTCTTTGCTACTGGTGTTACCCATGGGCTCCACTCAACTTTGGAAAGAATTTCTTTAGCCTCTATGTGATCTACCTCACTGGCTACTTCTTCTCAGATGGTACAAGGAACCGAATAGGCTTTGTAAAGCTTGGGTGTGGCATTTTTATTTAACACTATTTTACCCTTGATGTTTTTTAGTTTTCCAAAGACATTCTTAAACACTGCTGTTGCATCATGCAGTACCTTTCTTAATACAATTTTATTTTACTCTGTGGTAGGGGATGTGGCATACAAATGTGAATGGATCTCCAATCATGTTCAGTAAGCTAAGCCAAACATGCCCGCACAATGCTGGCCCTTGTGTTTTTACCACATACAATCCCAATGTGGCTTGTTGGTTGTTATATTTCACTATTATGAATGGCATTCCCAGAGGAGTTACCTTTTCTTCAGTATATGCTCTTAGTTGGACAACTGCGAGCTTCAGTTCAGTACCTTTGAAATGTCATTCAAACTCATTTTGTGGAATGGCTGCAGTAGCTGAACTAGTTTCCAGTTCCATTTTAATTACATTTATTTTAATTAGTTTACTTCTAGTAAGCCATATTGCTTCTCTCTCGTCAGTTTCCGCATTTTAAATCTCAAGGCTACTCAGTCCTGTGTCACTCTGAACATTATCAGATTTTTCATCAACAGCATACAGATCAGTGCTCTTTTTGAAACTGCAATTTGACGTTATCTTTTTCTCTTCCCAGTGCAGTCCATTTATTGTGATTCACCCCCACATGCTCTTTGTATGCATCCTACTTTGCTGCTTTTACTGGAAGTTTTGACTTTAAAACTGTATTGGTCTGGTGTATGTGAGCTCCTGCCACAATGGTGACACAAATATGTTCAGCCTGACTGCAACTCAATTTTGTCTCTGGCTGCTGTTTCCATTGGCTCAGTAATTTCAACTGCTGTTTTAAACGTGTGATTCATTTCATTTAAGAGCTGTTTTTGTATGTTGTAAGATTGCACAATTTAAATAATATCTGTGCATCATTAAGCCCATCACTGAATTGACAATGTTCAGATAATCTCTTCAACTCAACCACATCTTGAAATGGACTCCCTTCTGATACATAGAACATAGAATAGTACAGCACATTACAGGCCCTTCGGCCCACAATGTTGTGCCGACCTTCAAACCCTGCCTCCCATATAACCTCCCACCTTAAATTCCTCCATATACCTGTCTAGTAGTCTCTTAAATTTCACTAGTGTATCTGCCTCCACCACTGACTCAGACAGTGCATTCCATGCACCAACCACTCTCTGAGAAAACCTTCCTCTAATATCCCCCTTGAACTTTCCTCCCCTTACCTTAAAGCCATGTCCTCTTGTACTGAGCAGTGGTGCCCTGGGGAAGAGGCACTGGCTGTCCACTCTGTCTATTCCTCTTAATATCTTGTACACTTCTATCATGTCTCCTCTCATCCTCCTTCTCTCCAAAGATAAAGCCCTAGCTCCCCTAATCTCTGATCATAATCCATACCCTCTAAACCAGGCAGCATCCAGGTAAATCTCCTCTGTACCCTTTCCAATGCTTCCACATCCTTCCTATAGTGAGGCGACCAGAACTGGACACAGTACTCCAAGTGTGGCCTAACCAGAGTTTTATACAGCTGCATCATTACATTGCGACTTATGAAACCTAAAGATTTTATGCAATCAACAATGGGTTCAGTTCTATATGGTCCTGCATTATTTCAGAATATCAACTGGTTTGGTTGGAGCGGTCAAAACAGTCAAAATTCTAACCAAACTGTATGTCTTTAAGCCCAATGCACTCAGCAAAATTGGGACTTGCTTTTTAGTGACTATTTTACTTCATTCAAAACACTGCTCAATTTGCTCAGTATAGAATATCCAGTTATCTTTTGTGTAATCGAATGTGTCTATCTTTCAGCCGATCCTGCTTTTTTAAAAAAAAAAATTGTTTATGATTATCATCTGGTACCCAATGTTTATGAACTCATGAACTTCATATGATTTCTACCTTTTTTTAAAAAATGTGACCATCTCTGTCACTTCCTGAAGAAGCACGTGCTGTGTTTTTAAAAAAATAAATCTTGAACAGCTCGTTGCACTTCAATGGGCAGGTAGATGTCTCAGGTTCATTTTAAAACCTACTTGTCACCACTGTTATGCTTTGTAACTCCAAAACTTAAAACTAATTGGAAGAAATATATGGGGAGATCGGGATAAACGTATGTGGTTAATTTTACATTCAACTGGACTTCCATATGGCATGGTAACTTATTGACTTATGCTATTCACATACTTCATATATACTGTATAACTTGTAATGAATTTTGTGAACAACAAAGAACGCTTAATGAATCAATACATTTACAATATTACTAAAATACTAAATTAACACCAGACATCAAAAGTTGGCCTTTCAGTTTCCCTCACAAATGCTGCCTGACCTGTCGTATTCCTCCAGTATCTTCTGTGTTGCTGATAATTTTTAACATTTAAGTTTCATCCATATTCACAATTTTTGGCAGTCACCCAACTGAACATTATTCCAAATGCTGTTCTCAATATAGCAAATCAAGTAAAGCAGTATTAAATCTTTAAGCAATATTTTGTGGTGACACAGTATTTGTAGGTTTTCATGAGTAATGTTTTGCAAAGAATAAGCAACTCGGCATGCGATCAAGAGCAGCAAAATTTAAAAAACTGTGTACCTCCACCTGATTTCCACTTGACACCCTGGTGAAATCAGAATTTATGATGTGACTACATCTTGCTATTACCTAAACTATTCCACACAATTTGTCAGAAGAATATGAGTCAATCCACAACATGCCACCACGTTTACACACTCTTGTTTGCATTTAAGACAAAATACCTGTAAGCAAGCAACCACCGATATTTCTTATCTTAGGCAGCACACTGCATGAACTCAGCTGTCCATGGGGAAATAACTTCTTAAAATAATATAAAGCTTAATCCTCCCAATGTCATATAAATGGAAATTTATTATAATGAAATTATTTTTCATGTTTAGATGAAATTTTCACTGTAGCCGTATCTAGAGTGCTGAAAAGTATTCTAGGTTTCTACATTTTTTGAATGTGTAATTCATTGATTTTAATCACATTGACTCAGAGCTGTTACTCGAGCTCACTGCCCCAGACCCCACGTGTCTGCACTTATCAGGGGTGCATGTGGAAAGCTGATCTCCCTGGCCTCGAGCTTGGATGGTAACTGGGGCCTTGGGGAGCACGATGTACATGTTTCACCTCTGAACCAACTGACGTTCCCTGTCAGATAAGGAGGAGCTTTGTCAAAGCTGATACTGAATTTAAATGTCTTCCTCTTTTAGAGACATTTCAGAACAGTTAAAACTGATGAATTTAAATAAAAAGAGGTGAAGTCTAACATTAACAAACAAGAGAAAATCTGCAGATGCTGGAAATCCAAGCAACACACACAAAATGTTGGAGGAACTCAGCAGGCCAGGTAGCAGCAATGGAAAAAAAAAGTCGACATTTTGTACCGAGACCCTTCGGCAGGACTGGAGAAAAAACTGAGGAGTAGATTTAAAAGGTGGGGGGGAGGGGAGAGAGAAACACAAGGTGATAGGTGAAACTGGGAGGGGGAGGGTTGAAGTAAAGAGCTGGGAAGTTGATTGGCGAAAGAGATACAGGGCTTGAGGAGGGGACTCCAATCACAAACAAAAGAATATTCCTGTGTCTGCAGATTTTCTCTTGTTCATAATTGGAACCCCCTTCTCCAGCTCTGTATCTCTTTCACCAATCAATTTCCCACCTCTTTACTTCATCTCTCCCCTCCTGGTTTCACCTATCACCTTGTGTTTCTCTCTCCCCTCCCCCAGCTTTTAAATCTACTCAGCCCTTTCTCCCCCCAGTCCTGCCAAAGGGTCTCGGCCCGAAACGTTGACTGTATGCTTTTGCATAGATGCTGACTGGCTTGCTGTGTTCCTCCAGCATTTTGTGTGTGTTGCTTGTAAGCTAACATTAGACAAGCAATTTATAGAACAATGAAATTAACATAAAAGCTTGCCTTCCCATTTTTCTTCCTAATATGCTGGACCAGAACCCCAATAAAATACATTAGATTTCAGATCCAGTGCAAGGTCTGGCACTTCAGAAAGTTGGATTCACCAACATTCCTGTGAGCATGCCTCAGAACTTTTCCAGATTGTCAGTCTGGTGCTTTCAATAGAAGGACCCAATAGCATACCTCGTAGAACTTCTGTCTGACAACTTCAGTGATCTAGGTCAACAGCAGTAACAGTTCAGTAACAGGTCAACAGCAGATGCCATTTCACTGGCTCTTCACCCAGCCCTGGAACATCAAAACAGTGAAGATGCATAGAAGATGCTCCTCGTTCACTGAGATTCTGTAGTCAACACTATCATCCTCGCAAAACTAATCAATAAGCCTCAAGTCCTTGGCCTCAATACCTTGTTGTGCAGATGAGTCCTTGATATCCTCACTTGCACGCCCCTGCAAGTTTGGATTGACAACAACATCTCCTCCTCAATCACCATCAGCACAGGTGCATCATACAAGTCTGTGTACTTCTATATTGAAGCGCATGCTTTGTTTTTCATTCATGTGGGACTTGCAGGATGAACCAAAATGTAATTGCCCATCTTGATGTAATTACTGATCTAGTCATACAGGCAGGTTCTGGACCTCTTCAAGGCAGGCAGTCCACAAGGTAGTTTAGTTTTATTTACAAACAGAAGTTTTTTTTAGAAACATTTTTCATAGAGCAGCAAGTCAGATTTCACATAAAATACAGCTCCTGAGTTACCGTCAGACCAAATAAAGTGCAATATAGTGTGTTTGGTAAAGTTACTACACCAGCCTAATGAAGCACATCAGTACCTCTGGTTTACGTGGAAATTTAGGACTAGCCATACAAGTACCACAAGCAAGCCAAGCAAAAAGCTCTGACTCACACAAAGGCCTGCTCCATCTTGCAATGTACAAAAGGAGCTGTATCAGTAACATACCTCATGCAGGTACACATGGTCACTAAACTAAATCAGACAAATATCAGCAATACTGGCATTTATGAACTGGACACTGGCCCAAGCACGTGTGTGGGGGGGGGGGGTGCTCTTAAGGCCTCCTGAGGAGGAAGATCCTGTGCCATTTTCGCTCCTGCTGGAAACAACAAGCACAATTCTCTGTTCCACCTGTCGGCACTGAATTACCCTCAAAAGGGAAGGAGCGGGCTGTAGTCTTAAATGGCTGCAGTCCTTGCAGTGTGGTATACCCACAATACTTTAGGGAGGAAGTTCCAGGATTATGATCTGGCGTTACTGAGGGGTACTGACATATTTCCAAGTGAGGATAGTGTGTGCGTTGGAGGGCAACTTGCTGGTGGGGGGCTTCCTATGCTTTTGGTTCCCTTGTTCTTCAGCTGATAGAGACCATGGGTTTGAAAGGTGCTGCCAAAAGCGTCTCGGTGAGTTGCTGAAGTGCACTGTGTAGATGGTACGATGCAAGTATGTGTCAGTGGTGGAGTGAGTGATTAGCGCTGAACAGGGTTCCTGTCGTGGACTACTACATCCTTTATGGTGTTGAGCTTTGTCAGCCTTGTAGAAGCTGCACTCATCCAAGCATTAGAGTATTCTATCCCATATCATTCTTAAGCCTTGTAGATGTTAAATAGGTTTTGGGAAGTTAGGTGTAAGTTACTCGTTGTGGGATTCCTAACCTCTATTCTACTCTTCCAGTCACATATTAGACTTATCACTGTTGCTGATGAGGCCAACCACTACTGTATCATCATCAAACCTGATGATGCAGTTTGAGCTGGATCTGACTGTTCAGATGCCGGTCAGAAACCTGAACAGCCTTGGGCTAAACACACAACCCCTGGGGAACCAGTGTTCAGCATGATGGAGCTTGAGTTATTGCTGCCAACTCAGACCGACTGAGATCTTAATGTCATGAAGTCTAAGGTCCAGTTACAGAGAGAGTAGTTGAGCCCCAACGAGGACAGTTTAAACATCAGCCTCTGAGAGTTAAATGCCAAGCTGAAGTTGATGAACAACATCTTGGTCTATGAAGCATTGTTTTCTAGGTTAGTGTAATCCAGGTTAATTAAACCTGAAGATGCCATGTTAGAAACCTCCACCTGTGAAGGGATGACCATGAGACTTACAAGATTGCAAGGAGAGCTTGAAAAAAATACCCAAGTGAGAACGAGGCATGGACAAGCGGCATGAATGCAGCAAACTATAGAAACTAACAAAAGATATAGGCTGTTAAAAGTTAGTATCTCTGCCCTACTTACTGGAAATCCTACCCTCCTTACTGGAAAAGGGTGAAAGCCATGGAGGAAAGAGAATATCGATAAAAGATTTATTGAATCTACATCTACAATGAGAACCAACTATAGCAAGATGATGCCAGCAGGGAGTAGTGTCCAACATCTCTATCACGTAACCAGGAACTGGTTCTGTTAGATCATACCAAGAGATTTGGTTAAGTTTTTTTGTATAAGTTAGTGAATCGACTTTCCATAGGTGGCCCACCATTTCATCCAACCAACCAACAAACAAGATGGTGAGCCACCCAAAATCAGAAAACCAGCATGGGAGCACAAAGCTTCAAGACCTAGATGATATGATACATTTGGATGGATCATTTTATTTCTCATTCGAAGGATTTGAATTTGATTATCTGGAAGAACTGATTATCTTTGATAAGTGACTGAATGAGATTTACCTTGTTTAAAAGTTGTGATATTGGAGAATTTGTTGTGAAAGGAGTTAAGCTGTGTACATATGTGTGTGTGTATTTGATGTTGAATTTGAATTTGTAGACATATCTGAAACCAACACTGAGGTTAACCATAATATTTAAAAATAGGAATTCAGTTAGTTTCCTAACTAGCTAGGGATAAATAAAAAGGCAAATGTTAGTTTGTAAACCTTTAAATAGGGATTAACATTAGGTCTAATTACTTAGAGAAATTGGAGTAATAAAGGTTATTTTAATGAATTGGAGACCGACGGGGAGTTAAGATGGTGCTAAACGGTGACTCCTTTGCTTGCATCTTGGGAAACAGCTCTATTTGCAACTTTAGTATCTTTATTTTCCCTTTCAGGGTTCTTTTGAAGACCCTGACCTGGAGTTACACGCTGACTTTGGTCCTTTGCGGGAATGGGACCTATTGTCGAGGATTTAGGACTGGCCGTTGTTCGGCATGCCAAGGGTTCAGCCTGAGAGTCTGGCTCGTATTTGGAAGCCCAAGATCTCAAGGCTCTGGAGATGGGCGGATTGAGGATCGGTGTCATGGCAGGAGACCTGTGTGTCATTGGGGGAGTCAGTAAATCTACTGCTGTGGGCCCGAAGACCCGAAATCTTTGCGACCTTCAGGCACAGAGCTCAGAAAAAACAACATAATGGACTTTTAACATCGTAAACCAGCGAGTTGTTGTTTTGTTTCCCCGCTCGCTGGGAAAATGGAGACACCTCCCTCTTCCTTATTAGGGAGAGAGAGAACCAGTGGGATGTTAAATGCTGGGTGAAACGTGAAGCCTTTGGGGTAACTGAAAGTCTGTATCTTTCTCATACTTGAGTGCTCGGAGGTGGTGCTGATGCTTGCTTTTTTTTTGCTGGTGGGGGGAGGGGGATTGTTGCTGCTTACACGCGGGAGAGGGGAGCTGGGGGGGACTTTGGGGTTCTCACGTTTAACTGTTGTTCATTCTTCGGGGCACTCCTCTGTTTTCATGGATGTTTGTGAAGAAAAAGCATTTCAGGATGTATATTGTACACATTTCTCTGACATTAAATGTACCTTTGATTCTAACTAAAAAAAAATTTGGTTTTCGTTTGACATCTGAGATTTGGAATCCAAAACAAAATGTTGGAACTTTGAGTTGTTCTAAATCAGATAAATATTGCTACTTTTTATAAACAAAACTTACCTCAAGAAACTAGTGTGTTTTTCTATTCACTACCCCTTTCCGATACCTAGAGCTTCTGATGGCCCACTAGCACCTAGTGTAGTACTACGTAATTAGACTTTTCTCATAAAGAGTGTGGCAACCAGTCACACAAAATCAGAACAGCACTACACAGGTGTTATATTGGACAGGAGAGGTGGCGTTCTGAGGCCATGACATCATCAGTGAACTGGTTTGAGCCAGAGGCAAACTAGCTGGAAGGATTTCATGCAATCTATTACCAGTCACTCAAATCGCTTACGTTTGTAGAGTGCCACTAGGAAGTAATTGTTTAGGCCAGTTACCATCGCTCTCTTGGGCACTGGAATGATGGTGGCTGTCTTGAAGCCTGCAGGGACGGTGAGAGTAGACAGCTGCAAAGAGATGTTAAAGCTGTCTATTAAGATAGCTGCTCGCTGGGCTGCCCAATCCCTCAGTACCTGACCAGGTATGCTGTCTGGCCCTGCAGCTTTACGTGGGTTTACCCTGGCTAGGATTTCATTGTTAAGATGGGATTTCATCTTCAGCAAGACTATACAGTGGTCATCCCTACTGATTCTGTCATGGACAGGTAGAATGGGTGAAGATAAGCTCCGGCAGGATTTCCTCACCATCTTCCACAGAGCCAGTCCAGCAGCACTCAGTCAGCGCAGTCAATAGTGATGGTACTGAGCCATTCCTGCTCATAAACATAGAAGTCCTGCCACCCACTGTACATTCTGCATGTTTTTCAGTCCATCTGGCATTTTGCACGGAGTAGTATCGATTCATCAGATGAAGGCCTGGTATTAGGTCATGGGTTAAAGGTGAAAGGTGGAAAGTTTAAGGGGAACATGAGAAGAAACTTCTTCACTCAGAGTGTTGTGAGTGTGCAGAATGAGCTGCCAGCACATTGGTGCGTGCAAGCTCACTTTCAACAACTAAGAGAAG
Organism: Hemitrygon akajei; assembly: GCF_048418815.1. NCBI lineage: Eukaryota > Metazoa > Chordata > Chondrichthyes > Myliobatiformes > Dasyatidae > Hemitrygon > Hemitrygon akajei. The sequence continues at coordinate 56,398,173 of NC_133125.1, forward strand.
TTTGGATGGGTACACAGATGGTAGGGGTATGGAGTGTTAGGGTTCGTTTAAATGGTTTGGCATGGACTAGGTGGGACAAAGGTCCTGTTTCTGTACTTTTTCATGACTCTATGATAATCAACAGAAGGTTTCTTTGGCCCACTTTAGTCCTATGTCATGAAATTTTATGGGAGTCAATACTGAGAACTCCCAGGGTAGTTTCCCCACAAGTGTAGACCACAAAGCCACCTTCTGTCCTGCTGATGGTTTGGGATATCCCAAGTGGTGGAGGTGGTGTTGATATCTGGGATGGTGAAATGTTTAACTGAATTGTGCTTGGTCTGTGAGCTAGCTCCTCCAAGTCATGGCACAAGCCCCCAAGGAGGAATTTACAGGGTCAACGTGGCAGTTTTTGCCTTGAGCAATTCCAGTTTTATTGGTTTGTGGATTTCTAGAGGTTTATTACATCTTAATGGCTTACTAGGACATTTCAGAGGACAGATAGGAGTCACCATTTTGCTGTGGGTCTGGAGTCATGTGTAGACCAGACCAGATAAGCATGGAGGACTTCCTCTTCTGCAGGACATTAGTGAACTAGGTGGGTCTTTATAAATTACATTGGATGTGTTAATTCCAGAACTTGTATACAAATTTATCCCATCTGCAATGGTACAATTTAAATCTTGGTTCTAGATATATCCAGTGATAACACCACTGCTCCAATCCCTCCCCTTGAACACTATGAGCAGACATAAAATAACTTCTTTTGGAGAGACCTGCTTTCCTGCTGCCTCTTCTAACAAATTTTCTTCTTTGCATGCTGTCTATGCATTGTCCCAACTCTGCTACCGTTCAAGAGGAACAACCAAATCGGGTGCAGTTCTGATTTCAAAGAATAATAAATTATTAAATTACTTAACGTGAAAAGAAATCAAAGTTTAGACCCCCTTAAACCTGCTCTTTAGCTTCACTCAGAAGCTGGTCATTGAATAATGGCCTAGATTAAATTGGCAGTACATTAAGAACAACCGGCCAGATGTAGATCTAGCCTCTCATTCTTCCCCAGACCACCATTAAGCTCCTGTTTGCTCATTAGTGCACTGAGCAGAGAGTGCAGGTACATATCCTTTCTGTCTGTTCAGTCTTACTGTAGTCATAGCCAGGTAATTCAAAATGGACCTGTCCTTTCAAATGGGACTGCTAAAGGTCAACCAAAAGAGTTGCCTTTATTTTAATTAATATAAATTAATTAATTAATTTAAATTAATTTACTAGATTAATGCAGTTTTTAAATTAATTTACTAGATTAATGCAGTTTTTAAATTAATTTATTACATTTTATCCTTGTTAATTTTTTGTAGTGTTTAGAAACAATGAAATGCATGAGTTGAGGGAAGATCTTGTAAAAGTCTATGGACAGACGTTAGTTTCAAAGTGTTGTAGCAGCAGTGTGGGAAATAAGGAGCGAAAGGAGTTTCCAATTAACAAGCAAGAGAAAATATGCAGATGCTGGAAATCCGAGCCACACACACAGAACGCTGGAGGAGCTCAGCAGGCCAAGTAGAATCTATGGAAAAGTGCCGTAACCCTGTAGCAGGACTGGAGAAAAAAAAAGCTGAGGAGTAGTTTTTAAAGGTAGGGGGAGTGGAGAAAGAAACACAAGGTGATAGCTGAAATTTGCCTCCGCATCCAGCACATAATTCTCTGAAATGCCTGCACGTCCAGCACATAATTCTCCAAAACTTCCGCCATCTCCAATGGGATCCCACTACCAAGCACACATTTCTCTCCCCCCACCCCCACTTTCTGCTTTCTGCAGGGATCGCTCCCCATGCGACTCCCTCGTCCATTCGCCCCTCCCCACTGATCTCCCTCCTGGCACTCATCCTTGCATGCTGAACAAGTGCTACACCTCCTCCCTCACTAACATTCAAAGCCATAAACAGTACTTCCAGGTGAGGCGACACTTCACCTGTGAGTCTGTTGGGGTCATCTGCTGTGTCCAATGCAGTGTCCTGTTTATTGATGAGACCTGACGTAGATTGGAAGACCACTTCGCTGAGCACCTACATACCATCTGCCAGAAAAAGTCTCCCACTGGTCACCCATTGTAATTCCACTTCCCATTCCCATTCTGATAGGTCCATCCATGGCCTTCTCCACTGTCATGATGAACACAGAACATAGAAAATCTACAGCATATTACAGGCCTTTCGGCCCACAATGTTGTGCCAACCATGCAACCTACTCTAGAGGCTGCCTAGAATTTCCTTAGTGCATAGGTCTCTTTTGAGGAATATGGAGGAAAAATACCTTATATTCCATTTGGGTAGCCTCCAACCTGATGGCATCTACATTGATTTCTTGAACTTCTGGTAATGACCCCCCCCCCCCCCCCCACCCCTCTCCCCTTCACCATTTCCCATCCTCTTTTCCCTCTTCTCACTAAATTTTCTTGCCTGCCCATTGCCTCCCTCAAGTGCTCCTCCCCCCTTTACTTTCTTCCATGGCCTTCTATCTCTTTCACCAATTTACTTCCCAGCTCTTTACTTCATCCCTCCCACTCCCGGTTTCACGTATCACCTTTTGGTTCTCTGTCACCTCCCCCCACCTTTTAAATTCACTCCTCATTTTCTTTTGCTCCAGTCCTGCCGAAGGGTTTCAGCCCAAAAGATTTACTGTACTCTTTTCCATAGATACTGCCTGGCATGCTGAGTTCCTCCAGCATTTTGTGTGTGTTGTAAGAAGGTGTCAATAGGTAAATTCCTGCAATTTACTGCAATTACTGCAATTTTTGGTTTACCAATGATGGACTCAATCCATTTATCTTCTTTTGCTTGTCGAATGATTGCATTTCTTACATTAATGGCTAGAAGATCTATTTCGTTGAATTGGAAAGAAATTAATCCCCCTACCATATTTCATTGGCTTTCTCAAACTATGTTATGTCTAAATTTGGAGAAAATTAGAAGTGTTGTATTTGACCCTTCTATTAAATTTGAAAAGACATGGAGACCATTTATTCAATATTTTCATATGATGTAATTTGACCCTGTTCCAAACCTATTAGTTTTTCCGGTTTTGATTATATATATGTTGAGAGGATCGGAGTTGATGATTTTGTATTTTTTTTATAGTTACTATAAACAGCCCATTATTCATCATTATTATTTTTTTTCCTTCTTTTTCTTCTTTTTTTTCTTTATTAGTTATTAGGTTGTTAGATTAGTTTTTCTTAGGGTTAAATTGTTTTTTTCTTTTTCTCTTTTCTGTTTTTTTTTAACATATAATATGATATACCTAGTTTTGCTTTGTCTATATGATATTTGTATCATTCATGATTTGGGAAGACTTAACTATATTGTAACTATTGCTTGTGTATCCTTTCATGTTCAGTTTAAATTTGTAAGTTTGTAATCCCACTATCTATGTATTAATCTTATCATGTTGATATTAATAATAGTAATAAAAAGATTGAAAAAGGTAAATTCCAGCTTTGGGATTAACACAGAACAGGATGGGGTTGTGGGGTGGTTGTACAGAGTAACACACACAAAATTTTGGAGAAACTGAGCAGGTCAAGCAGCATTTATGGAGAGGAATAAAGAGTCAATGTTTCAGGCAAAGATCCCTCACCAGGACTGGAATCAAAAAAGAAGCCAGGAAAAGAAGATGGGGGAAGAAATATGAGCTGGAAGGTGACAGGTGAAACCTAGTGAGGGGAAAAGTAGGGGGAGGGAGGACGAAATGAGAAGCATGGAGATGCTAGGTGGAATAGGTAAAAGGCTGAAGAAGAAGGAAGTTGATAGGAGAGGAGAGTGGACACTGGGAGAAATGGAAAGAGGAGGGACATGGGGGTGGGGTGTGGGGGAGTACGGTGGTGGGAAGTGTGATAACCAGGTGAGGTGAGGAGAAGAGAAGGGGTAAGAAGGGAGCCAGACTGGGAATGAAAAAAGAGAGAAAGAGATGGGAAGAAATTACCAGAAGTTCATGTCCTTGGGTTGGAGCTTCCAAATCTAGCTGACTTTATCCCTGCTGCGGTTTAAACATTCACGTGTTGGATGGGACTTTCCTCCACTTACAGTATTCCTTTACATTGCTTCCCTCATAAATGGCCCAGGATTTGCTGCAGGCTGCACCAGGTTATGTTTTCATTGTAACTGGCAGAGTCATTTGTTTTCCTCACTGGCCTTCTACGGTGGCAATGCCTGGCTCAGTGTGTTACTGGCCACAAAATAGCTGACGAGACTGCACGTCAAAGCTGTCTATAATTTGAATGCTCCCTAATGTCCTGATCTTCAAAAACATTCCAAAGTCAATTTAAAAAAAAACAGAAATCTAAAAAAGTAAAAGAATAAAAAAAAACTAAGAATCTGAGGCGCCGCGCTGACGTAGTGGTTAGCACATCACTTTTCAATACAGGTGACCTGGATGCAGATCCCACCACTGCCTGTGAGGAGGTTGTATGTTCTCCCCATGTCCGAATGGATTTCCTCCGAGCTTTATTTTTCTCCTGAAAGATGTACCGGTTGGTAGGTTAATTGATCATTTTAAATTGTCCCATGATTAGGCTAGGATTAAATCAGGGGATTGCTGGGAGGCACAGCTTGTAATGCTGGAAGGGCCTATTCCGTGCTGTGTGTCAATAAATAAATAAATTCAAATACACTTTTAAATATTTAACAGCATCAAAATGAACTAAACTGTAAAATACACTTCTGCATAACCATTCCTCTCAGTTCAAATTTTCAGGGCAGATTCAGTGGTGGTTTCACTCAGTACGATTGCTGAAAGTTCTTAGTGAAGCTCAGCTAGCAGATTTGGGACATTTAGAATTCTCAACACGGTATGCCCCAGCAGACTAGCAATATCTCAAAAGAACTCGCAAGGCTGAGAAGGAGGGGAATGGTCAGATAGCTCTGCAAGGAGTTGATCTTCTCTGATGAGTTGAGTGGCCTCACTGAGACTCATATTAATTCCGTGATTCGATAAATCTGAGTCCCACTATTGGTTCATCATTCCAGCAACTTTCTAACACCTCAGTTAAGACCATTCGTAAGGGGAGTCATGCATGTCAGCAGATGACTGAATCATAAATGGTATCAATTCTGTGCCCAGTTACACCATCTGCAGACACCTCAGGGGAAAGCATTGGGACTCTTCTTGGGAAATCGAGAATGGGAGAACTGGCATCCTACAACTTCAGTTTCAACTCAAGACCATCAGCATTTCAGTTATCCCACCTTTTAATGCTCTGCTCTATTCATATTGCTGCTACTTGAGGGAAGGAGGTGAATTGTATTGACTTTATTTCTTACATCCTTCACATACATGAGGAGTAAAAATCTTTACGTCTCCATCTAACTGGGCAATGTGCAATCATAGTAAGTTATTATAATTTGTAATAAATAGAGCAGTCAATGTAATATAGCGCACACTCAACTCAGCATAAGTTCATCAGTCTGATGCCCCGGTGGAAGAAGCTGTCCCGGAGCCTGGTGGTCCTGGCTTTTCTGCTGCGGTACCACTTCCTGGATGGTAACAGCTGGAATAGATATTGGTTGGGGCGACTTGGGTCCCCAAATTGGTGAATGTGAAAACTGATGATTCTGTTATTCAATGAAAGGTGCCGGCTCTAAAAATAGCACTGAAAGCTGCTAGAAGAAGAATCCAATTACTTATATAGGGACTTGTCAGCTCCTCGCTTGGTGGATAAAGCAGGGGATAAAAGAGCATTTGGACATTTTAAAGCTCCTGTTGTCCGATTTCAATAGACATAAAATTCAAAGGGAAATGAAAGTGCGTTTACTTACAAGACAGCAAACATACACCACCACAAAATGCCTGAAGACTGCTGAAGCACAATTTAGCCTTTTCAGTAATGAAAGCAGCTGGAGGAGATTCAGCTGCAGGGATACACTTGCATTTGGCTATGAAGAATTAATTACAGCTCCGGAATAGGCAAATCAAGTGTGCTGAAGTACCATTGTGAACATTTGTTCAAAGAGCTGTCCGTGTGAACAGAAATAAAATTGATCCAATGACCGCTAATAAACACAATTAATTGTGAGGAATACACCTTACACACGAGTGATACTTGACAAGCCAAAATTGTATTCTGAAGTGTTCCTCTTTAGGATTCTTTTTCTAAATGCCAGAATTCAGACCAGTTTAATGTACTCCTTTATTCCTTTGCCAGAAGGCCTGATTAGGTGATTTTCCATATTACATTGCCTGCCTTTCAATATTGTCTTTTCACAACACTGTTGGTATTCATTCATAGGCAAACCTCGCTTCTATTGGGTTTTTTTTGATGGCAGGAAAATTGAAATTTTTTTTCAGCTAATGGGGTTATTGAATATTTCCTGAGAAACCTTTTAATGTTAGTTGGAATGCATTGAACTGTCATCCTTCCTGAAGTGGCAACGTCCTGTTTGGAGAACAGCTGTCTCTGTGTCCCAATCGCATTTTCCACCTACTGCTCCTAATTTGCCCATTAAGTGGAAATAGGCTGAAAAACTGGGCCTCCCCATTATCTCCCCAAGCTGTGACTCAAAGACGATAGTAGACCATAGGACCTCATGAAAAAGTTCTCAAATACACAGAAGAAGACTGCCTTTGTATAGCCTTCTTTTGAGTTTTAAAACTTATTTCCTTAAGATCACAATATTGCCAGAGACCTTTTTGTAACACCTATTCTTGATCCCATTCCCAGTGTGACCCCCTGACCAATTGAGATTCCTTGTCATACCTTCTGGTACTTCTGAGATATCACACATCACCTGTTAGCCTATCTGGACCATGCTGATCCTATCCTTCTCCATAATTATTTTAAAACTAATGGAATTATGATCTCTAGGACCGCAACACATACTTCTGTCACATGCCCTGTCTTGTCCCTAAAAGGAGATACAGTAAAGTTTCCTCTATAATTGAAGCAAACTTTCTTGAATACATTTGACAAAGCTCTATCCAGTCCAATCCTTTTACAGAATGGGAGTCCCAGTCAATATGCAGAAAGTTAAAATCACTTACTTTCACAACCTTATTTTTCTTGCAAGTATCTGTTATCTCCCTACAAATTTGTTCCTCTAAATCGCACTGACTATTGAGAGGTCTGCAATATAAATTCATTAATGCGGTCACCCCTATTTAATTCCTCAGTTCCACCCATATTGCCTCAGTTGAGAAGCCCACCAGCATGTCCTGTCTGAGTACTGCCATGACATTCTCCTTGATGCACAATGCCACCCCTCCCCCTTTCATACCTCCCCCTCTATCATTCCTAAAACAACTGAACCCTCCTGCAACCATCTCATTAATGGCTACATTATCATAATTCCATGTGCCTATCTGTGCTCTGAGTTCATCTGCATTACCTAAAATACTCCTTCCATTGAAATATGCACAACTCAGAGGATTAGTTCCACCAAAAACAGAAAGCCTTATGGTTTCTCTTCTTGTTTTGTTCAACTTTCCCTGTGGCTATACCACTTTCTGACTCTGGTTCCCATCCCCCTGCCACTCTAATTTAACACCCTCAAAACTACACAAGCAAACATTTGCACAAGGATATTGTTTTCCTCTCCAGTTCAGACGTAGACCATCCAATCTGTACAAGTTCCATGTTCCTTGGCAGCATGCCTAAGGATCCAAAAAAATCTCAGGCCATCATATCCTTAGCCAAATCTTGAGATGAATAATCTTCCTATTTCTGATCTCACTAGCATGTTGCATGGGTAGCAATCATGAAATCACCATCCTAGATGTCCTGATTTTAAACTTAGCAGCTAAATCCCTGAATTCACATTGCAGGACCTCATCACCCTTTTTGCCTATGTCGTTGGTAGCAATGTGGATCACAACCTCTGGCTGCTCACCCTCCACCTGAAGAATACTATAGATTCGATCAGGGATGTTTCTGACCCTGGCATATGAAAGGCAACATCAGGGAGTCCTGTTCTTGTCCCATCGGGCTAAATAAAGAAAACTGTAGATGCCGCAAATGCTGCAACACTGGGCGTCACAGGAAGTCATTCCTGCCCGTGGCCATCAAACTTTATAACTCCTCCCTCGGAGTGTCAGACACCCTGAGCCAATAGGCTGGTCCTGGACTTATTTCCACTTGGAATAATTTACTTATTATTATTTAATTATTTATGGTTGTATATTGCTATATTTCTACACTATTTTTGGTTGGTGCGACTGTAACGAAACCCATTTCCCTCAGGATCAATAAAGTATGTCTGTCTGTCTGTCTGGAAACACTCAGATAGATCAGACAACATCTGTGGAAAGAGGAACAGTTGATATTTTGGGTCAAAGACCTTTTGAAAAAAGAAATTGATGCAGTGGTACAGAAAGAGATTGGAAAGATTAGTAAATACTTGGTCACAAAGAAAGACTTCAAGAAGAACTTTACAGGAAGAAATTGATCAAGAGGCAGAGACATATGTAAAATTTAGTTCCAGTGTGTAGAGCTTTGAAATTGAATTCACAAGGGTCTTTACTGGAGTGATTAAATTCAGGACTGCTCATGCAGTAATTGTGTTGAGGCACAATTAAAATCTGGACAACTCACACACAATAAGAATTTGCAATATATTTTGATTTAAACTCTTCTTTATCTATAATGAACAGACAATGACCAAATTAGAGGGGGATCTTTTCTGGCACTAGTGTAGGAATAAAAGTTTAATAATTTATATTTTTCAGAATAAACAAAAAATAATCTCACACCTCGACCATCTTTGAATTATTAAATGTATTGTTATCTGTCAATCTAACACTGCGTCCTCCTCAACACATGAGTTTCTGCAGATGCTGGAAATCTAGAGCAAAACAAACAAAATGCTGGAGGTGTTAGCAAATCAGGTGGATCAGCCTGAAGCTTTGACTGTTTATCCCCTCCATAGATGTTGTTTAACTTGTTGAGTTTCTCCGTTGTTTTGTGTGTGCTGTATCTTACTAAGAATTGCATGTTCTACTCCTGTACTTTTATCAAACACCAATATCACACAAACCAGCCCGATACTTTCTAACCAGGAATAACTGGTCTTCCTCTGACTGATTTCCTTGGCTTGTAAGAGCTGAGACTGGAGTCTGGTGGATGGAACAATTTCATTCTCCAAAAGGATAAAGTATGTGGGGCAGAATACTTAGACTTTGTCTAAAAGCTGGAAAAGAGCTGCAAAGAACGTTCACTGGGATTACGATATAAAAAAAAGACCTGTACTAGCCCGATGGACAGAAAAGTGTTTGCTGGAGAGTGGCAGTTGTGTGCATGTGTGGAGAGGGTTTCAGTGCTAGTGGTGGTGGATGACAGATGGGAGCAGGATGGAGATGTCTTTGAGTGGGAGGATGGTGGCGGAAAGGCTGGAGATGAGGATCAGAATCAGGTTTATCATCACCGGCATGTGACGTGAAATTTGTTAACTTAGCAGCAGCAGTTCAATGCAATACATAATCCAGAAGAGAAAAAAAATGAATAAAATAAAAATAATAATAGCGTATATTAGTATAATAATAGTATAAAACAGAATACTGCATATTTTAATAAGTGACGTAGTGTCTAAGGGCTCAATGCCCATTTAGGAATTGGATGGCAGAGGGGAAGAAGCTGTTCCTGAATCACTGTGTGTGTGCCTTTAGGCTTCTGTCCTTCTACCTGATGGTAACTGTGAGAAAAAGGCATGCCCTGGGTGCTGGATGTCCTTAATAATGGACGCTGTCTTTCTGAGACACCGCTCCCTGAAGACTTCCTGGGTACTTTGTTGGCTAGGATCCAAGATGGAACTCACTAGATTTACAATCGTCTGCAGCTTTTTTTGGTCCTGTGCAGTAGACTCCCCCCACCCCAGAGCAGACAGTGATGCAGCCTGTCAGATTGCTTTCCATGGTACATCTATAGAAGTTTTTGAGTGTATTTGTTGACTTGCCAAATCTCTTCAGACTCCTAATGAAGTATAGTCACTGTTTTGCTTTCTTTATAACTACATCGATATGTTAGGACCAGATTAGATCCTCACAGATTTTGACACCCAGGAACTTGAAACTGTTCACTCACTTCACTACTGATTCCTCTATGGGAATTGGTATGCGCTCTTTCATCTTACCCTTCTTGAAGTCTGCAGTCAGCTCTTTTGTCTTACTCACATTGAGTGCCAGGTTGTTACTGTGGCACCACTCCACTAGTTGGCATATCTCACTCCTGTACACCCCCTTGTCACCACCTGAGATTCTACCGACAATGGTTGTATTGTCAGCAAATTTATAGATGGTATTTGAACTATGCCTAGCCACACAGTCATGTGTATACAGAGAGTAGAGCAGTGGGCTAAGCACACACCCCTGAGGTGCGCCAGTGTTGATCGTCAGCAAGGAGGAGATGTTATCACCAATCCACACAGATTGTGGTCTTCTGGTTAGGAGGTCAAGGATCCAATTATAGAGGGAGGTACAGAGGCCCAGGTTCTGCAACTTCTCAATCAGGCTTGTGGGAATGATGGTATTAAATGCTGAGCTATAGTCCATGAACAGTATCCTGACGTAGGTGTTTGTGTTGTCCAGGTGGTCTAAAGCTGTGCAGGGAGCCATTGAGATTGTGTCTGCTATTGACCTATTGTGGCAATAGGCAAAATGCAATGGGTCCGGGTCCTTACTGAGGGAGAAGTTCAGTCTAGTTATAACCAACCTCTCAAAGCATTTCATCACTGTCGATGTGAGTGCTACCAAGCAATAATCATTAAGCCAGCCCACATTATTCTTCTTAGGCACTGGTATAAATGTTGCCTATAAGGTATAAACTGGTATAAAGTGGGAATGGTTGTGGTAAATGGGTTGTCAAGGGTGACAGCAAGTGGGAAATGGTAGAGGTTTTACATTCATCATGGGGGTATCCTACCACTTTCAGAACTGGTGAATCTTGAGTATCATTTTTAATAATACTTTAGTTTTTTTTAATCCTTTCTATCTATAAATATATTTCACATTGTCACTTTGTATCTTGAATTGATGCTGATATTTTCAAATAATCATTCAATACATTCTTCAAATTTTCTAAGCAGTGTGAAGATTTGGTCTGTGTTTGTTTATTTTCCTTACTCTGTTATGGGAGGCAGCTGCTGAAAAGAAGGAATGACATGTGTTATGAAGCAGCAGCAGGATCTCGAGGTGTCCCAGATCACTTTACAGCTAATGAAGTATTTCCTTGAAGTGTAGTTGCTGTGAAACTGTAGGGAACATAGCAGCTGATTTGCCCATAAACAGAAGTGAAATAAATGAAAAGAGAACTGGTTTGAGTGATGTTACTTCAGGAATAAATATTGACCAAGACACTGTGAAAACTCATTGCCTCCAAAATGGTTCTGTGGGATCTTTCATCTTCAGCTGAGAGAAGATTAATGTCACATCCAACAGGCAGCTCCTCCTGTTCCATAAACCCTGGAGTATCAGCTTAGATTTTGTGTTCAAACCTCTGGAGTAGCTCTTAAATCAAGGGGAGAGTGCAACCGATGCCAATGAATGTTTGTATTTATGCCAGACTTCTTCTAAAACTTCACCTAAATGTGCTCCTCCACAGTAAGTATTGAGCAATTTTTCTACCATATGGAACATAAGGGTCTGCCTGACTCTCTCCTCATCTAGAAAGCAGAGAATGATCCATCCAGCTGAACTATTTTGTTAGAAACCTGAAGTACAATGTCATACATGATAGCCAGTATGTTACTGGCTGTTAATGTTTCTGGCCACCTTTCCTTTTCACTGTCAGTCCTGATGTAGAGTATCAACCCAAACCATCGACAATTCCTTTCCTCCTACAAATACTGCTCGACCCACTGAGTTCTTCAAGCAGTTTGATTGTACTGCAGACCCCAGTATCTGTCGTCTCTTGAGTTTAAATGCAATATCATGCAGTGCTTTAATAGTTACAGAAAGCTTTACAGTCCTAAAGGTATTAATGATAAACAACATCATGTCAGGCTGCCTGGGATTATTAGGTCTACTTGAACAGCAAATGTGTTCCAATTAAACTTAGTTACTAGCTGACCAAAACAAGTAATATTTTGGAATTTCCCATGTTAATTTATCACTTGTTGTGAGATAAGCTAGCCAATAGAAATGGGGGGAAATAATGTGCATTAAACAATTTAATAACTGTGAAATTACACTATTGACCTTTATTAATGATTGAATTATTTTGTGCAAAATGGCTACCAAGCCCCAGTCACACATAAGCCTTATTCTGTGGAGCAGGAGCAGAGCACTGTAGATCAAAGGAACAGGGAGAATCACAGATTTCATTATTACACGGAATTCTCTATGACAAAATGATGCAAATTTTCAGAGGTGAAACACATTCACATCCCCCCCCCCACCCCTGAATAAACTAGCCATGTAACAGGAATAAACGTTTTGCCTAAGCAATGTACAAATATTTCATGCCTACTTTATGCTACATTTATTTTTCTGAGAAAAAAAACTTTACAAAGGCCTGGTCAAAGAGTCATGGAATCATTTAGAAAGGAAACAAGTTCTTCAGCTCACCACCTCCCCGCTGACCTTTCTGCCCATCAAACTAATCTTAGTTGCCTGCATTAGGATCATTTCCTACAATGCCTATTTATGTGTCTTCATAAGTGCCTTTTAAAAGCAGCAATTGTATCTGATTCCTCAGAATATTCCAGATATGAATCATTATTTATTTAAGAAAACTCAGGAATAGGAATAGGAATAGGAAGAGTGCAATCACACTGATGGGATTGTAATTCAGGACCCCCCCCCCCCCCATTGCAATTAGGACATTGAGGAACAGATATGTAAACAGATTAAGGAAACATGTAAAAATAATAAGGTTCATATCATGGGGCATTTCAACTTCCCTGATATAAACTAGGACATTCTTAGTGCAAGGGATTTAAATTGGGCAGAATTTGCTAAGTGTATCTAGGAGGGTTGATTAAATCAATATCTGGATAGTCCAATGAGAGGAGGGTCTGTCCTGGACTTGGTGGTGGGTAATGAGCCTGGCCAAGTGACTGACCTTCCTGTGGTTGACTAGTTAGTGAAGAGTAACAACAACCCCTTAACTTTCAGAATAGCTCTAGATAAGAATAGGTCTGGTCCTTGTGGGAGAGTAGGGCAAACAACGAGGGCAGGCCCTAAGAAGAGTTAATTGAGAATACCTTTTCTCTGTTAAGTCCACATCAGGTATGTGGAAGGTGTTCAAAGATCAGTTGCACAGAGTACAGGGAAAGGTATGTTCCTGTTAGAGGGAAGGACAGGGACGGAAAGATAAGAGAACCTTGGATATCCAGAGAGGTGATGGATTTACTCAAGAAGAAAAAGGAAAAGTGTGTAAAGCTTTGCAAGTTGTATCAAATGAAGCACAGAAAAGAACTAGAGAAGGGAATTGGGATACCCGGGGTTGGTGGGGGGGGGGGGCAATGAAAAGTCCTTGGCATTTAGGATTAAGGTGAATCCCAAGGTATTCTACATATACATCAAGAAAAAGAGGATAACTAGGGAGAGGGTGGGACCTCTCAAGAATAAAGGGGGTATAATTTCTTGAATTCAGAGAATGACTGTGAAGTACTTAATGAGTACTTTGCTTCAGTATTTACCAAGGAAAAGGATATGGAGGACCAGGAGATCAATGCTGAGTGTAGGAATACGTTAGGGCATTTAGAGGTCAAGGAGGAGTAAGTGTTGGGTCTGCTAATGAATGTTAAAGTTGGTAAGTCCCCAGGGTCTGATGGGATTTACCCAAGGTTCTTGATGGAGGCAAGAAACAAGACTGCTGGACCCTTGACCAGTATCTTTGAGCCCTCTCTAGCCACAGGTTAGTCCCAGAGGACTGGTGAGTGGCTGATGTTGCACCGCTATTTAAGAAGGATACAAGGGAAAATCCTGGGAACTAGAGACCGGTGAGACTCATGTCAGTTGTAGGGAAATCGCTGGAGAAAATTCTTAGGGATAGGATATATGAGCATTTGGAAATCCATGGCCTAATTAGGGAGCACCAGCATGGCTTTGTGCGTGGGAAGTCGTGCTTACCAACTTGATTGAATTTTTTGACAAGGTGACAAGAGAGATTGATGAGGGTAGAACAGTGTGTGTTGTCTACATGGATTTTACTAAAATGTAAGGCAAAGTCCCTCATAGGAAGCTAATCCAAAAGATTAAGAGGCATGGGGTCCATGATGAGTTGGCTGTTAAGATTCAGAACTGGATTGCACATAGAAGAAAGGGGGTATTGGCTGAAGGGACTTATTTGAGCTGAAGATCTGTAATTAGCGGTGTTCTGCAGTGATCTGTGCTGGGACCTCTGATAATTGTGATGTATATAAATGACCTGGTTGAAAATGCAGATGGGTGGGCTTAGAAGTTTGCAGATGATACCAAGATTGGTGGTGTTGTAGATGGTGTAGAAGACTGGCAAAGAATACAACATGATATAGATCATTTACAAATATGGGCAGAGAAATGGCTGCTGGAGTCTAACCCAGATGAATGTGAGGTGTTACACCTTGGTCGGGCAAGTACAAGGAGGTGGTACACTGTTAAGGGCAAGATCCTTAACAGAGTTGCTGAGTAGAGAGATCTTGGAATCCAAGTTCATAGCTCCTTGAAAGTGGCTACACAGGTCGATAGGGCAGTTAAGAAGGCTTATGGAATGTTTGCTTTTATTAGTTAAGGTTATGAGTTCAAAAGTCAAGAAATTATGTTGCAACTTTATATAACCATGGTTAGGCCACATCTGGAGTACTGCATAGAGTTCTGATCGCTCCACTATAGGAAGAATGTTGAGGCTTTGGAGAGGGTCCAATAGAGTTTTACCAGAATGCTGCCTGGTTTAGCAGGCATGTGCTATCACAAGAAGTTGGATAAACTTGGGTTGTTTTCTCCGGAGCACTGGAGGCTGAGGGGAGAACTGATAGAGTTTTACAAGATTATGAAAAGCATAGATAAACTGGACAGAGAGTATCTGTTTCTAGGGTTAAAATACCAGGGACGTGCTTTGAGAGTGGTCGATGCCTGGCATGTACTGCCTGGTTTGGTGGGGAAGGCAAATTCATTAGAGACTTTTAAGAGATATTTGGATAGGCATATGGATGTAAGAAAGATGGGGGATATGGACATGGTGTAGATAGGAAGGATTAGTGCTTAGGTGCTTTTAATTTGCTTTTTAGCTGGTTTGGCACAACAGTGTGGGCTGAATGGCCTGTTCCTCTGCTTAAAGGTTCTATGTAGAAAACACTCTCCTCTAATCACCTTTAAAATTCCTTCCTCTCACCTTAAATCTTCTGGAGAACATCTATTGCATCCAGTGCTCCTGCTGCGGCCTCCGCCACATTGGTGAGACCCGCCACAAATTGGGGGACCGCTTTGTCAGGGATGTCCATTCCATCCGCCAAAAGTGAAATTTCCCAGTGGCTAAACGTTTTAATTCCAGTTCCGGTTCCTGTTCTGACATGTTGGTCCTTTTGTGCCAAGATGAAGCCACCTTCAGCATGAAGGAGCAGCACCTTATATTCCGCCTGGTTAGACTCCAACCTGATTGCTTGAATATCAATTTCTCCTTCCAGTAAAGAAAAACCCTCCCTTCCACTCTTCTTCTATTCCCCTGGCCTTTTCCCTGCTTATCATCACCTCTCACTGGGGCTCCTCCTCCTTCCCTTCCTCCTATTGCCACTCTCCTTTCCAATCAGATTTCTTCTCCAGCCCTTAACCTTTCCTAACTACCTGGCCTCA
Source organism: Hemitrygon akajei (assembly GCF_048418815.1). NCBI lineage: Eukaryota > Metazoa > Chordata > Chondrichthyes > Myliobatiformes > Dasyatidae > Hemitrygon > Hemitrygon akajei. Next base: position 56,413,905 of record NC_133125.1, read on the forward strand.
TCAATCATCTTATAGCGATCCTTCACCCCTCCCCCCAATTTTTTATTCCGACTTCTTCCCCCTTCCTTTTCTGTCCTGAAGAAGGGTCTCAGCCTGAAATATTGATTGTTTATTCATTTCCATAGAAGATGCCTGACCTGCTAATTTCCTTCAGCATTTCATGTGTGTTAGCTTAAATCTTTGCCTTATTATGGTAGAAAGAATTTGACTACCTACCCTATTTATTTATTTATTTGTTTGTTTGTTTGTTTGTTTGTTTGTTTGTTTGTTTAAAGATAAAGCATGGTAAGAGGTCATTCCAGACCACTGCTGCCCAATTGTACCCATGTGACAAATTAACCTAGTAACCATTAAGTCCTTGGAGTGTGGGAGGAAACCAGAGCACCTGGAGAAAACCACAGCAGTATATACAAATTGCTCACAAACTGAACCCAGGCCACCAGCACATTAATAGTGTTAAATTAACAGCTACACTACTATGCCAGCCCAATCTTACTCCCATATAACTCCATACAGGAGTTCTAGATTATAACTCACATAATCTTATATACGTCTATTACGTCATCCTTCTTCATTCCAAGGAAATGAACTTCCTACCCGATCGCACCCCATAACTAAAGTCTAAGTCGAATCTAAGCAACACCCGATAAATTGGCTCCGTAGTCTCTCCAGCACAGTCACATCCTCTCTAAAGTTTGACAACCAGACCTGTGCACAGTACTCCAAATGAAGGATAACTTTTTTATAAAAGATTCAATGTGATGTTCTTACTTTTGTATTCTATGCCCTGTCTAATGAAAGCAAACATTCTTCCATTTACCGTGTGAGTCCTTCTCCAATTTGACTTCTAAAACCGCATTACCCTGCACTTGTTGGGTTTAATTTCCATTTGTTAATGCTTCATCTAACTTTCCATCTGATCTATAAACAGCTGTAGCCCTGGAAGACATCATTTCACAACATTATTAGCTTTCATGTTATCTGCGATCTTACAAATTCTATCTTCTACATTCACATCCAATGTGTCACAAACAGCAAATGTCCCAGCGCCAGACTCTGTGGTACGTTACTAGTCACAGGCGTCATTTGGAAACAACATCTTTGCAACATTGCCCTCTTCCCTTATCAAGAAGCAAACCAGATGGGAAGAACTAAGAAAGATGGCCCTAGAGGTTTTTGTGGACCTCAGTGACTTCACCCAGTTCAAATGCAAAACAACTTATTTTTCTTCTCATGCTTTTCTTTTCAATGCAGTTGGGGTTTGGTCAGAATCTGTGATCTACAAATAACAGCTCAAACTACTGTTCTCCACAAGCAGTGGGTTCTCGGACTGGCCATGTGGCGTTGCATTTTGATACCTCCAGGAGTGGCCTGGAAGATACTCGCCTTCGGAGAGCGAGATGACAGAGTTCCTCGTCAATTTCACCGATTGAAGTGTTGTGGGACACTGAAGGATTAGGACAGCACGTGGTGTGTGCTGCTGATGGAAAAAGGACCCTGTATTCCTGTGATCCCTTTTTCTTTTTTTCTCCTTTTATCTTTTCCCACTCTCTCTCTTTTGACGGTGAGTGAGAGCCTGTCGGTCCTCGAGTCAGGGGGCTTGGAGAAGTGATGTGGAAGGTTGTAACATCGGGACAGTGAGCCGTGAGTCTGTTGCTCTCGTTGCAGGAGCGATCTCTCTCTCCCTCGCTGGTGACAGACAGCCTGTCTGAGATACCAAAGTGCTTGGTTATGGACTGCAGTTTTTGATGGATTCTAGATAAGGTTTCTTTGGGGGCTTTTGCTGTTGCTTGCATAGTGGGGAGTTGGGTGGGGGCAGATTTGGTACTTCTGCTAGTGCAAGTGGGGGGGAGGAGGAGAGTTGATGCTCCTACTGCTGTTTGTGTATGGTAGGAGGGAGGTGTACTTTGGGGTTCTGACGTTATTATCATTCATTCTTTGGGGTTTCTTGCTTCATGGATGTTTTTGTGAAGAATAAGAATTTCAGCTTGTGTACTGTGTACATTCTGTCATATTATATTGCGCCATATGAACCGTTTGAAGTTGAGCCACTTGGATCCAATTCATCAACCTGCCTTGGATCCTATGTGCCTGAATTTCTAGAATAGTCTATCATTTGGGATCTTGTAAGCCCATTATGATAGCATAGACACCACACACTGACCTGCATTCATCAGTCTTATTTGTTGCCTCCTCCAAAAGTCAATCCAATTAGTGAGACAGAATTCCCTCTCATAAAACTATGCTGACTATCTCTAATAATTTCCTGCCTTTCTAAATGTAAGCAATCCCTGTTCCTAGTCTCTGCCCTATGGCTAGAAAAGAAACTTCCTCCCTTGCTTCCCATACTATTCTGGAATAGCTGTCTTGCAACCCTGAGGAATTAAACACCCTTGTGTGCTTCAAGGGAGCTCACACCTCTAGCTTCATTACATTACTTTCACCTTCTTCTTGAGAATACAGATGGGTGTGATGAGAAGCCATGTACAACTGGGGTAAGAATGAAGTGGGATGCTTGTTTGGTTGGAAAGTTGGTTATGACACAACTAACAACATTTGGGGTTGTTACATTTCCATTCCACTTTTGGAGCAATTAGCAACCTTTCACAAATTGCAGGCAAAATTCTGCTCAATTTCACTGGTTCAAGTTTTTTTGTTAAATTCATTTGCAAAATCACAAACGTGTAATGTTCCATAAACCAATGCATTCAGACAGCGTAATAAAAATAATTGAGTTTATTTTCATTGCATTAAGAAAGTCCTGGATATATTTAGATGTGGGTACCAGTGCAAAAATTGACTAAAATTGTGGAAGATAGGTTCTCACAAAAGAAAAAAAGGGTTTTGGTAAGAACCCAGTACCTGTGGTTGATTTTACATCACTGAAAATAAATTTAAAGGAGTACATTTCCTCATTTAATAGTTTAATTTATGTACATTTGGCAGTTTTACATAAATTAAACATTTTCATTGTATGATTTCTTTTCATATCCTCCTCTGAGTGGCTTTTAAGAGCCTTTTTGAATAATTGGCAGAAACTGTCCGCTCTTTATTTTGAAGTGGAGGCAAAATTGCTCTTGTGGGAAGGTTTTATCTCCAACAGGTTTTCTTTTCAAGCCACACTTAAAATCAAAGACAATTACAGTCTAACACACCCTTCAAAACATACACTAGGCTCAAGGACAGCTTACTTCTTGCTGTTATAAGGGCATTGAACAGAAGGCCTTGTTATAAGGGTCTTGTGCTTTCAAGATGGACTCTTGATTTATAATCTGCTTGTTGTGGCCCCAGCACCTTATTGTCTACCTGAGCTGCACTTTCTTTGTAATTGTAACACTATATTTGTATTCTCTTATTATTTTCCCTGTACTAGCTCAATGAACTGACAGTGTATTTTGAAATGATCTATATGAATGGCTTGCAAAACAAAGCTTTTCATGGTATCTCGGAGCATGTAACAATAATAAACTTATTCCAATTCCAATTTTGATTCCAAAGCACTCAAACTTTTTTTTTGTGGATTTCCAGCGAATCAGTTCTCTATCCTGTTGAAAAATGCTATCTATGTTTTTTAAAAATTATTTTCATTCTCTAACCTTTGGAATTAGGACTGTGAGAACTCTGAATTCAAGTGTGACTACTTGTTACTTGTAATGTTCCTGAAGTGTAGATGCTTGGTATCTAAGTTCTGAGCAAAAAAAGTGACTAATCCTTTTCAAAACACATTTATGGACTATTATCTCTTCAACCAGCTAAAAAAAGGAAATGCTCTAGGAGGACATTTTGTATTTACCTTCAAAAGCTGTTTAAGTTCAAGACCATATGAAGAGAGAACAAATCTGTGACTGCACCTTGGAACTAGGCGTGAGTCAAAATAATGCCATGGTTAGAAAATCATTGGGTATTAGAAATGTGAGCTCTTCTTAAACTAATGGGTATTTTATTTTGAAATGTTGTCAATATGGAGATATCAGAAATATCACCCTTATCTACAAGATCCACAACATAATTTCCACTTTGTGGTTCAAAGAACAAATAAACTAGTGAGGGATATTAGAAAAGAATGGTGTGTTAATCATATCAGAGCTTGTAGCCCTTTGAAGAGGGATAAATGGTCATGGACATAGTCATATGGAAGGTCATATGTGTTTTTGTACAGTGGCATAAATAGAAGCCAGATTCCGAAGCTTGAGAAAATGTGAGCATGAAATATAACAGGTGAATGGACAACCAAGCAGTTTGAAGGAAAAGTTAAACTGAAGACAGATTGCTGGTCTGAGTGAATCAATTAAGGGCTTTAAAATCCATACTTCTTTTCAGAAATGGCTTTGGAATTTCCTTTCTGACTGCCCAATACATGTATGGTTAATCATGTAACACCCTCCTTTGAGTACCTTCTGTATGCCCAGATAAAAATCAGTAGATACCTTCTTTATTAAAATTTGTCTCTAAGAACAAAGAAATGGCTGATGAACTTAATAAGAGTTTGTTGGCATTCTTGACTGTGGAAGACACCAGCAGTATGCTAGAAATTCAGGAGTGTCAGGGGGCAGAAATGAGTGTATTTGCTATTACTAAGGAGAAGGTGCTTGGGAAGCTGAAAGGTCTGATGGTAGATCAGTCACCTGAACTAAGTTCTGAAAGAGGTAGCTAAAGAAATTGTGGAGGCATTGTTGTGATCTTTCAAGAATGGCTAGCTTTTGGAATGGTTCCAGTTGACTGAAAAATTGCACATGTCACTCAACTCTTCAATAAGTTGGGGGGCGGGGAAAGCAAAAGTCAAGAAATTAACCTGACTTCAGTGGTTGGGGAATCAGTTGTTGAGAATGAAGTTTTAGAGTGCTTGGAGGCATCTTGCCTGGCAAATCTATTGGAATCCTTTAAGGAAATAACAGACAGGATAGACAAAGGAGAGTCAGTGGATGTGGTTTACTTGGGTTTTTAGTAGGTATTTGACAAAGTGCTGCACGTGAGGCTACTTAACAAGATACTGTAACTACGAGTTACAGCTAGAAATAGAAAAAGCGTGCCAGATGGAAAATGTCAAGATAATTATGGGAGATTTTAATATGAAAGTGGATTGGGAAAGTCAGTAAGATACTGGATCTCAGGAGAGAGAGTTTGTAGAATGCCTACGGGATTGCTTTCTGGAGCAGCTTGTCCATAAACCCACCAGAGGATCAGCTGTTTTGGATTGGGTGCTGTGTAATGAGCCTGAGCTAGAAGTAATAGAACCCCTTGGAAGTAGTGATCATAATATGATCGAGTTCAGTTTCAAATTTGAAAAGGAGAGCTGGTATCAGGTGTATCAATATTTCAGTGGAACAAAGGAAATTACAGTGGTATGAGAGAGGAACTGACCAAAGTTGATTGGAAAAGTAACCTAAATGGAGGGACAGTAGAGCAGAATTAGATGAAATTCCTACAAGAAATAAGGAGAGTGCAGGAAAAATATATTCCAAGAAAAAAGAAAATTATAAAAGGAAAAATGATACAAATATGGCTAACGAGAGAAGTTAAGGCTAAAATAAAAGCAAAAGAGGCAGTGTACAAGGAAGCAAAAATTAGTGGGAAAACTGAGGACTGGATGAATTTTAAAAATTTACAGAAGTCATTAGGAAAGAAAAGATGAATTATGAAAGGAAATTGGCAATTAACATAAAGGACGCTAAGAGTTTTTAAAAATATATGAAGAGCAAAAGAGTGACACGGGTTGATATAGGACCTATTGAAAAGGATGTTGGAGAAATTATAATGGGTAACAAAGAGATGGCAGAGGAACTAAATGAGTATTTTGCATCAGTCTTCACAGTGGAAGACATTAGCAACATACCTGATAGCCAGAGGTCTCAGGGAATAGAATTAGGTACAGTCAAGATTACTAGAGAGAAAGTGCTTGAGAAGCTAAATGGACTAAGGACAGATAAGTCTCCTGGACCGGATGAAATGCATCCATAGGTTCTGAAGGAGGTGGCTTTGGAGATTGTGGAGGCATTGGAAATGATCTTCCAGGAATCAGTAGACTCTGGCACGGTTCCAGAGGACTGGAAGGTCAGAAATGTAGTTCTGTTGTTTAAGAAAGGGGGAGGCAACAAAAAGAAAATTACAGATCTATTAGTCTGACATCGGTAGTTGGAAAGTTATTGGAGTCGATCTTCAAGGATGAGATTATGAATTACCTTGAGGTGCATGACAAAATAGGCCCAAGCCAACATGGTTTCATGAAGGGAAGATCCTGCCTCACGAACCTATTGGAATTTTTTGAGGTAATCTCAAATAAGATTGACAAGGGAGAGGCTGTGGATGTTGTGTATTTGGATTTCCAAAAGGCCTTTGATAAGGTGCCACATAAGAGGCTGCTTAATAAGATGAGGGCCCATGGAATTACAGGAAGGATATTGGAATGGATGAAGCATTGGCTGATAGGCAGAAAGCAAAGAGTGGGAATACAGGGATCCTATTCTGGTTGGTTACTGGTTACTAGTGGTGTTCCGCAGGGGTCCGTGTTGGGGCCTCTTCTTTTTACACTGTATATCAATGATTTAGATTATAATAATAACCATATAACAATTACAGCACAGAAACAGGCCATCTCGGCCCTTCTAGTCCGTGCCGAATGCTTACTCTCACCTAGTCCCACTGACCCGCACTCAGCCAATAACCCTGCATTCCTTTCCTGTCCATATACCTATCCAATTATGGATTAAATGGTTTTGTGGCTATGTTTGCGGATGACACCAAGATAGGTGGAGGAGCAGGAAGTGTTGAGGAAATGGAAAGGTTGCAGAGAGACTTGGTCAGTTTCGGAGAGTGGGCAAAGAAATGGCAGATGAGATACAATGTTGAGAAGTGTATGGTTGTACATTTTGAAAGAAGAAACAATCGAGCAGATTATTATCTAGATGGGGAGAAAATTCAAAAATTGGAAGTGCAAAGGGACTTGGGGGTCCTCGTGCAGGATACCCTAAAGGTTAACCACCAGGTTGGATCGGCAGTAAGGAAAGCAAATGCTATGTTGGCATTCATTTCAAGAGGAATAGTGTATAAGAGTAAGGAGGTGTTGATGAGGCTCTATGGGGCACTGTGAGACCCCATTTGGAATACTGTGTGCAGTTTTGGGCCCCCTATCTTAGAAAAGATGTGCTGATGTTGGAGATAGTTTAGAGAAGGTTTACTAGGATGATTCCTGGAATGCAGGGACTAACATATGAGGAGCGTTTGTCGGCTCTTGGATTGTATTCATTAGAGTATAGAAGAATGAGAGGGGATCACATAGAAACATTTCGAATGTTGAAAGGGTTGGACAGAGTAGATGTTGAAAGGCTGTTTCCCTTGGTGGGTGAGTCCAGGACAAAAGGTCTTAGAATTAGAGGGTACCCATTTAAAGCAGAGATGAGGAGAATTTTTTTTAGCCAGAGGGTCGTGGATTTATGGAATTCATTGCCATATACAGCTGTGGAGGCCCAATCATTGAGGGTGTTTAAGGAAGAGATTGATAGGTATCTAATTAGTCAGGGTATCAAGGGATATGGGGAAAAAGCTGGACATTGGAACTAGGTGGGAGAATAGTTTAGCTCATGGTGGAGTGGTGGAGTAGACTCGATAGACCGAATGGCCTACTTCTGCTCCTTTGTCTTGTGAATCTTGTGAAGATAAGAGTGCATGGTATTACAGGAAAGATACTAGAATGGATAGAAGATTGACTGCCTATCAGGAGGCACAGAGTGGGGATAACATTTTCTGATTGGCTGTCAGTGCGTAGTGATGTTCTGCAGGGGTCGATTTGGGACTATTTCTTTTCACATCATATGTCAATAATCTGGATGATGGAATTGATGGCTTCGTGGTTAAGCTTGCATACAATACAAAGTGGAGGAGCAGTTAGTGGTGAGGAATGAATGAGTCTGCAGAAGAATTTAGACAGGTTAGGAGAACGGGCAAAGTGGCAGATGGAATACCATTCAGGGATCTGTACTTTGATTCATTTTGGTAGCAAGGATACAGGCTTAGATTATTTTCTAATTGTGGAGGGAATTCAGAAATCAGAGATGTAAGAGGATTTAGGAGTCCTCGTTTTGGATTCTCTGAAGGTTAACTTGAAGATTGAATCACTTTTAAGGAATGCAAATGCAATGTTAGCATTTTTTTGAGAAGACTAGAATATAAAAGCAAGGATGTAAAGCTGAGGCTTTATTAGGCATTGATCAGACCACACTTGTAGTATTGTGCTCCTTATCTAAGAAAGGATGTGCTGGCTTTGGAGAGGGTCCAGACAATGTTCATGTAATTAATCTTGTGGAAGAAAGGATGAATGTATGAGGAGCATTTGATGGCTTTGCGTATGTACACACTGGAGTTTAGAAGAATGAGCGGGGACTTCATTGAAACTTATTGAATATTGAAAGGCCTAGATAGAGCAGATGTGGGGAGCATGTTTTCTTTAGTGGGGGATCTATGAGTAGAGAGCACAGCCTCAGAATAGAGGGATGTCCTTTTAGAACAGAGATGAGGAGGAATTTCTTTAGCTAAAGGATGGTGCATCTGTAGAATTCATTGCCAGTCAGCTGTGGAGGCCAAGTCATTGGATATTTTTAAAATGGAGGTTGGTAGGTTCTAGAATAGTAACAGTGTCAAAGGTTATGGGGGAAAGAAAGAAGGCGGGAGAGTGGGGTTGAGAGGGATGATAAATCAGCCTTGATGGAAAGGTGGGAAGAGTCTCAATGGGCCAAATGGTCTAGTTCTGTTCTTGTGTCTTATGAGCAAAATTTTTTGTATGGACTTACCCTAAGAATAAGTTTACTTTTTGTTTACCTTTTTTGTTTACTTTTTGTTACTATTTGCATGATTTGATCAAGCTGTTTCAGCGCTGAACTGACTCTGCAGCTGTGGCCTGCAACCATTGGCTCAGTGCTGAACTGACTCAGTGGATGTAGCCTGCAACCTTTGGGCTCCTGGACTATCTTCACTCGCCTCAGCAGCTCTGTGGCCATGGACTCACTTTTGGAGACTCTGTAGTTTGCTGCACTGTGTGTTATTAGTTTACTTTTGATTGCTTGCTCAATATGTTCTTTTTTTCACACATTGGTCTTTGTTGTGTGGGGTTTTTCTTCAAACAGGTTCTGTTGTTTTTCTTTTATCTTGCAGCTGCTTGCGAAAGACGAATCTCAAGATTATACACTGTATACGTATTTTGGTAATAACTGTACTGTACTTTGAACTTTGGGCTTTGAAGGATGATTGTGCTATTGTACATTTCTTGCAGTAACTAATATTGGACAGTCAACATTACAAATAAGCTGTAATGTTTTAACATATACAGTAGCCATAACAGACCAGACATCAGGACCTCATTACATCAGGGTAAAAATAATTTAATGTTTCTTTTGCAAACACAAGGAAATCTGCAGATGCTGGAAGTTCAAAACAACAACACACATAAAATGCTGGTGGAACACAGCAGGCCAGGCAGCATCTATAAGGAGAAGCACCGTCAACGTTTTGGGCCGAGACCCTTCGTCAGGACATAGATGACAAGGAAGTAGTGACTACCAGAAATGTGTATTATTAAAGAGAAAATCCTTAGTTCTGATCTCCACTTTGAAAAGGAAGAGTTTTGTTGTTCTAATGTTAAAATACCTAGTGTGTACATGTGGTATCAATACTGATGTCTTTTGTGTTTGATCACTATAGATAAATGGACCACTGTCCTTTGCTGTAAAATGTAATACAGATACAAAACAGGCACACGATCCAACCAGCACTGCATCCACCTGTCCATCAGTCTACTTTCTCATGCTGGAAACATCTCTCCATTGTTGATGAGACATTAAACAAGTCGAGTAGTTGTATGTAGGCTCAGGATGTAAAAGTAAAATATTGCGGGAGTGCTCAGAAAGTCAGTCAGCAGTAGTGGAGAGAAAGCTGTCTGTGCTTCAGGCAGATGAGCTCCCGTGAAAGTAGGACAAAAAATAGAAACAAAGTTTCAAAATGGAAGATAGAAGTAGCAAAAAATCTGTATTTATAGGATCATTTAGTCCATCTAATCTTCCACCCTATCGTGGATTTTTGCCTCTCCTCTTTCCTCCCTCTTCGATTTCTCTGCATTTTAAAATCTATCTGTGTTAGCATTTTCAAATTCAGATGAAAGGTCATTGACTGTCTCAGCTGCTAAACAATATTAGCATTCCCCCTTTTGGCCCGTGTGTACTCACTCCATTTAATAAAGAATACAGGCTGACGCAGCAGATGAATAATTGTTCTGACCCTCGTGAGGCTAAAGAAAGTAAACAACAAGGAAATGTCAGCAGAATGGAAAAAACTCTCTTGCAAGCAGCCATGACAAGGCTGAAGAATGAAGGGTTATCTGTACATGCACCTCAAGGACAAGCTGATTAAGGACCAGCTTAATCTCAGGAAATTCACACGATCTCTTGCAAACGTCTTTGAGTGGGATAAATTAAGCTGTCTCCATTGCACATGTAGAAGTTGCAATTGCAATCTCCAGTCTTAAGCTTTCCATGTCCATTCTGCAGCTGATCTCAGTATCCATGTTCCAAATTCAGAGGTATGTGTACAGTCATTCAAAAGATTTGTAACAAATATATGGATATGAGCACGAATAAATCATCTGCACCCTCAAGCCCATTTTGTCATTTAACAGAATTATAGAGTCATAGAGTCATACAGCACCACAGCACAGAAACAGGTCCTTCAGTCCATCTGGTCCAAACTAATCTGTTTTCCTGCCTAGTCCCTTCTATCTTCACCCAGATCATAACCATTCACACTATGTACCTACCCAAACATATCTTGTTTAGATAAGTACTGCAAATGGTAAGAACATGGATGATCTGCATTCCCACCTACTTGTGCAATCTTTCATAATCTTGCCAATCAAATATCTGCCTATCTTTGATTAAAATTATTGAACTATTGCTTCTACCACTCTTTGATGGAGAAAGATCCATAAGCTCATAACCATCTGACAGAAAATAATAAAAAAAAACTATTATCATTTATGACAGGATACTTTGGAGTGACTAAGCTTTGAGCTCAGATTAGGAATGATGGTTCCAAAAAAATCATACTTCTAAATACAGGTGATGGATGGGTTTATACTTCATCTAAATGTCAATTAAATCATGCTGAAGCGTGTGAAGAATGTTGACCACAGTTCTACATTTTCCAAGTCCCATTGCTAAAACAGTCATTCAGATTGTATGATTTTCAAATCACAAGAGAGGACATATGGAGGGAGCTGCTGGACTTCATGGTAGATATGATTCCTACTCTGATATCCTACATCTCTGAATACTGATGGAATTTCTTTAGATTACTGTAGTTTTTGATGGCAAAGGTATGTCTGAGTTCAGCAGACCCAAAGTCCGATGGATTGAAAAATAGAATATTTATTTCCAGGTTTCAAAATGAAGCATGGGAAATGGGGCATTAAGTTGGTTAAGTATTAGAAAAAACTGCGAGGAGCACATCTTGAAAAATGGGTAAATGCAGGAAAAATCTTTTTACAAGTAAACTGGTAGTTATATGGACAAATTACCAGTGAATCTAGAGAAACAAGTAAAAATAAAAGGGTTTCAAGAAAGAACTAGACAGGTTTTTGTCAACAAAATGACATTCGGTTACATTTGAATTGGCGGCAATCTTCTGCTACCAGAAGCTTTTACTCGTTACCATATAGTTATCATTTTTAAGAGTATTTTTAACTCCATTTCTCAAGTAGTGCATCACAGCAATATAATTGATTTCATTTACATCAGCAATAACTTATGCCTCAGACACCCACGCAGAATGTTTGCAGCATGTGGATCACTCTCCCACCAGGACAGGCTGTGATTTTCACCTCTTTCCTTGCCAATCTCTGCTTTTTATTTCAGATTCCCCACTGTCCCACATGCTGATCCTGTCAGTTCAAGTCACTTTAAGCATGCAGTTCCAGCACCAAACAGGCAACAGCGTGACTTTTCAGGTAATGCCAAGCCTTAGGAATCCAGAAAGAGATGTTTTAATTGCTTTCTCATAAGCAATATTCCCTATCCAGCATTCTTCAAAGAAGAAAAACATTATTAATGCTGGGTGTGTTTCTCTCAGCAGTAATTTTGGGAACATAAGAAAAGAGATAACGACTTCCTCATTAACGCCAATACAAAAAAATAGCACTTAGGTGTGCCTGTGTTAGCTCCAACACAGAGAATAAACCCCTTTGAGGTACTTTATTCCTTTGTGAAACTGTAACACAAAAGAATGGGTATAACATTTGGAGGGGTAGAGAAACAAATAGCTCTAATTATAAAGAGTAACCAACAGTGATAGAAGTTTAGGTACATTTTACATTCTCTGTGTTGCAATATGTGGCTGTCAGGATGAATCTTCTGTCAGTCACTCAGTGCATTTGTAGACAGCTAGCTGAGTAATTTGACACAATGTCAGTAATGACTTGGAATCATCCTATGGTAAAGATGACTCTGTGTCCTAAAGAAAATCTGTCCCTGTGGTACAAGTTATTTGCAACAGCATTTCCAATAGAGAGTGTAGTGTACTTAATATTTCAGTAATTTTCAAATAATATTGTAAATATATATTGTTTGATTAAGCATTTGTTTTCATTTACATTGAAAGAACTACAATCCACAACTCAGAGAATTTGAATGAATCAAGGACAATGGAAACAGACACACCAATTGCCTTTGTTCTTGCCATGAGGAGGGAGATGGAGGCTGCCATTTTATGAAGAGACTCTGTGTTCTCCATTTTGTGAGGAAAAATTTGCTTGGCTTGCCCTGTGCTTTAAAGTGAATACAATTGTGTTCTTGGTAATCTGCTGAAAGCCATGCTCCTGAATAATGGCTTCAAGACAATGATGCACCATCAATAACTCACGCCGAGACTTAGGAAGTGAGATATCGGCTTTTATTGACTGAAGAACAACACTACATCCTGGGGAAAATGAGGGAGAGCAGCAGGCCACAGTCGCCTTTATACAGGGGTCTGTGGGAGGAGCCACAGGGGTAGTCAGCAGGGTCTTGGGAGGAGCCACAGGAGCAGTCAGACAGGTATATCTAGTTCACCACATTCACCCCCCCTTTGTTTAAAAAAAATTCCCAAGCATATTTACAGGTTAAGTCGATCAGGTGGTCGAATCGTTCGCTGCGATCTACGTAGCTCCGGCTGCAATTGCACAGGAGCCGGAGGTGATGACGGCACAGGTGCCGGAGGTGGTGTGTGCTCCGAAGGCGGAGAGTGGGTTAATTCTGGCCCAACAGGAGGTGTCAGGGACCCCTCGCGTGTGAGCGAGGGCCCTGGAACAGACGCATACGGAGTCTGTGTGGGGCACGGTGCGTGCGGAGTCACCTCGGGTACAGGGTGCATAGTTACCGTGGAGTGCTCGGGGTAGTGGTCTGCTGCTCCGGCGGGCGCCAGGTCGCGGACAGAGACCGTGTCCTCCCGCCCATCAGGCAAGACCACGTAGGCATACTGGGGATTAGCATGCAGGAGGTGAACCTTCTCGACCAGTGGTGAGTACTTATTACTCCTCGCATGTTTACGCAGCAGCACAGGCTCCGGGGACGTCAGCCAAACTGGCAGGGTGGTCCCAGTGACAGACTTCCTGGGAAAAGAGAATAAGCGTTCGTGAGGGGTGGCATTAGTGGACGTACACAACAGGGAGCGGATAGAGTGGAGTGCCTCAGGGAGGACCTCCTGCCATCGGGAGACCGGCAACCCTTGTGACTTAAGGGCTAAAAGTATGGCCTTCCACGCTGTGGCATTCTCCCTCTCCACCTGGCCATTCCCCCGGGGATTATAACTCGTGGTGCGACTAGTAGCTATGCCCCTAGCAAGCAGGAACCGGCGCAACTCGTCACTCATAAAGGAGGACCCTCTATCACTGTGGACATAGCAGGGATATCCGAACAGTGTGAAGAGCTGGCGCAGGACTTTTATGACCGACGTGGTAGTAGTGTCGGGGCAGGGAACGGCAAAGGGGAATCGCGAGTACTCGTCAATAATACTGAGAAAGTAGACATTGCGGTCGGTGGAGGGAAGGGGGCCCTTAAAGTCAATACTCAGTTGCTCAAAAGGGCGGGTGGCCTTGACAAGCTGCGCAGTGTCAGGACGGTAGAAGTGCGGTTTGCACTCAGCGCAGATCTGGCAGTCCCTGGTCATCGTCCGGATGTCCTCCAGGGAGTACGGCAGGTTCCGGGCTTTAATGAAGTGATAAAACCGGGTGACCCCCGGGTGGCAAAGTTGGGCATGAAGGGCATACAGCTGGTCGAGCTGGGCACTAGCACACGGTCCCCGGGATAGGGCATCAGACGGTTCATTGAGCCTGCCAGGCCGGTACAGGATATCGTAAGTATAGGTGGAGAGTTCCATTTTCCATCGCAAAATTTTATCATTTTTGATTTTGCCCCGCTGTTGGCTGCTGAACATGAACGCAACCGAGCGCTGGTCGGTCAGCAAGGTGAACCTTCTGCCGGCGAGATAGTGCCTCCAGTGCCGAATAGCTTCCACTATGGCTTGGGCTTCTTTCTCCACCGTGGAGTGCCGAAGTTCAGAGCCTTGAAGGGTACGAGAAAAAAACGCCACTGGCCTGCCTTCCTGATTGAGGGTAGCAGCCAGCGCGACGTCAGAGGCGTCACTCTCTACTTGGAAGGGAATGGTCTCGTCTACCGCATGCATCGTTGCTTTGGCAATGTCCCCTTTAATGCAGCTGAAGGCCGCGCGGGCCTCGGCAGAGAGGGGAAAGGTGGTAGACTTGACCAGGGGGCGGGCCTTGTCTGCGTAATGGGGAACCCATTGGGCGTAATAGGAAAAAAAACCCAGGCACTGCCGGAGGGCCTTGAGAGTAGTGGGAAGAGGGAGTTCTAACAGGGGGCGCATACGGTCGGGGTCAGGGCCAATGACCCCGTTCTCCACGACATACCCAAGGATAGCGAGTCGTGTGGTTCTGAACACACACTTGTCCTTGTTATAAGTGAGGTTCAAAGCATCGGCCACCTGGAAAAAACGTTGGAGGTTGGCGTCATGGTCCGACCAGTCGCGACCACAGATGGTGATGTTATCTAGATAGGGAAATGTGGCCGTCAGTTTGTACTGGTCCACCATCCGGTCCATCTCCCTCTGGAAGACCGAGACCCCATTTGTGACACCAAATGGGACGCGCAGAAAGTGATAGAGCCTGCCACCCGCCTCGAAGGCGGTGTAGGGGCGGTCCTCTGGGCGGATGGGGAGCTGGTGATAAGCGGATTTCAGATCAATTGTCGAGTACACCTTGTACTGAGCTATCTGGTTGACCATATCCGCGATGCGGGGTAGGGGGTACGCGTCAAGCTGCGTGAATCTATTGATGGTCTGGCTGTAGTCCACAACCATCCTATTTTTCTGCCCAGTCCAAACAACGACCACCTGGGACCGCCATGGGCTTGTGCTTGGCTCAATGATCCCCTCCCTGAGCAGCCGCTGCACCTCTGAATGAATAAAGGCCCTGTCCCCCGCACTGTACCTCCGACTCTTAGTTGCCACAGGTTTACAGTCGGGGGTCAGGTTGGTGAACAGCGATGGGGGAGGGATCTTGAGGGTGGAGAGGTTGCAAATAGTGTCAGCAGCACAGCTATCGACATGGTGCTGGGCGGGATGTGGGGTTCGGGGTGTATGTGCGTGTGGTAACGGAGTATATGGCGAAGTCCCACCAAACTGAGGATTCCTGACAGTGAGTGGTGGGTGGGGCCCGTCATATGCCATAGTCACACTTTCGAGATGGCTCTGGAAGTCCAGCCCCAATAGCACAGGTGCGCACAGCCGAGGCATGACCAGGAACGCAAAGTTCCGATATTCTGTGCCCTGCACCACCAATGTCGCTACACAACCCACCCGGATGTCTGTGGAATATGACCCTGAAGCCAAGGTGATCTTCTGACGGACCGGCCGTGTCACGAGTCCGCAGCGTTTCACTGTGGCCGGGTCAATAAAACTCTCAGTGCTGCCCGTGTCAAACAGGCAGCTAGTCCTGTGCCCCTCCACCAGGATGTCCATCATCGACCTTGCGAGCTGGTGCGGAGCGCTTTGATCGAGGGTCACGGAAGCCAGCGTTGAACGGGACGTGTCGGGGGCGGGGCCTGGTGACGCCGGCAAAGTTGGCCGCTCACATCCGGGCATGCAAGATGGCGAGGCGGGGGCGGGGCCTGGTGACGCCGGCAAAGATGGTTGTCCACATCCGGGCATGCAAAATGGCGGCCCCCAGGTCTCAGACGCAGCGCTGCTCGACCCCGGGCGCGGTTTAGATTTACAGACCTTGGCGAAATGGCCCTTCTTCCCACAGCTGGAACACGTCGCTTCGCGCGCCGGGCAGCTGTCCCTGGCATGTTTCAGAAGCCCACAAAAGTAACAGAGTTTCATACCTGGCGAATTTGTGGGGTTTGAGATACCGCGACTGGCAGCGGCGTTGGCGAATTCGCTCGGAACCGGGGAATCGCTCGGCTGGACTTCTTCAGCGTACAACTGCGCAGCCTCTATCGAATCGGCCGTCTCTATCGCGGAGCGTAAGGTAAGATCAGCTTTTTCCAGCAGCCGCTGGCGGATACACACTGACCGAACCCCAGTCACAAAAGCGTCTCGGACCAAGAGTTCCTTATGCTGTTCCGCTGTGAGCGCTTGGCAGTCACAGGCCCGCGCGAGTGTCTGTAGCTTGCGGAGAAATTCAGCAGTCGACTCCGTAGGCCGCTGTTTTCGTGTTGCCAAGCGGTGCCGTGCATAAACTGGATTTACTGGCCGCAGGTACTGTCTTTGGAGGGCGGCAAGCACCTCCTCGTAGGTGGATATGTCCCTGATGAACGAATAAACTTTTGGGGCGACCCTCGAGAAGAGAAGTTTGTGCCGAACAGCCGAGTCGGTGGCACAAACCTCCTCTAAGTACGATTGGAAGCACACCAGCCAGTGTTCAAAGGCAAGAGCTGCTCCAGGGTCTCGGGGGTCCAAGTCTGGGCGTTCTGGGCGTAAAGCGGTTTCCATGTTGTAACTTTCAGTCAATAAAATTGATGCACCATCAATAACTCACGCCGAGACTTAGGAAGTGAGATATCGGCTTTTATTGATTGAAGAACAACACTACATCCTGGGGAAAATGAGGGAGAGCAGCAGGCCACAGTCACCTTTATACAGGGGTCTGTGGGAGGAGCCACAGGGGTAGTCAGCAGGGTCTTGGGAGGAGCCACAGGAGCAGTCAGACAGGTATATCTAGTTCACCACAGACAAATTCAAGGAAACAAAGTTTATTAACAGTTCTGCAGAGCTGGGTGCCTTCAGAGAAGGGAACCCTGAACCTTACAGGGCAGCAGGTTTTATCCTTCTTCCTTACCCCTCCCCTCCCTGACTCGGGAGGTACACAGTCTTAGATTCAGTGTTTTCCCATTCCATATTTGGAGTTGTTTTTTACACATTTCTGTAAAACAATAGTCCATATCTCAGGACTTCAATGATTACAATCTTCACATATCTGCTCTGTTTTCCACAAGCAGTTAATCTTGTCAGGCGCTTCTGCATTCCTGCTTATCAGACATAATTAAATCACATTTGTTTACTGACTTTAACCCAGACATAGTTAAATCATATTTGTTTTCTGCACTGACTTTTAACCTCTTCCAAGCCCACGCACATCTTAATTTACTTCAACTCTCACAATTCCACCCTTTTTCTTTTTAAGATGTGCGTAGCAGCTAGCATTTCTCCTCTTTCCAGGGGGCCCACCGTCCTTCCTCCGCCCCCCGTGGAGGGTCAACTTTCTTCTTTAATATCATAAGTTTTAGCTCGTTTGTCCCATGCTGAGGTATTGCTATTGCCTGAAGTTGTGACACACTTTGCTTTATTAGTGCTTGTACACAGGGGATGAGGCAGAGTAAAAGCATCAAACTCATTAATCCACCTCCCACCATCCAGAGTACTGTTCGCCACCAACCGCCTTTATTATAGACCTGATAGTACGGCTTACCATTTTCCCAACACCCTTCTGCTTTTATCATAACAATGGTCATTTACATGCGAGTGGGATACGAAGGATCCAGGGAAGACCCGACTTCTCACCCACACTGTTGTTCGACACTTATCACATCTTCCCTCCATCCTCCCAACACATAATATACACAGTATAATACAAATTGTCCATATTACTGCACTCTTCATGCGACTCATCTCTGTTGCCTCTTTAGTTTCACCACCAATGGTTTTTCTCCTGGTTCACAGGTCCACTCGTCACCGCTCTCAGGCTTCACAGGCCCCTTTATTCTTGACGCGTGTGTCCACCCTTTTTCTTTTGTCCGAACTGTAGCTTCAGTCATGAGCAGGACCTGGAAGGGCCTTCCTACTGCGGTTGGAGCTTCTCTGGCTTCCAAGTTTTCACCAGAACCCAATCCCCTGGGGTTACTTGGTATAGAGCGAAGTCAAGTGGCGGCGTCTGGGCGAGCAGACCTTTCTTGCATAGCTCTGCAAAGGAACGGGACAAGGCCAGTAAATTGTTCTTTACAAATAAATCACCCCCCTGTAGTGTGGGATACCCCTCTATTTTATTCCAATATGGCAGTCCAAAGAGCATCTCATAAGGAGATACTCCTATGTCCTTCCGGGGCGCTGTACGTATTTTCAGGAGAGCGATCGGCAAACACTTGGTCCATGGTAGCTTGGTTTCCAACATCAACTTGGTTAGCTGTGCCTTCAGGGTGCTGTTCATTCGTTCTAGTCTTCCCGAACTCTGGGGATGCCACGGGGTATGGTACTTCCATTCGATATCAAGTGCATCGCAAATTAACTGGTGCGTCTTGGAGGCGAAGTGTGTCCCCCCCGGTCAGAGTCTATGGACCCCACAATTCCATATCTGGGGATTATGTTCTCAAGTAGTATCCGAGCTACTGTGGGTGCATCTGCCTTAGTAGTTGGGTATGCTTCCACCCAGCGTGTAAAGTGATCCACGATTACCAATAAGTATTTCCATCTCTGCACTTGGGACAGCTCGGTGAAGTCGATTTGGATTCCGTGGAAGGGTCTCATGGCCAGGGGTTGGCCGCCTCTTGGGATGGATTGCATCACTTTCTTGTTTATTCGCTGGCACGTTGGATATCCAGTTACCTCTTGTTGGGCCAAAGTGTAGATTCCCTTGCATGCATATTCCCTAAGTACCGTGTCACACATTGCCTGCGCTCCCCAGTGGGTCTGTTGGTGCAGTTGTTGGAGTATGTTGCGGGTCACTTCCTTATTTAGCACCTGTCTTCCATCGGGGATTCTCCATTTACCATCAGCGTCTTTCCGGGCTCCTAGTTGGTTCATGTTGTGACTGAGCCGACCAATTTCCCGGTAGTCTTCCGGACTCCAATTTTTAAGTCGGACGGAGTCTCCTCGGGATTTTGGTGGCTCCCAAATGCCTTGGTAAAGTTGTGTCCCTTCGGAACCGCCTGTCTTATTCCCTTTATATCCCTCATATTCCTTCGGCCCCCCTCCGTTTGCTTATCCCAGCCTGGGTCCACAAGAGGGAATTTCTGTTGCGGCTCTGCTTCGTTTGGCCTTTCCTTTTCCCACATTACTATGGTGGCCTGTCTTATCATTTGTCTTTCTTGGGTGGAAAACAAGGTTCCCATAATTGAGTACATTTCATCCCAGGTATAAATGTTGGGTCCTAGGAATTGATCCAACTGTTCGGCCAGGCCCAAGGGGTCTTCTAATAGGCCTTTCATTTCCTTTTTAAAATTCCGTACCTCAGCGCTAGTCAGGGGAACATTAACATACCCCGTCCCTCCATTTGCTCCTCCCATAGGTACTTCTCTCAGAGGATATAGTCTGGCGGTCTGTTCAACTTCCTCTTTGTGATTTTTAGCTGTTTGTGACCTGGTTTCCATCCTCCTGGCTCCTATACTCTGCGGTTTTGCACGCTCCGTTTCCTCTTCACCCTGGTCTGCATTTTCTCCAGCTGCAGCTGCCGATTCATTTTCACTTTCCCTTGCCTCAAGGTCATCAATTTGCGGAGCGGTAGGGGGCACATATGGGAGCGGCAGGTGCTCGAGCACCTCCCATGTATTCTTTCTCTGTTCCCCTTCCTTTATCGCTTTCAACTTATAACTATTTGTCGTTGGTAACCAGCATAGGGCATAATCACTTTCTTCGGGTTTAACGTTAGATTTCGAATTCACGTACAGATTAAGGGCTTGTTGTACCCAATCTTCGCTAGACCCGAACTTAGGCCACCACACAGCCGACCCTTGGATCGGCTGGCGGGACCAGAATTCACAGTACTGTATCATTTTTTCTTTGACTTCCCTTTTCGCCTCCCGTAATCCCAATTTTCTAACATCCGTCCCAACGGACTATCAGGGGGTACCCCGGGGTATTTTTCATCGTTGGCGCCTGGATTTCCTTTACCCTTTTCTCTCTTAGACCCCTTATTTCCCATCTCGAGGACTTGCCCGGTTCCTATCCACCCGCAGGCTACCCCGTGGTTCCACACTCCTTGCGCACCATGTCACTGCAGGAATTTAATTTGAATGTGACCCACCTAGCTCGATCACTCCTGTCCAATTCCGGAACCTTTACTCCCGCGATCGCCCAGCTATCCACTCGCAGGCTACCCCGTGGTTCCACAATTCTCGTGTACCACGTCTCTGCAGGATCTCTTACCTGGGTCCTGTGCACAGGAATTACTCGATCGCTCACTGTCTCGACTGCCTCAACAACCCCTCTTTGTTTCCTTGAGTCCGCCGGATATCACTCGCTCAAGCCGCGCAGGGCGACAAGCAAGGAATCAGGGACTGCCGAACTCGGCAGGGTGCACCTTCTCCGATGTCCTTCCTTGCCCCCCTCACGGCCGGAGTGTGGATCCCGGACTAGCCCCCAAGTTGTCAGAAACGAGCCACGCTCCCGAATAATGGCTTCAAGACAAATTCAAGGAAACAAAGTTTATTAACAGTTCTGCAGAGCTGGGTGCCTTCAGAGAAGGGAACCCTGAACCTTACAGGGCAGCAGGTTTTATCCTTCTTCCTTACCCCTCCCCTCCCTGACTCGGGAGGTACACAGTCTTAGATTCAGTGTTTTCCCATTCCATATTTGGAGTTGTTTTTTACACATTTCTGTAAAACAATAGTCCATATCTCAGGACTTCAATGATTACAATCTTCGCATATCTGCTCTGTTTTCCACAAGCAGTTAATCTTGTCAGGCGCTTCTGCATTCCTGCTTATCAGACATAATTAAATCACATTTGTTTACTGACTTTAACCCAGACATAGTTAAATCACATTTGTTTTCTGCACTAACTTTTAACCTCTTCCAAGCCCACGCACATCTTAATTTACTTCAACTCTCACAGTAATCTGCTGAAGTAGGGAACATTTCCAAATAAGAACTTATTTATGAGGTGCTCTTTGGTTGGATATTGATGCACCATCAATAACTCTCTCTGAGACGCGAAGGCGAGCTATCGGCTTTTATTGACTGGAAGAAGGAACAAGCAGTGGTTGACCACCATACTACATCCTGGAGACAGAGAGGCCGGGCTCAGACCTCAATCGCCTTTATACAGGGGTCTGTGGGAGGAGCCACAGGAGCAGTCAGCAGGGGGCGTGTCCAGACAGGTATATGTAGTTCACCACCTTCACCCCCCCTTTGTTTTAAAAGAGAGTCCCCATGGGGCGAAGTTTCTTACAAGTATATTTACAGGTTAAGTCTATCAGGTGGTCGAATCTGTCACTGCGATCTATGTAGCACCGGCTGTGATTGCACAGATGCCGGTGGTGGTGATTGCACTGGAGATGGAGGTTGTGCTGGTTCCGGCCTAACTGGAGGTGTCAGCCCACTAGGCGTCAGTGATCCCTCACGTGTGTGTGAGGCGCCCGATATATATGCGTATGAGACGCCCGGTATATGAGTGTCGTGAGGAGTCTGTGTAGGGCTTGATGTGCGCGGTGTCACCTCGGGTACAGGGTTCATAGTTACCGTGGAATGTTCGGGGTAGTGGTCTGCTGCTCCTGCGGGCGCCAGGTCGCGGACGGAGACCATGTCCTCCCGCCCATCAGGTAAGACCATGTAGGCATTGTGGTGAACTACATATACCTGTCTGGACTGCTCCTGTGGCTCCTCCCACAGACCCCTGTATAAAGGCGACTGAGGCCTGTTGCCCAGCCTCATTCCCCAGGATGTAGTGTTGTTCATTCTTCCAGTCAATAAAAGCCGATAACTCGCTTCCAAACGTCTCAGCATGAGTTATTGATGGTGCATCAGGCATACTGGGGGTTCGCATGTAGAAGGTGAACCATCTCGACCAGCGGGGAGTATTTATTACTCCTCACATGTTTCCGGAGCAGCACTGGCCCTGGGGACGTCAGCCAAACTGGTAGGGTGGTCCCAGTGACAGACTTCCTGGGAAAAGAGAATAGGCGCTCGTGAGGGATGGCATTGGTGGACGTACATAACAGGGAGTGGATAGAGTGGAGTGCCTCAGGGAGGACCTCCTGCCATCGAGAGACCAGCAACCCTTTTGACTTAAGGGCTAAAATTGTGGCCTTCCACACTGTGGCATTCTCCCTCTCCACCTGTCCATTTCCCCAGGGATTATAACTCGTGGTCCGACTAGTAGCAATGCCCCTAGCCAGCAGGTACTGGCGCAGCTAGTCACTCATAAAGGAGGACCCTCTATCACTGTGGATATAGCAGGGATATCCGAACAGAGTGAAGAGCTGGCGCAGGGCTTTTATGACGGATGTGGCAGTGGTGTCGGGGCAGGGGATGGCAAAGGGGAACCGCGAGTACTCGTCGATAATATTGAGAAAATAAACATTGCAGTCGGTGGAGGGAAGGGGGCCCTTAAAGTCGACACTCAGTCGCTCAAAAGGGCGGGTGGCCTTGACAAGTTGCGCCGTTTCAGGATGGTAGAAGTGCGGTTTGCACTCAGCGCAGATTTGGCAGTCCCTGGTCATCGTCCTGATGTCCTCCAGGGGGTACAGCAGGTTCCGGACTTTCACAAAATGGTAAAATCGGGTGACCCCCGGATGGCAAAGATGTGCATGAAGGGTGTATAGCTGGTCGAGCTGTGCGCTAGCACACATTCCCCGGAATAGGGCATCAGGGGGCTCATTGAGTCTGCCAGGCCGGTACAGGATATCATAGTTGTAGGTGGGGAGTTCTATTCTCCACCGCAAAATTTTATCATATTTGATTTTGCCCCGCTGTTGGTTGCTGAACATGAATGCAACCGAGCGCTGGTCGGTCAGCAAGGTGAACCTTTTGCCGGCGAGATAGTGCCTCCAGTGCCTAATAGCTTCCACTATGGCCTGGGCTTCTTTCTCCACCGCGAAGTGCCGAATTTCAGAGCCTTGAAGGGTACGAGAAAAGAATGCTACTGGCCTGCCTAAATGATTGAGGGTAGCAGCAAGCACGAAATCGGAGGCGTCACTCTCTACTTGGAAGGGAATGGTCTCGTCCACCGCATGCATTGTTGCTTTGGCAATGTCCCCTTTAATGCAGCTGAAGGCCGCACAGGCCTCGGCAGAGAGGGGAAAAGTGGTAGACTTGACCAGGGGGCGGGCCTTGTCTGCGTAATGGGGGACCCATTGGGCGTAATAGGAAAAGAAGCCCAGGCACCGTCTGAGGGCTTTGAGAGTGGTGGGAAGAGGGAGTTCTAACAGGGGGTGCATACGGTCGGGATCAGGGCCAATGACCCCGTTTTCCACGACATACCCAAGGATAGCGAGTCGGGTGGTTCCGAACACACACTTGTCCCTATTATAAGTAAGGTTCAGGGCTTTGGCCACTTGGAAAAATCGTTGGAGGTTGGCGTTGTGATCCGGCCAGTCGCGACCACAGATGGTGATGTTATCCAGATAGGGAAATGTGGTCTTCAGTTGACACTGGTCCACCATCTGGTCCATTTCCCTCTGGAAGACCGAGACACCATTTGTGACACCGAATGGGACGCGCAGGAAGTGATAGAGCCTGCCGCCCGCCTCGAAGGCGGTGTAGGGGCGGTCCTCTGGGCGGATGGGGAGCTGGTGATAAGCGGATTTCAGATCTATTGTTGAGTACACCTTGTACTGAGCTATCTGGTTGACCATATCCGCGATGCGGGGCAGGGGGTACGCGTCAATCTGCGTGAACCTATTGATGGTTTGACTATAGTCCATGACCATCCTATTTTTCTGCCCAGTCCGAACAACAACCACCTGGGACGGTCAAGGGCTTGTGCTTGGCTCAATGATTCCCTCCCCGAGCAGCCGCTGCACCTCCGACTGAATGAAGGCCCTGTCCCCCGCGCTGTACCTCCTGCTTTTAGTTGCCACAGGTTTACAGTCGGGGGTCAGGTTGGCGAACAGCAGTGGGAAAGGGATCTTGAGGGTGGAGAGGCTGCGTGGTGTCGGTAGCGCAGCTGTCGGCATGGTGCTGGGTGGGATGTGTGGGTCGGTGTGTGTGTGTGGTCAGTAGCGGGGTATGTGATGAAGTCCCACCAAACTGAGGATTCTTGACAGTGATTGGTGGGAGGGGCCCGTCATATGCCATAGTCACACTTTCGAGATGGCTCTGGAAGTCGAGCCCCAATAGCACAGGCGTGCACAGTTGAGGCATGACCAGTAGCGCAAAGTCCCGATATTCTGTGCCCTGCACCACCAATGTCGCTACACAACCCACCCGGATGTCTGTGGAATGCGACCCAGCAGCCAAGGTGACCCTCTGACTTACCGGCTGTGTCACGAGTCCACAGCGTTGCACTGTGTCCGGGTCAATAAAACTCTCAGTGCTGCCCGTGTCAAATAGGCAGCTAGTCCTGTGCCCCTCCACCAGGATGTCCATCATTGACCTTGCAAGCTGGTGTGGGGCGCTTTGGTCGAGGGTTACAGAGGCCAGAGTTG
Source organism: Hemitrygon akajei (assembly GCF_048418815.1). NCBI lineage: Eukaryota > Metazoa > Chordata > Chondrichthyes > Myliobatiformes > Dasyatidae > Hemitrygon > Hemitrygon akajei. The sequence continues at coordinate 56,438,795 of NC_133125.1, forward strand.
AACTGCCGTCTTGGTGCCCGGTAAACACCGGTGGGTCGGGGGCGGGGCATATTGACGCCAACAAAGATGGCCGCCCACATCCGGGCATGCAAGATGGCGGCCCCCATGCCTCACACGGGTAGGGGGCGGGGCATGTTGACGCCGACAAAGATGGCCGCCCACATCCGGGCATGCAAGATGGCGGCTCCATGTCTCACACGCAGCGCTGTCCAACCCCGCTCGTGGTTTAGACTTACAGACCTTGGCAAAATGGCCCTTCTTCCTGCAGCTGGAGCAGGTCGCTTCTCGGGCCGGGCAGCATTTTCGGGGGTGTTTTTCGAGTCCGCAGAAGTAACACTGCGCGGGCTTTTGACTGGCCGCAGCTGTGGTCGGTTTCGGGGAGTTCGTGGAATCGCGACTGGCAGCGGCGTTGGCGAATTCGCTGGTGGGAACCGGCGGCGGTGGGGTCTGAGGAGTCCACAGAACCGGTGGGGGATCGCGCGGCTGGACAGCATCAGCGTTGTGCAGAGCAGCCTCCAGCGTGTCGGCCATCTCGATCGCCAAGCGTAAGGTAAGATCGGCATTTTCCAGCAGCCGCTGGCGCACATACACTGACCTGATTCCTGTAACAAAGGCGTCTCGTACTAGCAGCTCCGCATGCTGTTCCGCCGTGAGCGTTTTGTAGTCACAAGTCCTGACAAGTGTCTGTAGGGCTCAGAGAAATTGGGCGCTTGATCCTCCAGGCCGCTGTCGTCGGGTAGCTAAGCGATATCTTGGGTAGACAGTGTTCACCGGCTGCAGGTACTGTCTTTTGAGGGCGTCCAGTGCCCCTTCGTAGGTCGGCAGGCCTCTGATAAGTGAATAAACTTTTGGAGTGACCCTCGAGAGGAGAATTCGATGCATAACAGCAGGGTCAGTTGCACGAACCTCCTCCAAGTATGATTGGAAGCATGCAAGCCAGAGTTCAAAGGCAAGAGCTGCTTCAGGGTCTTGGGGGTCCAAATCCAATCTTTCCGGAAGTAAAACGGTTTCCATGTTTTAAAACTTCCAGTCAATAAAATTGATGCACCATCAATAACTCTCTCTGAGACGTAAAGGCGAGATATCGGCTTTTATTGACTGGAAGAAAGAACAAGCAGTGGTTGACCACCATACTACATCCTGGAGACAGAGATCAGACAGGTACATTTAGTTCACCACAGATATAACATGCAGGTTTGTGAATGTTGGGGTGACTCATGCTGGTTGCTGATTGAAAACAAAGAGACATAAATTACCAATATTCACTTGTTGGGAAGAGTGCAATAAATGGATGCTGGCGTGGAGCAGAGCCAGCAAAAAGGTGCTAAAGGTCAGACACATGACCTACAGCCAATGACACTGGAATGTAATATTTGAATTGGTAAGAAATAAGTCTAAAAGCAGGGGTTTTCACATACATTGCAGTGGGCGGTGTGGTGAACTACATATACCTGTCTGGACACGCCCCCTGCTGACTGCTCCTGTGGCTCCTCTCACAGACCCCTGTATAAAGGCGATTGGTGTCTGAGCCCGGCCTCTCTGTCTCCAGGATGTAGTATGGTGGTCACTCACTGCTTGTTCCTTCTTCCAGTCAATACAAGCCGATACCTCGCCTTTACGTCTCAGAGAGAGTTATTGATGGTGCATCAGGCGGTTCACCATCACGGATCTGAGGAGCCCAAGGACGTGGGGATTTGAAACAGGATTGCAAGGAGGATGTGGTCAGCAGCAGAAACTATTTTTTAACTGGTACTCTATTTTCCTATTCTTTGACTGTTCATGGAAGGGCATGGAAACCTAGTAAGTGTGAACACAGGTATTTGGTTGTGTAAGTTCACATGTTCCTCCATGGAGACAATAAAGGTACGTGTCGATAATTCCTGTGCCTCACTGATCATTATTACAAGGGCTGATCCTTGTAATGGAATTGGCATCCCATGATTCAAATTATTTATCTTAGGATCAACATAATTTATTATGGGTTATATGTAAGAAGTATGTGAATGGTATACGTCATTATGCCACCACATCACATGCATTCACATCCCTAATGAAAAGGGTTGTAAGGACCATTATTTCTTTTGATATGTGTTTTGAGTTACAGAACATAACAGTGGTGATCCAGTAGTTTTAAAATGACCTGAGACAACTATCTACCTGTTGAAGTGCATGATGTTGATGAAAAATCTGATAATGTTAAAAGTGACATAGGACTGCATAGCCTTGAGATTTACAATGTGAAAACTAACAAGAGACAATCAACATGGCTTACATCAGAAGTGCATTGGGTACTGGTTAAGCTGTTTCAGTCATTCCACAAAACGAGTTTGAATGCATTTCGAAGATACTGAACTGAAGCCTGTAGATATCTAACTAAGAACTTGCACTGGAGAAAAGATTATCCCTTTGGGAATGACATTTGTAGCAGTGAAATACAACACCCAACAAGTTACATTGGGCTTGCATGTGGTAAACACAGGAGGGTCAGCACTGGGCAGCCGTGTTTGCCTGAGATAAATACAACCTGATTGGAGATCCATACACCAGTTGCATGCTACATCCCCTGCAACAGAATCAACTGAAAGTAAATTAAGACAGGAAATGGATGATGCCATGGAAGTGTTCAAGGGTGCAATTGGAAAACTCAAAGATATCAAGGGTAAAATAGTGTTAAATGAAAAAAGCCCCACTCAGGTTTTACAAAGCCCATACAGTTCATTATACCATCCGTGATAAAGTAGTCAGTGTGCTATCTGAGTGGTGTGGAGCCCCTGGACAATGCCAGTGGTCCCAGTAGCCAAAAGATAGGGGTCTTTCAGGAACTGTGGTGATTGTAAGGTCACCAGCAATCCAGTACTGAAAGTAGATCAATACCCTCTGCTCAAATAATGAATATCTTTGCAACCCTTTCTGGAGGAAAACACTTCATCAAAGTGGACTTAGCTGAAACCTACGTACCGATGTAGATGGATGAAGGGTCCAGAGCCTTTCTCACTATAAACACTCAAAAGGGCTTTATCACTATAATAGGCTTATTTTTGGAGGGGTATCTGCACCTGCACTCTGGCAGAAAACTTTGGGCCAGATGCTGTAGGGCTGCCCACGCACTCAATGTTACCTGGATGACATCATTGTTACTGGTGAAGATGACAAGGAACATCTGCAAAATCTCAAGACAGGCAGTGTTAAAAATATTAGGAAATTATGAGCTCGGAAAAGGAACTACTACATCCCCTCTTGGGAAAGGAAATAACTGAAAATTTTGCACAGAAGACACTCTGCTTGATGTATTCTCCATAATGCAGATCAAAAGTCTGTCTATTACAGCAGAGATGATCAAAGGGGAAACCAGAAAAGACCCCACAGTCTCAGGTCTACATGGCAACCCAAAGTTTCTGGAATGTGCAGCAGAAGTTCCAGTTTCCCCATTTTTACCATCGCTGAGATGAACTTTTGCATGATGGCAGTTGTGTTATGCGGGGATTGAGAGTTGTTGTGCCATCCAAGCTGAGAGCTAAAGTGTTGGGGATGCTACATACAGATTATCCAGGTGTGGTCGAAATGAAAGCGTCGGCTCGAAGATTTGTCTGGTGGTCTGGGGTAGATCAGCAGATGGAGCAGCTTGCCGTGCACTGTTCGGGTTACCAACATGTCCAGAAAGAAAAGCAGCCAAAGCTGTCAGGACCATTTCCTGCAGGCCCAGAGTCAACTTCTGCAGCCACCATGGAGGAGGCTCCAGAACCTGAGATAATTTCACAGTCAGAAGTCTCACCTGCCTATCTGAGTGAACCCCAAACCCCTGCCCTTGTCAGGAAAGACGTTATCCCACAAAAGTAAGGAGTCCTCCACGGTAATTAAATCTTTAGGCCTGAATGGAACAATTTAAAATTTACTATATTGTGGATGTCTATATAGTAGCTGGAGTTTACAGCTAAGCAGGGAGAGCTGTTGTATATTTAATATTTCTGTAATATTTGAGTAATATTGTAAATATGTATTTTTTGATTAAGTATTCCTGTTTGGTTACATAATTCATGAGGGGTTATAAGTAAGAAGTATGTGAATGGCATACATTATTATGCCACCATGTCATGTGTTCGTGACTCACTGAAGAAAAGGGAAGTAAAAAATATGTGGACCATCATCCTGGCTCCTGTGTTTTTTATTTCTCTTGACTAGCGTTTGGAGTTACAAAACACAACAGATGAAACAGCTCAGTACTTCTTTGTGAAGTGTTTTGTAAGTTTCCTCAGAGATAACTCAGGAAAAGATTAATAAGTATATATCCTGCAGCAAGAAAAGTTCGCTCTGCTCATGTGGTAGACAGCTGCATCTATCTTGCTTGTCCCCCTCAAGATCCACTCTTCTCTTCCAAAGAGAGGAGCTTCATAAAGTCATCCCTAGAGAAAGCAAACAGGCCCTTAAGGCCTTATATCAACATGAACCATCAATCACCTACTGTACTTGCATGAAATGTGCACAAATCCTATTTTATTTTATCCACATTCTGGTCATTTTGCTACCACACATCTTTGCAGCAGGGGTCAATTTAAACTGCCAACCTGCAGGTCTTTGGTTTGCAGAAGGAAACCAAAGCGCCTGGAGGAAAAGCAAGTGGTCTCTAGGAATGTGCAAAGTCTACACAGACAGCACTGGAGGTCAGGAGTGGATCCCGACCTTTGGTGTTGTGAGTCCGCTGCTTGCCATGCTGCTGTGCTGTTCACTGGTGCCTGCAAGGAAGTATTTTCTTATCCATATCAAATGCTGCAGGAAATATAAGATTTGGAGAGAAGAAATGGAGATGGAAATAAAAGTCCTGCAAATTCAGCATATCAGCCAAAATACTCTTAAATCATGAATAAAAATATGGATAAAAACATAGTAGTCATTTCAACAAGTTTCGTTTAAATGGATCTCATACTGGACTTGCCGTTAACTCAAAATTAATCCACCAATCCCAATGCTCAGCCATCTGAAACTGTGAAAAGATTGGACTGAGGAACCCTACTTGTATAATGCAGCCCAATCCGCACAGTGTTGCACTTGTTTCAGATGGCTGAGCAGTGGGATTAGTGGGGAATGTGCTGAGAAAGCTGCAAAATCCAGAATGAGATCCATTTAAATGAAATTTGTTTGTATAACTAGCGTTCTTCTGGTTACCTTCACAGCCTGGAAACTTCAGGGATTTCTCACTTCTAGGAGCTGCGGCAGATCGCATTTCAGGTCCACCCCATTAATCGCTGATTTTCCTCACCACACTATCTTGAATGAGACCTTATGTAGCTATTCAACTTTACCCATACTTTTAATATTTATATACACCTATAAGATGCCTACCTTTATCCTGTCTTCAGAATCAACAGTAGAGCTCTATAGTTATTTATTATTCTTAATGCCTTTTTTGTATTTGCACACTGTCTTCTTTTGCACATTGATAGCTTGTGGCTTTTCACTTACTCTATTCTATTTCATTGTTCTACTCCGAATGCCTGCGAGAAAATGGATCTCAGGGAAATACATCGTGACATGCAAGTATTTTGATGATAAACGTACTTTGAACTTTAAATATATTAAAACAAAAGGATGGATAAAGCTGAATGGGAATTTAAAACAAGGTGCAGCAGTGAAAATTAGTGGAGAAAAGAAATTAAGTGTGATCAGGAAGCCTTCCTATTTTTGTCAGGTAAACAGTGTCAGCAACAATTTGCCAGGGCTGCCAATTAAAAAAAAATTGAGATTGTTCAGATTGATAAAGAATGTCAATATACAGAATAAAGACACTGGAGAGCTGAGTTTTGATAGAGTAATTCTTGTTTTTTTTACTTTATAGAATGTCATTTCAGAAGACTTTCAAAAACAAAATGACTTAAGATTTAAAATAAGTGTGAATTGACTTTTCCAGCACAAGATTTGTAGATAGTATTCATTGCTTAACACTGGAAAATGGATCTGAGGTAGATATGCATATAGATATTACCCATAAAACAACTGTACTAACTAGGGTTTGAGTACCTAATGCCTGAAAACAGCAGAGATCAGCCTGATAGTTGCACCAATTAACTGTAAGCAGATTTCACATAAGTACTGTCATTTTTAAGTTCCAAGTTCCAGTAAGTGTCATTTCTGAATCATTCAGAGCTCAGCCAAGCAATGAAGAAACTCATGCCAATATAACCCAGAAGTGTTATGTAAAAATTACAGGTTTATTCCCCAATGATTTCTTCTAACCTCTGGTGTAATTGATTATTGTGTTTGGGAACTTTTCTGTGTGAGTAGTGAAGAACTTCTGTGAGTTTGAAAACTTGGCAGTGACATACTTTCAAATGTGGATAGGCATCAGAGTTTCCTCTGCAAACTGAGTATGTCTAGGAAAATAGTGAGAGGCCATGCAGGGCAGCTGGGGATAAAAAGACCAGGGGGGAGGGTGGGGCAATTTCATGCTGTTGAAGAGATCTCGGCAGGAGACTATTAAAGCTCATCTAAACTGGAGGTCATACCTGCTGAGGATCTTTAGGGAATAATTCTCCTGCCTCGGTTTTTCTGAGGACTGATCTTTGAACTGCCTTTTCTTTGCAAAAAGAGACAGTGACCAATTTGCCATATGCACAACCATAAGTATGTGTAGACAGCTGTTAAAGATGACCACAAGAATACATAGCTCCTCACAGTTTGCAGTACACTGCAGCTTTGAAGAGTCACTAAAGCTTCTTCTACTTCACACTGAGAAAATCTTATCTACTTCTACAGATAAGAAAATAGGATATCATTGAGGGCTTGTACTGACAAAAGGTTTCACTGTTGTACATGACCATATTGACAGGATGAACATTCCTTATATAAAAAACAAAAAATTCTGGAAACGCTCAGCGGGTCAGCTAGAATCCATGGAATGAGAATCAATAAGCCTGTTTCTCTTTTCACAGACTTTTTAAATGTTTCCAGCATTTTCTGTTTTGATTTAAGATCTCAAATCTTGGTAGCTCTGCTGGAAGACTTCCAGCACAGATTCGAAGATTTACAGTGCTTCTTTTCCCCCGGCTGCTCACATATTACTCAATGTTGTGTCATGTGAACCTGGCTATCGTTGGAAAAATTCAGCCTTTTTACTATGTAGCTATTGTGCAACCACAAACAACACATCACCCAAGTGAATCCTCCTTTTCAACTGGCCATCGTCATACCTTAATTTTGCAGGAGTCCAACATACCATTTGTACTTTACCCAAAGTTCAAAGCTCAAAGTAAATTTTATTATCAAAGTAAATCTCACCTGAGATTCATTTATCTGCAGGCATACTCAGCAAAATTATAGAATAGTAACTATAACAGGATCAATGGAAGACCAAACAGAGTACAGAAAACAACAAACTGGGCAATTGCAAATATAAATGAATAGAAATAAATAACATGAACATGAGATAAAGAGTCCTAAAAGTGAGATCATTTGTTGTGGGAACATTTCAATAGAAGGTCAGGAGAGTGTAGTTATCCTTTTTGTTCAGGAGCCTGATGGTTTAGGGGTCATACAGTAACTGTTGTTGAACCTGGAGGTGTGAGCTCTTGTACCTTTTACCTAATGGCAGCAGCAAGAAAAGAGCATGGCCTGGGTGGTGAGGATCTCTGATGATGAATGCTGCTTTCCTATGACAGTGTTTCATTTAGATGTGCTCAGTGGTTGGGAGGGCTTTACCTGTGATGTACTGGGTCTTGATGGATGGGACGTGAGCTGATATTCAAGTCAATTTTGCTGATTAAAGCATCGAGAAAGATTAAGACATTGACACCAATGCAGAGGTGAGCAAGTGTTCAGTGCTGACTGCCTTCCTTTCGATCGTTGCTAAGAAGGGATCTGTGAGTGGCCTATAACTTTGTGGATTGCTGTGGCAGGCTGGTAGGACTCTCTGCGTTTGTGTGGTGTCTATCTCTTTTGATGGTGGAGTTTGTTACCGTCATTCTGCACAATGAATTGGACTATTTGCATTAATGGACTGAGGACTTTCTCAGACTCATGGTTATTATGTTTTGTGTTTTTTGCCCTTTCCTTTCTGTTTTGTTGTGTGAGGAGAGGGGTTTGGGGGATGATGTTCTTATTGTGTTCTGTTAGTTTTTTGTGTGGAGCGATGGGGTGTTTGAGATTGAAGTTCTTGTTCCATTTTGAGCAGGCGAGGGGCCTATGGGGTCAATGTTCTTGATTTTGTTCAGGGGTTGGAATGCCATTCTTTTTTGTTTGGGGTTGGGGTGGGAGTTGATGATTGGAATGCTATTCTTCTTTGTGTGTGGGGGGGGGGGGGGAGGTGGGTTTAATGTTTCTCTCCGAATGACTTTTATGTTCCTTCTTTGTTTCATGGCTATCTGGAGAAGACGAATCTCAGAGTTGTATTTGGATACACACTTTGACAGTAAATGAAACTTTGAACCTTTGCTTTACTACCTTTTGTAAAATTTTCCGTTCAAAAGGCATTGGTGATTCAATGTGACAAGTGACAGGTAAGTTATTGCCAGCATGTGTCCAGCATCCATGCAGACATTGATGAAAACTTCATTGTGTCAAGGAACACAAGAGCACAGACATGATAAGTTTTAAGCACTTTCCTGGACTCTGGACTCGCAACATTTCAGGATTTAGGGTAAATCGCCATTATCATCACTAATTGGGCAAATAACTGAACAGCTGGAGTACCAGAAAGACAGAAAGAAGGAGTTAGACAAACTCTAAAAATAAAGAGATTTTAGCAGTGATTACTGTTTCTGTCTCACTTCCATATGATCTGATTAATCCAGAGATTTCTAATTCCCCCAGCACAACTCCCCAGTCACTTAAACACTTTGTCTTTCCTCTACAATTGATCATCATCTATTTTTCAGAAAACATGAAAACAATGAATTAGAAATACCTGCCATAATCTTATTTTATAAATTAGATTGATGATAATTCACACACGAGCAAATTATTCACCCTCATGCATGATTTTAGTGCCTGTCGTTCATGTATTTTTTCCTCCCTATTCTAGTAGCTGTGTCCATAATAGCTCTTCTCCAGTGTAAGGTTCTGACCTGCACCAGGATCACGTCAGGCAGCACTGGGCTTGACCTGGGCACAACAGCCTTGACTCTTTGACTAACTGTCTGGCAGGATGTAACATGAGAGTGGCAGGGTTGAGCATTGGGAGAATGGCTCTGATGGGGACAAAATGCTGTTCCTCTGAGGGAGTACTGCAGGACTATTCTCCATGCTCTCATCCAGAGTCATGGACACAGACCATCATGTGCTAACTTCCAGAAGGAATAATGTGCTACCATGGTAAATACTGCAGCAAACACTGCTTTGTGATATTTTGTGCGGGTGTGCCGGTGGGGAAAAGCACTTTTCCAGGTTAGAACGGACGAGCAAACCACTGCACTAAGCGGGCCCCAAATTTGTTCATGCTCCTCCACACTGAAAGAGACTCTAGGGCAGGCTTTCCAATGCAGTAAACTGATATAACTTTACCTCTGTAGCCTGACCCAACAAAGCATTCATCTGAATCCTTTGTGGCAGGATAAGTGCGTCATTTCATCCCCCAGAATGGTGGCACCCCTCCTGCCCTGCTCACCACTTCTCTCCCAAGCTCTGGAATGTGTGCACTGTCCAGAACAGACCAGGTGACTGCAAGCATATGATCGAGTGACACTGTCTGCTTATCTGCACCTTTTCTCCCCTCTTCCAACACTGACTGGATCTTGCTTTCTTCGGTATGTGAAATGAAAATGCTGTTATATCGGAGATTGTAAGAGAATGCTTACAGAAGTCAAAAATGTTTTTCTGTTTCATCATCTGTCACCCCTAAATTTCCATCTGCTTGCATACTCTTCAATATTTTAAACACGAGGAAGTCAGCCGTTGCTGGAAATCCAAAGCAAAATGCTGGAGGAAGTCAACAGGTCAGGCAGCATCAATGGAAATGAATAAACTGTCTACATTTCAGACTGAGACCCTTCATCAGGACTGTAAAGGAAAGGGGAAAAAACAGCAATAAAATGGTAGCAGAAAGGGAAGGAGGCTAGTTGGAAGTTGATAGGTGAAGCCATATGGGTGGGAAAATGAAAGGGATGGAGAGGAAGGAATCTGATCTGTATTTTTGCTTTCATGGTTGAAAGGATTGCATCCTTCATCATGAAATCAGAGACCCCTGTGGACCTTATAATCTGATAAATTTAGAAAAGCAGTTTGAGCCTCTGTTGTGGAATATCATGAAGCATTTCACTTTACTTTCTACTTTCAGCATAGAGCCTTTGAATGTCATGTCATATAGATCCACCTGCCCATAACCTCAGTAAAATGCTGATCACAATGGTAAATCACGCAGCCAACTAACCTTGTGGTAGTACTGGGTTGTCATGTTCCATCATACAAATTGGGTGTGAGTATCACTGTATTAGGTTAATACAGGTTTCAAGTTGTCTGCTGATGTTACATTTTGCAAGCATGATTGAATATTTTAAGATCAAATACGTATTTTCCTCTGAACAAAATAGCAAACTAAGCCAGATATTCTGAAATGTTGGATCGTCATTGGAACTTCACATCCAATAAAAGGTTGACTAGGAAGTCATGGGCAATACATCTGCAGTGTTTTGATAAGCTGGCTTTGGTTTTCAAGGGGTCCCACTGGTGTCTGAGAGCCTCAAGAAATATCAGCAACTGTTTGCATGCACTTCTGCTGTCTCTGCCTTTGTCTCTTGCTTTGAACTGTTCCCAAATCCATTATTGTCCACAGGGACATTTAATTCATTATTTATGTTTTCTTTTGTCCTGTTACAGACATTTTTTGCCATTTCACAATTCATAGTTGAATTTGAAAATCAAAATGACTTTATGCAAACCAGAGTTATAGTGTACACTATGGAATTTACTCACCATTAAAAGGATCAGGGTCCAAAGGTTAACAATACATAGGAAAAGGATATGTGAATCTATGGAAGTTTGTGTAAGATTTCAATCCCAAATGAAAAACCAGTGATAGGTGAGTGTGTAGCAAGAACAGGAAGCGAGAGAGAGAGAGAGAGAGAGAGAGAGAGAGAGAGAGAGAGAGAGAGAGAGAGAGAGAGAGAGAGAGAGAGAGAGAGAGAGAGAGAGAGAGAGAGAGAGAGAGAGAGCGAGAGAGAGAGAGAGAGAGGAGTCAAAAATGCATCTTGGAAAGGATAATAACTGAAGAGCAGATAATACTGTAATTTTATTTAAATACAGGAAACCGAGACATCGGAAAGAGAACTACTGCGTTCCAGTTTAGGACAACAGCTGAAATCCATAGTCACAGCCATGGGAACTTCAGTGAGCAACTTAGTTTAAAGATGTTTTAAAAAATCTATTGATATTCAAAATCACCAAACCACATATGGCAGACTCAGGTCACAAGTACAGTTCCCCTTTAAGAAAATGGAAGTGGGGATGCTGCGCCAGTCCACAGGTGCGACTGAAAAGCAGAAGCCTTAGACTTTCACTCCTGACTATCCAGTTGGCAAACGTACAGTCTCTGGAAAATAAAATTGAAGACCTCAGGGCAAGAGTGAAGTACCAGAGGGAAATCATGGACTGCTGTGTCTTCTGCTTTGCAGAAACATAGCTCACACTAGCAATTTTGGATGCAGCGCTACAGCCCAATGGTTTCACAATTCTTCACAATGACAGAAGAGTTCAGTTTTTTGAAAGATAAAGGAAGGGGAATATACTTTATGATTAATTCATCATGATGCACAAACGTGTTGGTTTTGTTTCAGTACTGCTCACCCTACCTGGAACATCTAGCAGTCAAATTACAGAAACTACAAAACTGAATATTCAACAAACATATTTAGCTAAAAGCTTGCACAGAGCATAATTTCCCAATGGTCATATGCACTGCATGCCTTAAACAAAGGAAGAGAGAGCAAGCCCCTTCCACATGCTGTTTTATACCCAGGATATTTGAAACTGGATACCAAGTGCTAAACAATGGGGAAAGCAGCTGTAGTTTTCAAACTAACCAATCACAATGAAAGTGATTTTTGGCAATCAGAATAAGCCACGCCCCCCCCCCCCCACAGGACACTCCACTCCTTGAAAGTTGTGAATGTGAAAATTCAACCCTCTGACTAATATGATTCCTACAGACTCTAAAGTAAGCTACATATAAAACACAAATGAACAATTCCCAGAACTGAAAACTTGATACACTACAGTAGTCCACCAGCCTTGCAGCCTGCTAAAAGGGCACCACCCCCACCCTGGAGTGTAATAGCTAGTGAGCTGGTCTGCCACCTGGTGTTATATACTGACCCTCAGATGTGATCAGCAGGTGGGATGCTACCTGACCCGTCAGGAATGTAGGCGCAGCATTCTTACCACTTTCCTTTGGGAGCAGGTAATCTAAGCCCATTGGAATCAGTTCCCAGGACAGCCTGGACACACTATGCTTAGAAAGGCAATCACTCAAAACCTTCCTTCCTTTATAATAGCCATCTTACCAACCAAGGTGCTTAACCAGGGCACTAGGGTGGCATACATATGATACCACATACCAGCTGCACTACCCTGAGATTACCACAGGTAGGCATAGGAACTGCATATCCAGTAAGAGCCACAAGGGCCCATCTTCACAACACCATTTGACATAGACACAGCCATCCCAGGATACTGTTCCTGCTCACATTTGCCATCCACCTTGCACCTTGTACCTGCACTCACCACACATACCACCTCTACCACTGTAACAGGTGGGGACATCACTTTAAGAGTCAGGAAATTCCATTAAACAAATGGCATGTAGGGAAATACCAGCCCTTCTGGAACTTACTCCACTAGGACTATTAAGTCTCAAGTCCCTTAAGACTGTTACCATACTCTGGGTTGAGGTTGGCTGGAATAGAATACCCCTCCCAACTCCCCCAAAACAGAATGCCAAACCTGAAAAGCCAAATCATTTCCCCCAATAGTCCTTTTCCTTGTCAAAGGAATCAATATCAGTGCTATCCCTTCCACGATGAAGGAGTCCTCATTCAAATTCAGCAATCTGTCCAACTGATCCAGTGTGCAAATTCAAATGCCATCCCCAGGTATGCATCACAGGATCTCCCACCACAAGTCAGCATCCACCACTTTTCCATTCTCTAATGCAGGGAGATACAAATGCACCCGCTCCTGATTAGTCACTGGATGTTTAGAAAACACAACAGAACTACTGGAAGTGCTCCCCAGATGCACTGAAATATGAACATCTCACTGTTGGGATAAAGTTACACAAATTTTTGTCCCATCAACACAAATTTCATATGGCCAGTATGAAATATGAGTTCACCCTAAGACTAATGCATGGGAAACAAATAACAAATAGATTAAGACACAAAGAAATAACAGATTTAAAAAGAACACGAAACAAATTAACTGACTTTTAAAAAAAAACTCAAGAAACAAAGTAGATTAAATTACAAAGCACAAAGTAACAGTTTAGAAATACAAGACACAAAACCCAGGCTGTACTCCTCTTCTTTAAAATTTCATTTGAAACTGCAGAAACTCTAAACGGACAGTTCATTTCTCACAGAGAAATAGCACCCTTATCAGGAAAGAACTGAGAAGGAAAAAAAAAGAATCTGGTCCAGGGGCCCAACACATTCACAGATTCTCTTAAAGGTTAAGTCCTCAAGCAAACTGACCCATGTGGCCACACCTCACATTTCACCACATTCAAATCATTCACACTATATTTACACGGAAGAGGGATGCAGGTCAAATGTCAAATGACACCCCTCCCATGAGGATGAGGCACGAAGGCACTAACTACCACCCCCCCCATTTCCAATACTGCTGAACGTTAGCCAAGGTCCCTTGTAATGAATCCTAGGATGCGATGAATCTGGTAAAGGACAAAAGGAGCCCTTACCAGGACAGGAGTTGAAATATGACCCTTCCCCCTCAACAGCCTCCCATTCTTGCTTCTCCAGACAGTATTTCATCCACATTGCTTTGAAGGTGGGGTGGGAATCCCATTTATCTCCTCCAGGATCCCAGCTTTGAGCAATGATAAAAGCATTTATTTACAGAATATGCAGGATTCCCTGCACTCCTCATCTGGTTATCTAACTTTTGTATCTGGTTACATGTAACCTCTTTTACCTGTAACACTCTGGTTAAGATTTCATTTTAGCAGTTCTTTAAGAGCAGTCTGTTCTGCCTTTAGCATGTTTGGGTTTGAGCTAAAGATAAGGAGCTACATCGTTAAATTGAGGAATATTGTGTCACACAAACAGGATGGTGGAATTGGGAGAAGGTTCTAGAGAATGCTGAGCGGAGAAGTTTTTGTGACGGACAGTGGTGTGGGTCGAGATCATTCTGGTGGGGGCTGGGAGAAGACTGGAGAGAAGATGGCAATGGGTGCCATTCCTGTTGCACAAGGTGTTTTGAGCAGATGAATGGCTTCAAGTAGGAAGGGCCAATAATCCCGTGGGGGAGCCTATTTGTTCAAGATGGATTTTGAGCGACATCCGGAAAGTGTGTGTGCTTTTACACAGACTGTGGGTCCAGTGCATAAGTTAAAGACAACTTCAAGATGAGCTCTAACTTACGTGCATACTTGGACTGGGTTAACTCCAATTAATTTTTTTCGTTTTCTTTTTCCTACTAACTGTTCAATAAAGCTGACATTTGTGAATATACTTTCTTTATAATTGTATGCAGTATATGATCTGTTATTTCCTGCCGACGGTTAATCGCATGGGGTCAGTATTGGCACAGATTGGGGTTCAGTGGTCAAGACATCCCAACTTTCCAGTTTGGGTGGGACCCAAGTCATACCGACTCTAGAAGTCTCAGAGTTTGAAAAAGGTGGTTTTCTCACCTCTGAGGATAATGAACTGCATCTTTTGAGACGCCCAGTATAAAAGGGTTTCATACTTGCTCTAACCCTTGTCATAACTGAATCACCACACTAATAGGATGGTCAACGGCCATGCTGTTAAAGACACCACCACCCCCTTTATTTGGGAAGCTGCCACCACAACCACAAATCCTATCATGACAGAAGTTCATTCACTATCCTCTGGCAATATAAATCTGTGAGAAGAGCCCACTGGCATGGAACTTCAGTGTCCCCCTCTACTGTGCTCCATTCCACTTGGGGTTTTAAATCCCATTCAGTGAGAGTGGGATACCCAAGTTTAATTGCTGTCATTAGTGGAACCCATAGTGATGCATTATGCCCAGGGGAAGTAAGCAGCATTCTCAGGGTATTATTGATTGTCAGTTGAGATGATAGGCTCCCTAAAGCACTCATCTCTCTGTTAGATAGGGTCACTCTGGTAACACCCTCATCCTATACCCTCAATAGCCACGCGGCTAAAGATTCCCCAGCCTTTTGTCTTTACTTATTCCATAAACTCATTAATTCCTTAGTAGAGAACACCCAGATATCTGTTGTCTCGAACATGCATTACACCATCCCCTACACATTCCTGATTGTCCCCCCAATCCCCATCCTGAGTGGAAGATGCCCCCACAGAAGGTGTGGGAGTACGTGATCACTGTTCCAGATACACACGGGAGGGGGCCAATCATTTGACGATTAAACCGAGGGGTCCATGCTACCCTCTCTCCCTTATTTTTGTCATCCAGACAGATATCCCCATCCCCAGCCACACAGTAGGATCATCACCCTGCCTCATCATGGCTCGAACCTTAACAGGGTCGGGCTGCCATCCAGCGTGGCGTGCCACGCCTAAGTGCTGTGGCTTCATTAGCTGACAAGCTATCTCCATATTCTTATCCTCTCGCTCTGCAGCTCGAGTCTGAGCTATCAACAATGATTCTCTCAGAACAATACACTGCTGACTTAGATTTTCCAATTCATTCTTAAGACTCGCTATCATTTTATACTGATGTCTTACAATTGTTGCAAACAGCCAGAAAGCATCCTGCTGGATATCCTTTCTCTTGGGAAAACACAACAGTTTAAGTATGGAAACAATGTGGTTCCCATTTCAACCCCAGCAAAATCTAACTGCTCTGATCAATCTACTGGCATTCCATAATCCATCAATAGGTTAACGAGACTTCCAAAGCCCTCACTAATATCTGTCCAGCCTTCGTCTGTCATACGGGTGGGTGGTGGGGTATCGTCTGGTTTGGAGAACCTTTTAAAACAATGCATTTCTGCTCAAATAGCTAGGCCCTGCTCTCAGTGTCAGAATGTAACGTTGAATCAGTGATGCACCATCAATAACTCTTAGAGACAGGAGGTGAACGATAGGCTTTTATTAGCAGCAAAAGGGAGCACGACATCTCGAAGACTGAGGGAGGAGCAGTGCCCCAGTCGCCTTTATACAGGGGTCTGTGGGAGGAGCCACGGGAGCAGTCAGCAGAGGGGCGTATCCAGACAGGTAAACATACTTTACCACATTCACCCCTCCTTTGTTTTAAAAGTGAGTCCCCACGGGGCGAAGTTTCTGACAAGTATATTTACAGGTCAAGTCTATCAGGTGGTCGAGTCCGTCGCTGCGATCTACGTAGCACCGGTGGTGATTGCACCGATGATGGTGGTTGTGCTGGTTCCAGCCTGACTTGAGGTGCCGGCCCGGTAGACATCAGAAACCCCTCATGCATGTGCGTGGCGCCCAGTATGGGAGTATCGTGAGGAGTCTGTATAGGGATTGGTGTGCGCGGTGTCTCGTGGGTATATACATCGGTGGGTACGGGGTTCATAGTCAACGTGGAGTGTTCAGGGTAGGGGTCTGGTGCTCCTGTGGGCGTCAGATCGCGGAGGGAGACTGTGTCCTCCCACCCATCAGGTAAGACCACGTAGGCATACTGGGGGTTCGCATGAAGTAGGTGAACCCTCTCGACCATCGGGGAGCATTTATTGCTCCTCGCATGTTTCTGGAGCAGCACTGGCCCTGGGGACGTCAGCCAAACTGGTAGGGTGGTCCCAGTGACAGACTTCCTGGGAAAAGAAAAGAGTCATTCATGAGGGGTGGCATTGGTGGACGTGCATAACAGGGAGCAGATGGAGTAGAGTGCCTCGGGGAGGACCTCCTGCCAGCAAGAGACCGGCAATCCCTTTGACCCAAGGGCGAGTGTGGCCTTCCACACCGTGGCATTCTCCCTCTGCACCTGTCCATTCCCCCGGGGATTATAGCTCGTGGTCCTACTAGTAGCAATACCCCTAGCCAGCAGGTATTGGAGCAGCTCATCACTCATAAATGAGGACCCTCTGTCACTGTGGACATAGCAGGGATATCCGAACTGAGTGAAGAGCTGGCGCAGGGCTTTTATGACGGACGTGGCAGTGGTGTCGGGGCAGGGGATGGCAAAGGGGAACCGTGAGTACTCGTCGATAATGTTGAGAAAGTAGACATTGCGGTCGGTGGAGGGAAGGGGGCCCTTAAGGTCGGCACTCAGTCGCTCAAAGGGGCGGGTGGCCTTGATAAGTTGTGCCTTTTCAGGACGGTAGAAGTGCGGTTTACACTCAGCACAGACTTGGCAGTCCCTGGTCATCGTCCTAATTTCCTCAAGGGAGTAAGGCAGGTTCCGGGCTTTCACGAAATGGTAAAATCGGGTGACCCCCAGGTGGCAAAGATGTGCATGGAGGGTGTATAGCTGGTCGAGCTGTGCGCTGGCACACGCTCCCCGGGATAGGGCATCAGGGGGCTCATTCAGCCTTCCAGGCCGGTACAGGATGTAATAGTTGTAGGTGGAGAGTTCGATTCTCCACCTCAAAATTTTATCATTTTTGATTTTGCCCCGCTGTTGGTTGCTAAACATGAACGCAACTGAGCGCTGGTCGGTCAGCAAGGTGAACCTTTTGCCGGCGAGATAGTGCCTCCAGTACCTAATAGCTTCCACTATGACCTGGGCTTCTTTCTCCACCGCGGAGTGCCGATTTTCAGGGCCTTGAAGGGTACGAGAGAAGAATGCTACCGGCCTTCCTGCCTGATTGAGGGTAGCAGCAAGCACGAAATCGGAGGCGTCACTCTCTACTTGGAAGGGAATGGTCTCGTCCACCGCATGCATCGTTGCTTTGGCAATGTCCCCTTTAATGTGGCTGAAGGCCGCGCGGGCCTTGGCTGAGAGGGGAAATGTGGTGGACTTGACCAGGGGGCAGGCCTTGTCTGCGTAGTGAGGGTCCCATTGGATGTAATAGGAAAAGAAGCCCAGGCACCGTTTGAGGGCTCTGAGGGTGTTGGGAAGAGGGAGTTCTAACAGGGGGCGCATACGGTCGGGATCAGGGCCAATGACCCCGTTCTCCACGACATACCCAAGGATAGCGAGTCGGGTGGTTCCGAACACACACTTGTCCCTATTATAGGTAAGGTTAAGAGCTTTGGCCGTTTGGAAAAATCGTTGGAGGTTGGTATCGTGATCCTGCCAGTCATTACCGCAGATGGTGATGTTATCCAGATATGGGAACGTGGCATTCAGTTGGCACTGGTCCACCATCCGGTCCATTTCCCTCTGGAAGACAGAGACACCAGTCGTGACACAGAAGGGGACGCGCAGGAAGTGATAGAGCCTGCCACCCGCCTTGAAGGCGGTCTAGGGGCGGTCCTCTGGGCGGATGGGGAGCTGATGGTAAACGGATTTTACATTTATGGTCGAGTTAACCTTGTATTGAGCTATCTGGTTGACCATATCTGTGATGCGGGGTAGGGGGTACATGTCAAGCTGCGTGAACCTATTGATGGTCTGGCTATAGTCCACGACCATCCTATTTTTCTGCCCGTTCTGAACAACAACCACCTGGGCCCTCCAAGGACTTGTGCTTGGCTCAATGATCCCCTCCCTGAGCAGCCGCTGCACCTCCGACTGAATGAAGGCCTTGTCCCCCGCGCTGTACCTCCGACTGAATGAAGGCCCTGTCCCCCGCGCTGTACCTCCTGCTTTTAGTTGCCACAGGTTTACAGTCGGGGGTTAGGTTGGTGAACAGCGGTGGGGGAGGGATCTTGAGGGTGGAGAGGCTGCAAGTCGTGTCAGTAGCGCAGCTGTCGGCATGGTGCTGGGTGGGATGTGTGGGTTGGTGTGTGTGTATGGTCAGTAGCGGGGTATATGACGAATTCCCACAGAACTGAGGATTTCTGACAGTGATTGGAGGGAAGGGCCCATCATACTCCATTGTCACACTTTTCAGGTGGCTCTGGAAGTCCAGCCCCAATAGCACAGGCGCACACAGTTGAGGCATGACCAGTAGCGCAAAGTCCCGATATTCTGTGCCCTGCACCACCAATGTCGCTACACAACCCACCCGGATGTTTGTTGTATGCGACCCAGAAGCCATGGCGACCCTCTGGCTTACTGGCCGTGTCATGAGTCCGCAGCGTTGCACCGTGTCCGGGTGAAATAAAACTCTCAGTGCTGCCCGTGTCAAACAGGCAGCTAGTCCTGTGCCCCTCCACCAGGATGTCCATCATTGACCTTGCGAGCTGGTGTGGAGCGCTCTGGTTGAGGGTCACGGAGGCCAGATTTGAATCGCTGTCTTGATGCCCGGTAAGCACCCATGGGTCTGAGGCGGTGCGAGGTGACGCCGACCAAAATGGCTTCCCCATGCCTCGCACACGGCAGGCAGGCAAGATGGTGACGACCAAGATGGCCGCCCCATGCCTCGCACGCGGCAGGCAGGCAAGATGGCATCGACCAAGATGGCGACTCCCATGCCTTGCATGCGGCGCTGCTTGACCCTGCTGGTGGTTTGGACTTACAGGCCTTGGCGAAGTGCCCCTTCTTTCCGCAGCTGGAGCAGGTAGCTTTTCGGGCTGGGCAGCATTTTCGGGGGTGCTTCTCGAGTCCGCAGAAGTAACACTTCACGAACCTGTGACTGGCAGCAGCCATGGTCGATTCGCCGGCCGGTTGTGGGGACTTCACGGACTCGCGACTGGCAGCAGCCGAGGTCAATTTGCCGGCGGGTTGCAGAGTCTGCAGCATCCACGAGGCCGGCGGGAGATCGCATGCCGTGACAGCGTCAGTGTTGTGCAGAGTGGCCTCCAGCGTGTCGGCCAGCTCGATCGCCAAATGTAATTTAAGATCGGCGTGTTCCAGCAGCCGCTGGTGCACGTACACTGACCTGATCCTCGTAACAAAGGCGTCTCTTACTAGGAGCTCCGCATGCTGTTCCACCGTCAGTCCCCTGCAGTCACAGGCCCGCACGAGTGTCCGTAGGGCCTGGACAAGCTCAGCGTTTAACTCTCCGCTCCACTGCCGCCGTGTCGCTAAGCGATGTCTTGCGTAGACGGTGTTCATCAGCCACAGGTATTGTCTTTTGAGGGCATCCATCGCACCCTGGCAGTCCGTTTGGTCCCTGATCATGGAGTAGACCCTTGGACTGACTCTGGAGAGGAGAACCCTGCGCATCGTGGCAGGCTCGGTCACTTGAATCTCCTCCAGGTACAATTCGAAGCATGCTAGCCAGAGTTCGAAAGCGTTGCCGGCTTCCTGGAATTGAGGGTCGAGATCCAATCTGTCGGGTCGTAAAATGCTCGCCATGTTTTAAAATTGCTGTTAATAAAATTGATGCACCATCAATAACTCTCGGAGACTGGAAGTGAATGATAGGCTTTTATTAACAGCAAAAAGGAGCACGACATCTCGAAGACTGAGGGAGAAGCAGTGCCTCCAATCGCCTTTATACAGGGGTCAGTGGGAGGAGCCACAGGAGCAGTCAGCAGAGGGGCATGTCCAGACAGGTATACATAGTTTACCACGATCAGGTTTGCGGAAACTCTGACTGTGAAGAAACATATTAATCATTTATTTACAAACAGTAAAAATTCGAGAAAACGTTCATGCTGCCTGATTCAGAGAAACTACAAAGCTGAATATTCAACAAACATACCTAGCTAAAAGTGCATTGGCTGCGTGCACCAGTTGCCTTAAACAAAAGAAGAGAGAGCAAGCCCCTTCCATGTGCTATTTCATACCCAGGATATTTGAAACTGGACACCAGCTCGCAGACCAATGGGAATAGTAGCTGCAGTTTCTAAACTGACCAATCACAACAAGATGATTTTTGACAATCAGAGTAAGCCCCCCACAGGACACTATCCCTACCCACATTTTGGAAGGTCTGATCGCATGGCTGTACATCTATTCCTAGCCTATAGGCAGAGACTAAAGTCCATAGCACCAATCATGAAGACCAAGAAGGTATGGTGAAGGGAGGCAGATGAGCACTTACAGGACTGCTTTGATGGACTGGACAGGGATTCATCTTCGAATCTAAATGATAATGATAATGCCACTATTGTCACCGACTTTATCAATACCTGTGTGGATGAGTGTCTGCCTTCAAACTAAAAGCTATGAATGAACCAGGAGATTTCTAGTCTACGGAGGGCTAGATCTGTGTCATTCTAGAATGGACATCCAGAATACAAGAAGTCCAGCTATGACCAATGTAAGGCTATTTAAGGACTGGAAAACAATTCTGATTGAAGTTAGAGAAGGAATTGGATGCACATCAGCTCTGGCAGGGTTTTCAGGTCATTACTTCCTACAAGGCGAAACCTAACATTATGAATGGCTGTGATGCTTCACTCCCAGATGAGGTCAAAACCTCTTATGCATGTTTTGAAAGGGAGAATAAAACTACACCTGTGTGAATCCCTGCAGAATCCGGTTACCATGCAATCTCAGTCTCGAAGAACATCGTGAGGGAGTGTGCTGAGCAGCTGTGTGGAGATCTCCAGCACATTTTCAATCTGAGTCTCAGCCTGGAAAGTGTCCCGACTGTATGGAAATCATCATGAGTGATCCCAGTACCCAAGAAGGACCAACTGAAAGTCTTGAATGACTACCATTTAACAGTCCTACCTCACATATCATGAAGACTCTAGAGAGGCTGGTCCTGGCTCACCTCCAACCCCCGGTCAGGTCAGCCCTTGATCCCCTGCAGTTTGTCTACCAGAAGCACATTGGAGTCGAAGATGCTGTTATTTACCTGTGAACAGAGTATTTTCCTATTTACATAAGTAGAGCAGTACTGTGAGGATCATGTTTCTTGATTTCTCAAGTGCCTTCAATGCCATACAGCCCTCATTGATGGGGGAAAAGCTCTGTTCAATGCAGGTTGGCACTTCCGTTGTGATGCACCATCAATAACTCTCGGAGACGTGAGGCGAGATATAGGCTTTTATTGGCTGGAAGAAAGAACAAGCAGCAAATGACCACCACACTACATCCTGGAGACTGAGGCCGGGGCTGTGTCTCCAATCGCCTTTATACCGGGGTCCGTGGGAGGAGCCACGGTCTGTGGGAGGAGCCACAGGAGCAGTCAGCGGGGGGGGGGGGGGGGGGGGGTGTCCAGACAGGTATATGTAGTTCACCACACATTGTACCCTTGATAACCTGACTGGCAGACCACAGTTTGTATGGCTTCAGAGCTGTGTGTCACACATGGCTATAAGTAGCACTGGGGCCTCACCGTGGACTGTATTGCTTCTATTTCTGTTTACCCTGTATACCTCAGGCTTTAGATACACCATTGAGTCATACCATCTTCAGAAATTCTCTGATGACTCTGCAATAATTGGGTGTATAAAAGGAGGGCAGGAGGATGGATACAGGGCCCTGGTGGAGGACTTTGTCAAATGGTACATGCTAAATCATCTACAGCTCAACATCAATAAGACAAAGGAGATGGTGATGGACTTTAGGAAGACCAAGCCTGCACTGTTCCATGTTAGTATTGATGGTGAGGACATGGATGTGGTGAGGTCCTACAAGTACCTGCGGTTCACCTAGACAACAGACTTGAGTGGAGCACCAGCACAGAGGCTGTGTACAAGAAAGGCCAGAGTTGCCTCTACTTCTGGAGCTCCTCTGGGGTATGCAGGCCTCTCCTTCACTTGTTCTCCCAGTATGTTGTTGCCAGTACAATCGTCTATATGGTGGTGTGCTGGGGCAATGGCATCAACAGGGGTGATGAGAAATGGCTCAATAAACTGTTTGGAAAGGCTGGCTCTGTTATGGTAGTCACACTGGACATATTGTAGGCTGCAGTAGAACAAAGAACCCTCCGGAAAATCCTGGCAATTCCGGACAATATTTCTCACTTTCTGCATGACACCTTGGCTGAACAGTGAAGAACTTTTAGTAATAGACTAAGGGGACGGCGTTTCTCCAAAGAGCACTATATGAAGTCATTCTTACCCTCAGCCATTAGCCTCTATAATGTTTATGTGCACCCATTACTGTATAATTCTTGGTAATTCTTGCACTACTATCTTATCAGTGTGAACTTAGAAATATTGGAAATCTTGTAACCTTTGACTTGTAATTCTTGTACATCTTATTTTAAAGGTAACTTTTTTTTATTTTTTCTCACTTCTCTTCTAATAGTTCTATATCTGTGCACTTGTAATGCTACTGTAACACTGTAATTTCCTTTGGGATCAATAAAGTATCTTTCTATCTACCTATCTTTCAAGAAGGTGAACCCTCACAAGGAATCGAGCCCTGATGGTTTATTTGGTAGGGCTCTGAAAACCTGTGCCATCCAGCTGGTGGGAGTGTTCAAAGACATCTTAAATCTCTCACTGCTGCAGGCACAGGTTCCCACCTGCTTTTAAAGGGCGACATCGTACCAGTGACCAAGGGCAGGATGGGCTGCTTCAACGACAATCACCCAGTTGCACTCACATCTAGGGAGCTGAACTGCTTTGGAAGTTCGGTTATGCCCAGAATCAACTCTTGCCTAAGCAGGGACCTGGACCCACTGCTGTCTGCCAATCACTGCAATGTGTCTATTGTGGGTGCAATGTCAGTGGCTCTCCACTTGGGCTTGGATCACCTGGACAACAGCAATACCTATGCCAGGCTGCCGCTTACTGACGACAACTCAACATTCAACATAATCATACCCTCATTTCTAAGCAACAAACGCTGAAAACTGGATCCTGATTTCCTCACCAGGAGACTACAGTCTGTGCAAGAATAACATTTCCTCCTTGCTGACAATCAACATCGGTGTGCCTCAAGGTTGCAAGCTTAGCCCGCCATCTTAGTCTCTCTACTCCCACCATTATTCCTAGCCTATAGGCAGAGACTAAACACTGTAGTACCAGTCAAGATGACCAAGAAGGTACGGTTAAGGGAGGCAGAGGAGCTAGCGGCAGCTCAAATGCCATCTATAACTTTGCCGATATCACAACTACTGTTGGCGGAACTTGAATTCCCATCAAGATAGTGCCACTGACCAATGATTCCTCAGATGACATCCTCCAGATTGCCAGTCTCTTCAATTATTTCACTCTCTGTACATCATCTGTGCGTTACTTTTGTCTTGATTGTGTTACGGAAACTGTTGGAGCCTGCGACATGCAGTTCAGAATTCAATCAAACGATCAAGCGCTCTGCTGTGTCCGGAGAGCATGTCTCACGGAGAAGACCAGAGATGGGGTCCTAATAAAGGGCCAAGAACATGAGCTGACTCATGGAAAAGACCAAAGATGGGGAGCAGAGTCATGAACAACTCCATTTCAAAGCATCGAGGAAGATTGAAGCATTGAGGCGAATGCGGAGGGGTCAGGTCAGTGGGGCCACAGGGTGATGAAAGTCAGTAGCTGGGTCAGCAGCATTCATTTGGACCTGGAATGTGGTTGCTCTTCATGGAAGGACTGAGCTTGTGTGGCTGCTTTCCTCAAATGCTGATGGGAAGATTTTTTTGATATTCTGAGATTTACATGATTATTTCATAGCCGAAGGGTGGTATTGGGGATGAGCTCCGGCTGCTAAACAAATGCTCTTCATGGTGTGCGTCTCAAACAGGCTCTGACAACCAACTCCTGGCCTTCACGTGTGGCATAGTTCTTATGCCTGGTGGAGCTGTTCTGGAGAAGGGGCAAAGGTGGACCACTGGCACCTTAAAACCAGTTGCTCTGGGCAGATGGGGCTCATTAACCACAGATGGTAGCTCATCTAGGAGAGGGAAAACTCCAATTTTAAACTCCGCTGCCTTGCAGCTATACCCACTTACAGGAAAGGCTTTGGGAGTAAACCCCGAGGAAAAATCCGGAGTCGGAGTCCCGAAGGCGGCTGACTGCTGTACCCAGCACTGGCACAGCAATTCCTGCGATGCTGCTGGCACCAAACTGTATCGACTTTCGTCGTTACTTTGGACCTGTCATCAGCACGGAGAGGGGGGTCCCACTGCATGGGCAACAGACGGATCTCCATATCAACTCTGCCCTGGCCAGCGCCCTGGACAAGCCACTCCCAGTGACTACCAGAGGAGCAGTACCAATGGTCAACCACGACCGAAGGCGGCCACACCACATTTTATATTGGTCTCCTTCTGTTTTTTTGTTGTTTTCTCTCTTGCGACCAGTTGGCAGGTGTACGATATGTTAATTTTTGTGAGAGGGATGGGTTGGGTATGATGTTCTTGTTGATGTTTTTCTGTGTGGGTGATCTGTTAGTTTGTTGTTTATGAGAGAGGGGATTGGAGTTTTGATGCTATTGTCACTATTCTTTTTAGTGAGTGAGAGGGTTGGGGATTTGATGCCATTGACACTGTTTTTTTCTGACAGTGAGGGGGTGGGGGTTGTTTCTTTTTCTTTTTCATGCTGGTTGGGAGGGAAGTTGATATATTTTCTTCACATAACTTCCGTGGTTTTTCTGTATTTCGTGGCTATCCGGAGAAGATGAATATCAGAGTTGTATTGTACCTGCATGTTTGATAGCCTTTGACCCATTCAACTTCAGATGGTGACAGGGAGGCATACAGGAGTGACGTAGATCAGTTGTTTGAGTGTTCTTCCGGCAACAACCTTGTACTCAACATCAGTTAGACTAAGGAATTGATAGTGGACTTCATAAAGTGTAAGACAAATAAACACACACCAGTCATTACAGAGGGAACAGAAGTGGAAAGAATGAGTAATTTCAAGTTCCAGGGTGTCAACATCTCTGACAATCTATCCCAAGCCCTATATATCAATACCATTACAAAGAAGGCATGGCAACGGCTGAATTTCATTGGGAGTTTGAGGAGAATTGCCATGTCACCAAAGACACTTGCAAAGTTTTACAATGTACCGTGAAGAGCATTTTAGCTGGTTTTATCACTGTCTGGTATGGAGGGACCATTGCACAAGATTGGAAAAAGCTGGAGAAAGTTGTAAACTCAGCCAACTCTTTCATGGGTACTAGCCTCCCCAGCATCCAGGACATCTTCAAAAAGGCAACATCCATCATAAAGAACCCCCATCACCCAAGACATGCCCTCTTCTCATTGATACCATCAAAGAGGAGGTATAGGAACTGGAAAGCATGCATTCAGTGTTTCAGGAATAGCTTCTTCTCCTCTTCTATCAGATTTCT
The DNA here is from genome assembly GCF_048418815.1 of Hemitrygon akajei. Classification (NCBI taxonomy): domain Eukaryota; kingdom Metazoa; phylum Chordata; class Chondrichthyes; order Myliobatiformes; family Dasyatidae; genus Hemitrygon; species Hemitrygon akajei. The sequence goes on from NC_133125.1 coordinate 56,465,111, forward strand.
GAATGGACAATAAACCCAGGAACACTACATCATTTTTTACCTCTCTGTCCACATTACTTATTTATTTATAAATATATATACTTCTTATTGTAATTTATAGTTTTATTGTCATGTGTTGCAATGTACTGCTGCCACATAACAGCAAATTTCACAACGTATGCTAGTGATATTAAACCTGATTCTGATTCTCATTTTAGAAGTGTTAGAATATATTTTGTATCAAAGCAGATATAAATAATCTGTTAATTGTAAACAATAATTCAACAAAGTAATAGAAGTTTTGTGTCTTGGGAATCGCTATCCTCACCAAACATATTACAAGGGCATTGACTTAATCAAAACACGTCATGATAATATTTCTTTTCCAGTGATTCTGTATTAGGGAAAGTAGAGATAATTTGGGGTGAAACCTATGACTTGATATTAGTCAAGTAGATTGGGTAGAAACTTGTATGGGTGAGGACTGGTGGGGGTGTAATTTTAGTGAGAAAGATTTAAAGTACCAAAGTTCTATCCATGCCCAAAGCTCAGAGCTGGAAGAACAAAAGATAAAAATTAACGCCTCATCAATTTATTTGTTTGTGATGCCTTTGGAATGAAAACACTCCTTGGCTTTTAAATGTTCTAATACTATTTTTGTTACACCTGCATTTGCAAAAACTATACTTCTTTTAAAAACAAAAGTGGATTTTTGCTTGAGCGATGAGTATGTACAGTATTTACATCAAAGAATATTGATTTGGAGGAATTACTGAGCCCTAATCATGTCTGTGACAGAAATCAATATTATTGAAGATGCAGTCATTTAGCCTAGATGATTTAGAAATCTTTATAATTTCTACAATGTTCATTGAGTAATCACCATCATACTGCTGGGCTCAATAATTCCAGAAAGCTGATCTACTGGAGTTGTAATTAACATTAAATAATTAAATATATATTTAAATACTGAAATTATGAAGGATCCTTTTTGCAGAAAAGTGACAGAATTGCACATTGAATAATGTTCCTGAATGTATTTTTCAAGTTTAATACTGCATAATTTCGGTACTACTTCTCTAGCTAGTAAATGACAAATTAAAATGTGCTTCACTTAGGCTAAGGGAAAATAACTACGTACTAAGGCTGTTTAAATAAGCAGAAATCTGATCTATAACAGACACCATTTGTGACTATCTTTCTTACTTGTATACAATTGCCAAACAATTCCTGTTAGATTTTGTCTGTTGAATCCTTAAGGTGTACAGCTGAGAATTAATTTTTTAAGAAAAGTTCAGCTGATTTTCTCTTTTTCATTGGCTGGTGTGCTCAGTACATGATCAAGGCTATTACAATGCTCTGTGGCAGGGAAGAAGTGCAGAAGTACACTACTCAATCCCTTTTAACACTACCAGGTAAAACATTTTAATTATAAACAATAGTTCATGTATGTTTCATATCAAGATCCACTTATTTAAAATTATGAAGTATGCCGCTGTACAAGTAAGAATTTGAAACAGAATCACTAAAAATAAATTGCTATTGGCAGTGAAGGCACAAAATGACTAACAACACAGTAGTGAAGTTTCACAATCAGCGTAATGTCTTTTTGCTGCATGAGAAAAGATATTCTGGCTCATGATTAATGTTCTTCAAAAACATAACTCTGAGGTCCAAAAAGGAAAACTTAAATAACTTAGTATTTAAGTTAACACTTAATATGTTTCCATTAACAAAACAAAAATGCTAAAATCTCCTATTCTACACTTTGAAATTCTTGACCTATTTTCGTAAGCAATAAATTTGCGCATTATAAGTAAAATGCCATTATATGTGCTAAATTCGACAAGGAAAGGCTTTAAAGTAAATTCTGATTACTACAAGGAGCAGCCATTTGCAGCATAATATCTGTTCAGGTGAACAATTCTTTATGTATTATTTACACAAAGATCAAGGTAGTATGCTTTCACTATGGAATTTCTTTCGTTCTTATGGAGCACATTAGCCAGTCCCTATACATCAAGCCAGAAGGGTGTGGGAATTGGCTGGGAAGCTGAGTTGAGTTGGAATCTGGCTGGAATTGGTGTTGATTGACTGTGGTACATGGCTTGGGCTTCACAGGACCCGTGCCTCTAAAATGTTGCTGGGGCTGCAATGAGGTGTTAGTAAATGAGAGGAATTCCAAGGAAACTTGGTATAATGTCACCTCTTTTGTACTTCAGTTAATGCTACTGCACATGTTCAGCATCCTCTAACGGCATCAAATACATAGAATTTTACTGTGAAAAGTGGTTCAACAAACATACCAAAATATGGTGTTAAATTATCTGTTTTCTGTCAGAGTAAGTAGACCCCAGGTCTGTTTCATTGATTACAATGGAACTGTCATCATAAACAATTATCATGTAGGCTGCCTTCTCCTTTCTGCCTCCTCTTTAATTTGCCCTGCAGAGCTACCTAAAGCGGTCATCCACCACTTACAGATTGTTTCTGTCTGTTTCCTTTCTGATTGTTACAGTGATTTCAACAAAGTGTAAAGCACTTTCTAGCTTTTCCAAGTCTCAACCTGCAGAGGCTGAATTATTTTATTCTCATTTTAAAGCTTCCGCACAAAGCATATGCTCTCAGCCATGGATGTGTCAGTTGGCTTCTCCCTTGCAGTAAGGCAAGACTGAGTAAATAGGAGGAAGGCTTGCAAAGTGGTACAGCCTTCTGGGAAAAAAGAGAGGAGGAGCTCAGGCAAGAGACTATATACATCATGGGTGTTCAGGGATTATTGTTCCTTCCTTAGTCAGAGCGCGGATGCAATGAACTGGTCCTACTCCTGTGTGGAAATCCTCACTAAAATCCGTCACTTGCTGCTGCCACAGAGCGGAGAAGGAATTCTCCATGACTGTGGATGATGGTGGCAATAAATCAACATTTGAATGGCGCCTTCCAGCTAACTCTGATAAGTTAGCCACTCTAACTTATCATTATTAACTTAATACCCCATCACTTTTAATTTGTTTTTTTTTTGCTTTAGAAGTTGTTATACACTAATATAATAATATCTAATGAATTGAGTGACTTAAAAGGAAATAGGGCTTCGGCATGTTTAAAGGAAATGTGGTGAAGGCGTCCTGACGAGTTCGAAAGGAGCATGTGAAAAGAGTTTTAAAGGAGTGTGGGATTAGAACCAGATGAGCCATATGTTAAGCCAAAGTATCTGAAAAATTGAATAGATGAGTATTGAAAGTTCACTGTACCAGCTAAATTTGCTTTTGTGACCCTTCTCTCTGTAAGGAAGGTACAAACAGCCGAAAATCAGTTACAGGCAATCTACAGGAAAAGTTCCATCAAGAAGGGACTACATACCATATGGAGAATGAAGAAAGTATACCACCCACTACTCTTGGCTCATAGTCACTCTTTGTATGTCTGCAAAAAAAGAAGTTGAGGTATAACCATTTTACTGTATTTGAATTTACAAAGAAAATTACAGCACAGTCTGATTCTACTCTGTTCCATCATTAGGAACCATGGTACAAAAGTCAGAGGTTGGAGCCATAAATTACGTTCTCCCTCAAGTGGAGCTGGTTGGAGTAGATGTCGAGGTGCACAAATGAATTAGCTACCATAGGTAGCACAATTGAGTACTGTGCCCAGGACATCTTTGGTCTCTGTACCTTACATCATGTGGTGAGGTGTATTTGTCAATATCTGTTAAAGTACTGCCATTTTACTGATTCTTGAAAGAGCAATTTTCTGGAATGAAAGCTTTTGAAAACTCTTTTGTTGTCAACTTGGAACCTCCTTTTCAGATAGTGATGCTTTTCCTATTGTAAGTTATGATGTCTCTTGAGATCGTGTCCTTTCCACACGGCAGCAGCTTCTTGACAAATGAGGCAAAGGATGTAATAAGATTTTGTAAGAGGTACTCCAGTTGGTACTTAGCTTGAAAAACCTGACATTCACTGTCAACTTTTCTCTTTTTCTTATCTTGCTGAACGATATTTTCAGGAAGCATGAATTTATGAATATGCTTCTGATCACTGCTATTGAGTGTAAAATATACACATTTTTCTCTATTTCTATATCAAACCATAATGTGCACTATATAATCTTGTGAATTCATTAGTCATCATAGTATAGGAAATACAGTTATTATAATGCTATTCTGTTTGGAAATTATTCATTCAATTCTTATGTCAGCACTCCAAACTATCCCTGGTGGCATAGCACTTTGCTTAACAAGAGGGTAGTTCAAAAGTAAGTGATCCAATGTGACAGCTTCCTTAATGTTGCGTTCACATACAAATATTAATTACAAAATGCATGAAAAGAGCTTCTCACTCAATCCAATCTCCTGTTCAGCAAGAATCCAGACCAACAATAAAAAACTTTCAAGTTCACTAGTCCATTATCTTTATTCAGGCAGGGATTAGCAATTATATGACATAATGTTAAAATTAAAGGACAAACAAGAGAAAAGCTGCAGATGCTGGAAACCTGAGCAACACACACAAAATGCTGGAGGAACTCAGAAGGCCAGGCAGCATCTATGGGAAAAAGGTATAGTCAATGTTTCGGGCCGAAACCCTTCAGCAGGATGGAAATTAAAGGAGTATGCTTCACCTTTTATCTTTTGGTCAAAAATATTTAATGTGATTTGAAAGATCCCTTTTAAAAATACAATTCCAAATTCATTATGTATCCGATTCCCACTTAAGCTTGTACCTACAACATCAGAGTTGGTTTTCATTTTTGTCGTTTGAAAGACAGTCAATATCATTGGATCCATCACATAAACATCAGGGGAAAATGTGACTAAGATCACACACTTGGAACATGGCACTTGACTCTTTTAAACTTCACTTACTCTGCCTCAATTACTTATTGTGAGTCCCTTTTCAAACTCACCATTGATTGAATTTTTCCTCATAACGGGTAATTCTAAACTCAGCATTGTAGGAGGACTCTGGTATAATAGGAAAGATGCTATGTTCTCCTCATCTAAGGGGTATTTTGCAAGAGAGAAAGATTCATAATGCATCTGTTAGAAACTGGCTTTCTAGTCAGAAGAGTAAAAGCAGCAGAGTAATAGGAGCCACCAGGTGAATGATAAAGCTGAATGAAGGATTGATGATGTATGTTCTCCTTTGTTAATGTCCTTCAGCAAACCAGAATGAGGTCTGCCTCCAGAAAAGTTCCAAAATAGTTTCAGCTCCCACCTGATGACTCCTTTCCTAAAAGTATGGCTAGCTTAGTTATGTGGGCAGAGCACAAATGCCTTTTAGAAGCTGATAAAAACGTTCATTCCCCATTCCAAATCTTCACGATAACCTGCAGTGTAGTTGCTTTTGATCTATTACAGGTGATCTGCAAAGTGTTTACCCTGTGAAATTATTGAAAATATAAAGCATATCTTCTGTGGAACAGAGGATAAATTGGGTCAATGATGTTTGCAAACCATAAGGCTTAAAGCCTAGCAGAAGATCCAGAAATGCCTCACGAGGAAAAGTGGAACACACAGCAATTCATTTCCATTCAGTAGATTGCTGCATATATATAGCGATGCAACAATTTCTGGTCTGCCTCTAGAAGTCATTCCTTTGAAGTCAGTGGATTTTTTTTTTGGAGAATATCAGTCAATATCATTGGATCCATCACATGAAAGTCATGGGAAAGGGTGACTAACATCACATACTTGGAACATGGCAGTTCTATATAACAATCTTTGTGTAACTGATGAGGGATGAATTTCTCAGTACACATTTATACAAAAAATGTGTGTGGTACAGCTTTAATCCTGTTAATGTGAAGCCTTATCCTCAGTTTTCCTCAGCAATGTTGGACCTGGGAGACTGTATTGACTCACTCTCCAAGTAACCTTCCAAATATTTTTTCACAGTTGAGCATATTTTGGCATCAAATGAGAACATAATCCTCAACATTATGAATGCCCCAGTAACTTCCAAGGAATCATCAGTACAGGCAGGCCTAGTAGCTTCATTAAACACATGCCATCAAATCTGTTGTTTTATTGAGGATAACAAAGGTATCTGTTCTGAGTTTTTAAAAAGCAGCTCTTTTTAAGAGTTCTCAAGTGTGGGTGTCACAGTAATTCCAGCACTTAATGCCTATCCTTAAATGTTTCTGATTAGAAGACACGGTTTAGACTAAACTACGTTGGGGTCAGATTTCACATATAGGCCGAACTACTAACATAACAATTTCTTTGATAAACTTAAGTGTCAAAATGTTTGTGAATTTTAGAGAGGAAAAGGAGATGGGGTAGAAGCATGATGTTTGATTTTCAAGGATAGGGTTAATAATGAGAGATTTTAATGAAAAAGGACTGGTATCAATGAAGAGAAAAATGCTCATTATATGAGTAATCTTGGGACATAGAAAGCAAAGGTGGGTAGTCAACTGTTTAATGCAAATGAAACAGGGAGAGCAGCTGGTTGGTATTATGGAAAAGATAAGTTTGGAGTATGATTTGGAAAGATAGCGGAGAAACTAAAGAAAAGTATAAATTTAACCTAAGGCAGGCAGACCTGTAGCAGGTTGGAGACCAAGAGAGAATAAATAAACAGTCATAACATAGAGAGGTTAGTAAGGCATAGTGATCTCATCTGATCTGTCTGGAGATCTACAGTCAGTGGCCACTCTATTGGGTATCTCCTGTGCCTATTAAAGTGGCCACTGAGTGCATGTTCGTGGTTCTCTGCTGTAGCCTATCCACTTCAAGGTTTGATGCGTTGTGCATTCAGAGATGCTCTTCTGCACACCACTGTTGTAAAATGTGGTTTATTTGAGTTATTGTCACCTTCCTGTCAGCTTGATGAATTCCTTATTGTGTTTTAAAGATTGGCACATACCTACTCAAAAAATTAGATATTCCTCCCCTATTGTGTTTATTGAAACAGTGTAGAAGTCTAAATTGAGGAAGTTAGGCAACTAGATGCTCACGGTTGACACTGGGTAGCACAGCAGTACAGCTAATTGAACACCTTCCTCACAGATTCAGCACATAGGGCTCAATCATGATAGCTGGTGCTGTTGATTTGAAGTCTGCATGTTCTTCTTGTGACTATGTAGGTTCCCCCCACCCCTCGTGTGCGCTCCTATCCTCCCACTTCCCAAAAAATTGTGCAAATCGGTGTGTAAAATCACCACTGCAAATGACCCCTATTGTCAGTGAGTGGTAGAATCCAGAGTGGGAGGAAATCAAGCAAAATGTTGAGAGAATAAAATAGGTTTAAGTAGGATTAGTGCCAATGGGTGCTTGTGAAGATCACTGTGACCTTGACAGTTTCTGTGCTTTCCTCCTCTATGATAAAACATAGAACATAGAAAACTACAGCACATTACAGGCCCTTCGGCCCACAATGTTGTGCCGACCATATAACCTACTCTGGACACTGCCTAAAATTTCCCTAACACATAAACCTCTATTTTTCTAAGCTCCATGTACCTACCTAAGAGGCTCTTAAAAGACCCTTTTGTATCCGCCTCTAGCACCGTCGCCGACAGTGCATTCCACACACCCACCACTCTCGGTGTGAAAACCTTACCCCTGACATCCCCTCAGTACCTATTTCCAAGCACCTTAAAACTATGCCCCCTTGTGTTAGCCGTTTCAGCCCTGGGAAAAAGCCTCTGGCTATCCACACAATCAATGCCTCTCATTATCTTATACACCTCTATCAGGTCACCCCTCATCTTCCGTCACTCCAAGAAGAAAAGGCCAAATTCACTCAATCTATTCTCATAAGGCATGATCTCCAATCCAGGCAAAATCCTTGTAAATTTCCTCTGCACTCTCCCGATTGTATCCACAACCTTCCTGTTGTGAGGTGACCAGAGCTGAACACAGTACTCCATGTGGGGTCTAACTGAGGTCTTATATAGCTTTAACTTTACTTCACAGTTCTTGAACTCAATCCCATGGTTAATGAAAGCCAACACACCATACGCGCTCTTAACCACAGAGTCAACCTGCGCAGCAGCTTTGAGTGTCCTATGGACATGGACCCCAAGACCTTGCTGATCCTATACACTGCCAAGTGTCATGCCATTAATATTTTATTTTGTCTTCAAATTTGACCTACCAAAATGAACCTCTTAACACTTTTCTGGGTTGAACTTCATCTGCCACTTCTCAGCCCAGTTCTGCATCCTATCAATGTCACGCTGTAACCTCTGACAACCCTCCAGACTATCCACAACACTCCCAACCTTTGTGTTATCAGTAAACATACTAACCCACCATCCTACTTCCTATTTCAGGTCATTTATAAAAATCACAAAGAGAACACCACTAGTCACTGTCCTTCAATCAGAATATGAACCATTTACAACTACCCTTTGCCTTCTGTGGGCAAGCTAATTCTGGATCTACAAAGCAAAGTCCCCTTGGATCCATCCCATTCCTCCTAACTTTCTGAATGACCCTTATCAAATGCCTTTCTAAAATCCATATACAATACATCCACTGCTCTACCTTCATCAATGTGTTTTATTACTTCCTCAAAGAATTTACTCAGGCTCCTGAGGCACGACCTGCCCTTGACAAAGCCATGCTGACAATCCCTAATCAGATTATGTCTCTCTAAATACTCATAAATCCTGCCTCTCATGGATCCATGCACATGCTTCTATTTTCACCATTGATTGGTCCAATTCTCCACACGACTCGTTCTCTTGCTCTCGCTCTTCACATACTTATAGAATGCCTCGGGTTTTACTTAATCCTACTTGGCAAGGCCTTCTCATGGCCCCTTCTAGCTCTCCTAATTTCATTCTTGAGCTCCTTCTTGGCATTCTTTAATTTTCTAGAGCTCTAACAGTACCTAGTTTCTTGAAATTTTCGTAAGCTTTTCTTTTCTTCTTAACTAGATTTTTTACATCCTTTGTACACCATGGCTATTTTCCCTTACCATCCTTCCTGTGCCTCAATGGAGCATACCTATGCAGAACATCATGCAAATGTTTTGTGAGCATTTGCCACATTTCTGCCGTGCATTTGCCTGAGAACATCTGCTCCCAATTTACGTTCCCAAGTTCCTGCCTAAGAACATTATATTTCCCCCTACCCCAATTAATTTTTTTTCCCCAAATTGTCTGCTCCTATCCCTCTCCAGCACCATGGTAAAGGAAGTAGATCTGTGATCACCATCTCCAAAATGCTCTCCCACCGAGAGATCTGACACCTGACCAGGTTCATTTCCCAATATCATATCTAGTTGGCTTATCTACATATTGCATCAGGAAATCTTCCTGAATGCACACCTAACAAATTCTACCCCATCTAAGCCCTTGCTCTAAGAAGTTGCCAGTCAATATTAGGAAAGTTAAAATCACCCTTCACAACAACCCTATTATTTTTGCACCATTCCAGAATCTTCCTCCCTATTTGCTCCCTGATGTCTTTGTTACTGTTGGGGGGGGGTCTATAAAAAACACCCTGGAGATTTATTTCTCCCATTCTGTTTCTGACTTCCACCCACAATGACTCAGTAGACAATCCCTCCTTGACTTCCACCTTTTCTGCAGCCATGATACTATCCCTGATTTGCAATGCCACTCCCCAGATCTTTTGCCTCCCTCCCTGTCCTTTTTGAAAAATCTAAAGCCTGACACACTCAGCAGCCATTCCTGCTCCTGAGACATCTGTGTCTTTTTAATGGCCACAATGTCGTAGTTCCACGTATTGATCCATGATCTAAGTTCATTCCACCTTGTTTATGATGTTCCTTGCATTAAAATAGACACATCTTAAACCATCAGGCTGAGATCTTCTTTGCTCTATCAGCTACTTATTCTTCCTCACAAACTCCCTACAAGTTATCTCTACTTGTGTGCCAACCACCCCATCCTCCATCTCCACTTCAGTTTCCACCCCTCAGCAAATCTAGTATAAACCCTCCCCAACAGCATTAGCAAACATACCTGTCAGACACTGGTTCCCCTCCAGTTCGGGTGCAACCCGTCCCAATTGTACAAGTCATCCCCTTCCCCAGAAAAGGTTCCAATGATCAAAGAATTTGAAACCCTGCTCCCTGCACCATCTCCTCAGCCACTCATTCATCTGCGCTATCTTCCTGTTCTAAACTTCCCTAGCTCATGGCACCAGGAGTAATCTGGAGATTACCACCTGGGAGGTCCTTCTCTTCAGCCTCCTTCTTATCTCCCGAAACTTACTGCGCAGGACCTCTACCCCTCTCATGCCTATGTCATTGGTACCGACATATACCATAATCTCCCGCTGCTCATGCTCTCCCTCAAGAATATTCTGTAACTGCTCAGAGACATCCTGGAAATGAGCATCTGGATGTCTCTTTTGCTGCCGCAGAATCTCCTATCTGTCCCCCTAGCTATCAATTCCCCTATGACTATTGATCCGCACGACTTCACCCTACCCTTCCGAGTGTCAGAGCCAACCACAGTGCTATTGGTCTGGCTGCTGCTGCCTTGCTCAGATTGGTGATCCCCATAGAATGGAATGGAGTGTTTCGTAAAGTATATCTCCATTCTTCAATTGATTTCTCCACTGCAGATGAGGCTATATTATGAACCCTGAATCCTTCTGTTTTTGTATACTTTGTCATACTAAACAAGTGTACTGACCTCTTTGTTTCTGTGAGTTAGGCAACACTGTGTGTGCAACAAGGCTGTGTGCTTAGCCCCTTGCTTCTACTTGTTTTACACTTATAGGGGTGTGGCTAAGCACAACTCCAATGCCATATTCAAGTTTTCTGACAAAACCACTGTCTGTGGCCGAATCAAAGTGGTGAGAAAAAAGCAGATAGGGGGGAGAGTGAAGATCTGACACCAAAACAACAAGCTCTTACTCAATGTCAGCAAAACCAAGGAGCTGATTATTGACTTCAGGAGAAGGAAAACAGAGGTCCATGAACCAGTCTTCATCAGAGGTGGAGAGGGTCAGCAAATTTAAATTCTTTGGTGTTTTTTTTGGAGGACCTGTCCTGGTCCTTGCACGTAAGTGCAATTACGAAGAAAGCACGGCAGCACTTCTACTTCATCCTAAGCGAAGATTTGGCATGACATCTAAAACTTTAACAAACTTCTACAGATGCATAGTGAAGGGTATATTAATTGGCTGCATGGCAGCCAAGTATGGAAACACCAATGCCCTTGAACAGAAAATCCTATAAAAAGTAGTGGGTACAGCCCAATCCATCACAGATAAAGCCCTCCCCACCACAAGCATACCTTCATGAAATGCTGCCAGCAGGAAAGCAGATCCATCATCAGGAACCCTCACCACCCAGGACGTGCTCTCTTCTTGCTGCTGCCATCAGGAAGAAGTTACAGGAGCCTCAGAACTCACACCACCTGGTTCAGAAATAGTTACTAACCCTCAATCATCATGCTCTTAAACCAAAGGGGATAACTTCACTCAATCTCATTAACCCTATTATTGGAATGTTCTCACAACAAAAGGACTCACTTTCAAGGACCCTTCATCTCATGTTCTCAATATCTATTGATTATTTATTTATTTATTATTGTTATTTCCTTTTTTTCTATTTGCGCAGTTTGTTGTCCTTTGCACATTGGTACAGCCATTGCTGGTAGAATCTCAGGTGGTGGCGTACAGGAGTGAGATATGTCATCTAGTGGAATGGTGCCGCAGCAACAACCTGGCACTCAACGTCAGTAAGACAAAAGAGCTGATTATGGACTTCAGGAAGGGTAAGACGAAGACAATCCTCTTAGAGGGATCAGAAGTGGAAAAGTGAGCAGCTTCAAGTTCCTTGTTGTTAGGATCTCTGAGGATTTAACCTGGTCCCAACATATTGATGGAGTTATAAAGAAAGCAAAATAGTGGCTATAATTTATTAGGAATTTGATGAGATTTGACATGTCAACAAATACACTCAAAAACTTCTATAGTTGTACCGTGGAGAGCATTCTGACAAGCTGCATCACTGTCTGGTATGGAGGGGTGACTGCACAGTACCAAAAGAAGTTGCAGAAGGTTGTAAATATAGTCAGCTCCATCTTGGGCACTAGCCTACAAAGTACCCAGAACATCTTTAGGGAGCGGTGTCTCAGAAAGGCAACGTCCATTATTAAGGACCTCTTCCCTTTTCTCACTGTTAGGTAAGAGGTAAGAGATACAGAAACCTGAAGGCACACACTCAACGATTCAGGAACAGCTTCTTCCCCTCGGCCATCCAATTCCTAATTGCATATTGAAGCTTTGGACGTTTTTTTAATATACAGTATTTCTGTTTTTGCACATTTTTAAGATCAATTCAGTATATGTAATTGATTTACTTGTTTATTTATTACTACTTTTTTCTCTCTCTGCTAGATTATGTATTGCATTGAACTGCCGCTGCTAAGTTAACAAATTTCACGTCACATGCAGGTGATAATAAACCTGATTCTGATTCCAAGTTGGTGTGGTCTTTCATTGATTCTGTTTTAGTCATTATTCTATAGATTTACTGAGTGAGCCCATAAGAAAATAAATCTCATTGTTCTTTATGGTGATATATATGATAATAAGTGTACTTTGAACTTGGAAAATGTATAACTAGAAACATAGAAAATCTAAGAAACTCTTGAATGTCTCTTTCATGTCAATGAATATGGTGTGCAGTCTACCAGCGAGTGATCATCTTAGTCACTTTGCTTGTGATTGCATGGCCCTGTTGGATGTTGGTAATGCAGAATTCTATGAGCCCAACTCAGTATTTTATTGGCCAATGGCTGACAAGTTGCATGGCCTCATTCATGGAGAGGACTAGGCCCCAGACTATGGTGTCACCTGTTTGCAGCCACCCAAGAGAGATGCAAAGGGGTTGTTGCACTCCACAAGAGTACTGGAGGCGGTGTGGTGCAGATTCTATGCTGGAGTCAGTGCTTCTGTCCAGTGTTCACTCAACACCAGACAAGATGGATCGTGTTAAACTGCAGATTGCTGCAACATTCATGGATTCAGGGAGTCGGACTATATTTTTTTGTGTGACTGTGTTTTACCACTGTCTTATATGTGGTATATGCCCCTTGTGCTGGCTATGACTGTCAGGACTGTGTCTGCAACTTGGCTCCAAAGTAACGTTATTTCAATTGGCTGTATTCATGGGTATTCATGTATGGTTGAATGACAATTAAACTCGAATTAGCACTTGATCTGCCTCCACCACCAAGCCTGGCAGTGTATTCTGGGCAGTCACTACTCTCTGTGTGAAAAAAAAACTTGCCCCATGTAGCTCCTATTAGGCAGTTCAACCCTTGGAAAAAGGTACAGGTTGACTACTCTATCTATACCACTTATAATCCTCTCTCAGATCTCCCCTCAGCCCCTACAGCTCTTTTGAAAACCAAAATATATCTAATTCTCCTCAAAGCACATGCCCTCCAATACAGGCAGCATCCTGGGAAACCTGTTCTACATCCTGTCCAAAACCTTGACAGACTTCACATATTGGGGAGATCAGAAATGAATGCCATACTCCAGATGTGGTCTAACCAATATTTTAACATATGCAACTTAACTTCCTGACACTTGAACTTGGTTCCCTGACTAATAATGGCAAACATGGCACAGGCATTCTTTACAGCCCTATTGGCCTCCATAGCCACTTCAGGGAGTTATGAACCTGGCTCCCAAGGTCCCTTTGCACAGCAGCACTGACAAGGGCCTTGCCATCTACAGTGTACTATTTCTTCACATTTGAATGAAGCATACGGAGAAAACAGAAATATTCATAAAGGGGACGCAAATCACATCAGCAAATGCAATTCATTCTATTAAATCAATGTCGGCTCATGTTCCCATCATCTCTCCCCCATCCCCTGCAGATTCTATCACTCAGTTACACTGGAGGTGACTTAAGGTGGCCAATTAACCTTCCAACCTACAAGACTTTAGGGTACAGCTGAAATGGAGCACTCAGATGAAACGCCCTCAGTTACAAAGACAACATGTGAGCTCCACACTGATGGCACCAGAGGTCAGGATTAAACCCGGGTCACTGTATCTGTGAGACAACAGCTCTACAAGATACACCATCACTCTTCCGATTATCATCAGCCATTCTGCTCACAGCATTTTGTGATGCATTAACCTACCTCTGTTGAATATAAATTAGTCATCTACAGTATATCTCTCAGAACTTCTTGTCTTTGAAAAGGAAGATATGTTTTGCCCTTTGTTCAGGTTAATTTTTCAGTAACAATCTCTCAAGGACCTGTGATTTGCCTTACAAAGCAAATGCAATAACGTAGCATATGTCATTTTAGGAATTAAACAGGTTTGCCTAAAGGAGACATAAGTAATAAGTTGCAGAAAGTTTAGTTGTCAGTTATGAATTAGGCAGCACGGTGCCGTAGCAGTTAGTGTGATTCTATTCCAGTGCCAGCGACACAGGTTCAATTCCCACAGCTGTCCGCTGTCTGGAAGGAGTTTTATGTTCTTCCTGTGACCGCATGGGTTTCTCCCTTGCTCCAGTTTCCTCCTGCATTCCAAAGATGTGTGGGTTAGTAAGTTCATTTGTCACATGGGTGCACCTGGGTGGTGCAGCCTCATTGGGCCGGAATGGCCTGTTACTGTGCTGTATAACCATATAACCATATAACAATTACAGCACAGAAAAAGGCCATCTCGGCCCTTCTAGTCCATGCTGACACTTACACTCCCTAGTCCCACTGGTCTGCACTCAGCCCATAACCCTCCATTCCTTTCCTGTCCATATACCTATCCAATTTTACTTTAAATGACAATACCGAACCTGCCTCTACCACTTCTACTGCAAGCTCATTCCACACAGAATATCTCAAGGTATCAAAATAATGAAATCTGGTATCTCAAAATAATGAAAACAGAGGATGCTAGAAACACTTGTTAGGTCAGTTACCATGTGTGTCTAACAGTGTGTCACAGGGCTCCAGTGACTAACGGTGTGTCACAGGGCTCCAGTGACCAACGGTGTGTCACAGGGCTCCAGTGACTAACGGTGTGTCACAGGGCTCCAGTGACCAACGGTGTGTCACAGGGGTGTAGTGACTAACGGTGTGTCACAGGGCTCCAGTGACCAACGGTGTGTCACAGGGGTGTAGTGACTAACGGTGTGTCACAGGGGTCCAGTGACTAACAGTGTGTCACAGGGGTGTAGTGACTAACGGTGTGTCACAGGGGTCCAGTGACCAACGGTGTGTCACAGGGGTGTAGTGACTAACAGTGTGTCACAGGGGTCCAGTGACTAACGGTGTGTCACAGGGGTCCAGTGACTAACAGTGTGTCACAGGGGTGTAGTGACTAACGGTGTGTCACAGGGGTCCAGTGACCAATGGTGTGTCACAGGGGTGTAGTGACTAACAGTGTGTCACAGGGGTCCAGTGACTAACGGTGTGTCACAGGAGTCCAGTGACTAACAGTGTGTCACAGGGGTGTAGTGACTAACGAGTCTCACAGGGGTCCAGTGGCTAACGGTGTGTCACAGTGGTGTTGTGACTAACAGTGTGTCACAGGGGTGTAGTGACTAACGAGTGTCACAGGGGTCCAGTGGCTAACGGTGTGTCACAGTGGTGTCATGACTAACGGTGTGTCACAGGGGTGTAGTGACTAACGGTGTGTCACAGGGTAGTAGTGACTAACGGTGTGTCACAGGGGTGTAGTGACTAACGAGTGTCACAGGGGTCCAGTGACTAATGGTGTGTCACAGGGCAGTAGTGACTAACGGTGTGTCACAGGGGTCCAGTGACTAACGGTGTGTCACAGGGGTCTAGTGACTAACAGTGTGTCACAGGATTCTAGTGACTAACAGGGCGTCACAGGATTCAGTGCTTGGGTCTTGTTATTTGTTATGAATAGAAATGATTTGGTTATGAATATAAAATGCTTGACACAAAATAACACAAATTTAGGAGATGTTGTTTATAGTGATAAAGGTTGTAGATTACAGGAATTCTTGATCAATTAGAAAAGTGGGCCAAGAAGTGGTAAATGGATTTCAATACAGGTGATAGCCAAGGGGTGATTGATAAGTTAGTGGCCTAAGGTAGAAGGAGATGAGTTATACAGCTCCTGTTACATGCACCGGCAGTTCAACTATTTGAGTGATTATGCAGAAAGTTTGATGTTAAATACTCATGAGTTCATAACTCATCAGGGGTGATTGATAAGTTTGTGGCCTAAGATAGAAGGAGATGAGTTATTAACTCAAACTTTCTGCATAAGCACCCCTGCTGTGGACACTTTCTGGAGGTTCAAGATCCGTATGATCCACGACCGCTGGACTAAGTGTGTAAGTGTAGGAGGGGACTATGTTGAAAAATAAATGTGCTAGGTTTTCTGAAATTGACTCTTTCTACCTTAGGCCACGACTTATCAATAACCCATCATATTTTGGAAAACCAATGTAGAGTAGGACATATACCATGCTGCCATCAGGGAGAAGGTATAAAAGACTCAGGAGACACACCACCGAATTCAAGACAGTTACTAGATCTCAACCCTTAGACTCTTGAATGAAAGGGGATAACTTCACTCAACTTCACTTGCCCCATTACTGATATGTTCTCACTTTCAAGGATTCTTTATCTCATGTTCCCATTATTTATTGCTATTCATTTATATTTGCATTTGCACAGTTTGTTGTATCCTGTACTCTGGTTGAATGCCCTAGTGAGATGATCTTTCATTGTTTCTACTAGAGTTACTATTCTATTGATTGCTGAGTACGCCCACAAGAAAAAGAATCACGGTATTGTATATGGTGACAAATATGTACTTTGATAATAAAATTTACTTTGAACTTTAAATGTCAAGACACTAGAGAATGCAATGGAACAAGTAACTTTGGTGTACAAGTACAGAGTTTGTTGAAAGTATTATCTTAGGTAAACAGGGTGGTGAAGAAGCCATTTAAAATGCTGGCCTTCATCAGTCAGGGCAATGAGTTTAGGCATTGGGACATTGTGTTGCAGTTGTATAACTGCTTGGTGAGGCTGCACATGGAGTACTGTGTACAGTTTTGATCATCTTGTTTTAAGAATGATGTGGTTAAACTGGAAAGAGTACAGAAAAGGTTTGGTGGACAGGGTAGTATATCGGGAGGGAATGAAGGCTAGGTCTTCATTCCTTGGAACATAGGAGAATGAGAAAGAACTTTATAGAAGTGTTTAAAAATGTGAGGCAAAGATTAATTCAAGAGCAACAGTCCTTTCCCCAAGGTAGGGGAGTCCAGTACTGGGAGGAATAGGTTCAGTGTGAGAGAAGGAAAGAATTAAAAAGAACCTGAGGGGCAACTTTTACATGCAGAGGGCGGTGAATGGCTGAAGTGAGATGCTGGAGGAAGTAGTTGAGGCAGGAACAGTAGTATCATTTAAGAAGCTCTTAGATGGGTACTTGGAGGAGAGGGTCCTGGAGGATATGGACCAAAAACTGGAACTATCTAGGCCCACAATGTGATCATGGTGGATTCATTAGTCTGTATCCGTGCTGTATTGCTCTAGCAATCTATAATCAGAACTTCTGGTGAAGCAGGAGATCATAATCAGCTGTGGGCTAGATGTGTGGTAATTAGGGATGGTTATCTGGGTACAATCTCTGTAAGAGCAAGATGGCAATGTAGGAGACTTATCTGGAATCACAGATAGGGCTTGCACAATAAAAATCCCTACAAGGTGAGATTGGTTAGCGTAAATGGCAAAGATCCAGCACACCTGGATAAGCACTTTGCCTTTTACGTGCTTTGATAGGAAGATGTATGACACACCCACATGAGACTCCACATTTCTGCATGACTCTAATTTCAGATCTGAGGCTGAAGTTGAGGCATCCATCAAGGGGATGGATCCACAAGAGACAGCTAGTCCAGACGTAATACCTGGCTGGGCACTAAACGTTGTCTCAGACATAACGCCTGGAGGATTTATGGATATTTTCAACTTCTCACTTCTGTAGTCTGAACTTCTCATCTCGTTTGCCAGTGTTCAAGAAGTGCCTGGTGATTTGCCTCACTGACTGCCTTCCAGTAGCATTTAGATCGACCATAATGAAACTCCTCTAGAGGTTGGTTATGGCGTAAATCCTGCCTTAGAAATTACCTTTGCTTCACCTTGCCTACTGCCACAACTGGTCATTAGCAGATGCAATTTCTCTGGCTCTTCCCTTGGCTGTGGACCATCTGGACAACAGGAGCTCAAACGTCAGGTGGCTGCTTATCGACGATCAGCGTGGCGTTCATCATAATCATCCCAGCCACCTGAAGGCTGCGTGCTTAGCCACCTGCTCTTCCATCTGTACACACATCACTGCATGGCTGACCACAGCTTCAGTGCCAATACAAACCTGCCACTGACACCACTGTTGCCGGACAAATCACAGGTGATGAAGAGTCAGCTGGCCTGAGTAAGATAGGGCACCTGGATGAAACCACAACGTCTTGCTCAATATCAGTAAAACAGAAGAGCTGATTGTTGAAAAGTAAAGAAGGAAGGAAGGCAAACATGAGCCAGTCTACCTTAGAGGACTGGCAGCGGAGCGAGTAAACAGCTTTAAATTCATCAGCATTACCATTTCAGATGGTATCTCCTGGGTCCAGCATATCCATGCATTCATAAGGAAGGAGTGTTGTCCCTTTACTTCCTTAGGAATTTCAGCCTGTTACCAAACACTCTTAACAAACTTCTCCAGATATACTGCTGAAGATATCCTGACTGTTTGCATCATGGTCTGCTACAGAAATTTGAATGGGCAGGAGTGTAAGAGGCTGCAGGAAGTAGTGGACTCTGCTCAATACGTCACAGGAAATCCCCCTCCACCATTAGTAGTGTATACAGGAATTGCTGCCTCAACAAGACAATGTTCTTCATCAAAGAGCCACACACCATCCAGGCCATGCCATCTCCTTAGAGTAAACATCAGGCAGAAGGTACAGAAGTCTGAATCCCACACCACAAAGTTCAAGAACAGTTCTATTCAACCATTCAGTTCTTGAACCAACTGGCATAAATGTAATTATTACAATTTAACAAAATTATGACCACTTTGATCATTTTGCACTAATATGGACTTCGTTTATTTTGGTCTAATTAAAATTGTGTTCACTTGTGTGAAAATTGTGTGTAATTTTTGGTTAATGTATGTTTTTCTTGTGAATGGTGCTTATGATACTAAGTGCTGCTGCTGCTGTTTATCATTGCACTGGTGGGTGCATTTCAAAGTTAAAATTTCAAAATTTCAAAGTACATCTATATCACCAAATATAA
This sequence comes from Hemitrygon akajei, assembly GCF_048418815.1. Lineage (NCBI taxonomy): Eukaryota > Metazoa > Chordata > Chondrichthyes > Myliobatiformes > Dasyatidae > Hemitrygon > Hemitrygon akajei. Next base: position 56,484,329 of record NC_133125.1, read on the forward strand.
CACTGAAATTCATTTTTTGCAGGCATTCACAATGGAATGAATGAAAACTACACACAAAGACTGACAATCGGTGTGCAAAAGAAGGCAAAGAGTGCAAATACAAAAATGAAACATAGAATAATTAATGGCTAATGCTTAGAACATGAGTTGCAGAATCCTTGAAGTTGAGTCTATAGGTTATGTTCAATGAGCAGTTCAGTGTAGTGGTGAGTGAAAATGTCCATGCTGGTTCAGAAGCCTGACGGTTGAAAGGTAATAACTGTTCCTGACCTGGAGGTATGGGACCTAAAGCTCGTGTGTCTCCTTTCTGATGGTAGCACCAACAAGAGAACATGAGTGGGTTATGAACATAACATGGGTCCTTGCTGACAGATGCTGCTTCCTTGTGGCAAAGCTCTTTGTAGATGTGCTCAGTGGTGAGGAAAGCTATTCCTGGGATGAACTGGGTTGTATCCACCACTTCTTGTAGATTTTTTTCATTTTTGGGTACTGGAGTTTCCATACCAGGTCATAATGCAACCAGTAAAGACCAGTCAAAGTATTAGATGACATGCCAAATCTGAACCAACGTCTAAGAAAATAAAGATACATTCTTGCTTTCTTTGAAATGGCATTTACTCATTGTTTTCAGACAGATCTGGTACATGTATTTGTGCATATGACAATAAACTCAACTTTGACTTTGTTGTTAACTTCTTCAGAATTGTGTAAGAGTGAAAACAAGTTAGTTTTAAGTAACAGAGAAGGTAGAGATGGGGGTAGAATGGAGAGAAGGAGAAGCAAAAACAAGCAGCTAAAAGATTTTGATGGATTGAGCCACAGTTGTGGAGGCAGAGGGTTGGACTTCATCAGGATAAAGGGATTATCAAGTGATATTTTTAAACCAGCATTGTGATAGAGATAATTTATAGAGATACTCTGGCCAAATAGAGTCATAGAATACTACAGTTCAGAAACAGGTCATTCAGTCCATCTAGTCCATGCAGAACTATTAATATGCCTAGTTCCATCAATCTGCACTAGGATGGTAGCCCTCTGTTCCCTTCCCATCCAAGTACCAATCCATATTTCCCCTAAATGTTGAAATCAAACCTACATCCATAATTTCCATTGGCAGCTTGTTCCACATTTCATCACCTTCTGAGTGAAGAAATTCCTCCTCATGTTCCCCTTAAACATTTTACCTTTTACCCTTAACCCATGATGTCTAGTTTTAGTCTCACCCTACCTCAATAGAAAAAGCCTGCTTACATTTACCCTATCTGCATACCTCTATCAAACCTCCCATTACTCTTCTACGCTCCAGGGAATCAAGTCCTAACTTATTCAACCTCTCCCCATAACTCAGCTCCTCAATTCCTGGCAACATCCTTGTACATTTTCTCTTCACTCTTTCAATCTTGTTGACATCTTTCCTGTAGGTAGGTGACCAAAACTTCACACAATACTCCAAATTAGGTCTCACCAACATCTCATACAACTTTAACATAACATCCCAATTCCTGTACTATATTCTTTGATCTATGAAGCCAACATGCCAAAACCTTCCTTTATGACTCTATCTACCTGTGATGCCACATTCAAGGAATTATGGATTATGGATTCCCAGATCCCTCTGTTCTACTGCACTCACCAGTGCCATACTGCTCACCATGTAAGTTCTACCCTGGTTTGTCCTCCCAAGGTGCAAACACCTCATATTGGTCTGAGTAAACTCAATCTACCATTTTTCCAGCTGACCCAAATACCACTACAAGCTTTGATAGTCTTCCTCCCTGTCCACTGAACCCCCAACATTGGTGTCAACTGAAAATATGTTATTGAAGACAATTAGAGTGTAATGCTTTGAAAACATCAAAGTGTGGGCGTGTAGATCAGTAGGTGCTAATGTAGAGAGAAAAACTGAATCAATATGACAGAAGGATGATTATCTGCAGAGGAGGCCAGTCCTGAAGAAAACAGGATAAGAGATTTACCAGAAATTCAAAAATAAACTTCAGGTGCTGGGTAGTGGAAATAAGTTAGCTGGAGTTGGAAAGTTTGATATTGAGTCAGGAAGGCTGCAATGTGCACTGACAAATGGGGTACTGCTGCTCATTGGGCCTTTGTTTTTATCGTGCAGGATGCCAGAGACAGGAGGTAGGATAGTCAAGATTGCTGTGGGATTCTCTGAGCCTGCGACTAATCTGTTTCTTGAGATGAAGATCAGAAATAAAAGGGCAGCATTAAAGATGAACCACATGAATTTGAGGTCTGTATCGGTGTAAGGAATAACACCAAGCCTGTCATTGATACACTGGAAATGAGTTGAACGGGAGCAAGTAGAACTGAAAAGCCAAGTATAACCTGGACCCATGCAGATTCCTATGGTTATACTTTTCAAACGAAACAAGTGAAGGAAATTGAAAGAGTTTGTCAAAGTGAAGATGATTTCAGCCATATGAATGTGCAGAGTCCAAACGTTTCATCCTGTGTTCCAGGAATAAGTGAATGTCCCTCAGACATTCCTGATTTAGGATGGAAGTGCAGAGGGATTGTATATCTATAATGAATATGAGCCAAGTGGGAAATAGAATTGGAATATATATGTGGCAGAGGGCATTGAAATGTCCAGAAGAAAAAGGATAGATTCAAAATAGGAAGAGGCAAGTTTTCTGCGCTGTAGAACAAACACAAGTTTTTTGTTTTCTGCGCTGTAGAACAAACACAAGTTTTTTTTCTGCAAGTAAAACAAAGTGAGATGTTTTAAGTTTAATGAAACCTGTAGCACATTTTATTGAACTCCAAGACCTCCAAAAAATGTGCAACAACTCTTTAATGTCATTACGTCAAAACCTGCCTCTTAAAGCACACCCCCAACAATGTTGGCAGTTGTGGATTATGTAAGTTTCTTCCAATTACATTACCATCCACAGGTCCCCAACAATTCACTAAAACCTGCATTGTGAGCCTGATGGAGCTCAGAGGAGCTGTTCGGCTCAGGTCCTGTGTTCCATGGGTAGGGGAACAGCAGTTTCTTCTGGCTCGTCCAGAGGTACGTTGACATGCTCATGGTCATGTTGTAATGTCTGGGGCATGGCTGTGGAATACTCCAAATCCTGGTGGGCCACTTTAAAGGTGATCTATCAAATATGTTTGGGTTTAATGCTAATCTATGCTAAACGTCTTTTCTACCCATTCCAAAATGTGGAACAGACCATCGTAAGGGGGCCTAATGGGATGTTGGTGTGTATCATGGCAGACAAAAACAAACAAGGTGGAATGTAGGTCAACAGGAACCCAAAAGTGCTGTACATCATGATGGAAGGTAGGGATAGGTGAGAAGCAATTAAGTTTACTGAGCAGTGTAGAACGTTGTTGAGAGGCCGACCCGGCAGTCGTGGCATCAGAAACAAAATCATGGGGCACTTGTAATGGCTGCTTGTACACCAATTCTGCCACGAATGACTGCAGGTCCTCTTTTGGTTCTATTCTCAGCCCCAGTGAGACGCATGGGAGACGATCATGCCAACACTTATTTTAGTCAGGGAAGCCCTCAGAGCAGACTCAAAGGAGCAGTGAAACTGCCCGCATTGGCCATTGGACTGCAGGTGATATGCTGTGGTGTGATGTAGCCGAAAATGGAGATTCTGAGCCATCACAACCCAGAAGTCTGAAATGAATTGGGGCCTTCAGAACAAATATGAGATGGGGTGCCAAACCGAAGCAGCCCAGGAGCCGATGAATGCCTGAGTCATGTCTGTGGCCATCGTTGATACTAGAGGGATGACCTCAGGTCACCTGATGCTACAGTCCGCCATAGTAAGAAGATGTGTGTAACCATGGGAGGAGGGAAGAGGACCAACAAGAAATTCAAGGACAAGCATGTTGTACTTCCTTTCAGGGATGGGGACGGAGTCAGTGGCTGAAGAAGGTGAGCGGCTGCCACACGCCTCCGACTAGCTGTTCATGCACGGTACCCACAGCATAGTCTGAAATGTCAGTAGTAATGGCCGAGGGTGCATTGGGGAGCAGGTATGCCAGTAGGTACACGTTTGAAGGAGCTTGTTTGGTATCATCAAATGTGCTGGTCACATTTGCTGTCTCGTCAAGCACTTGATGAAGGGTATTGCAGTTAAGTACACTATACAGAGTTCAGCAGCTCACTTATGAACTGTTGAAAGCAATTTACTATACCTAAAAACTCCTGTAATTTTTTTGTAGTTTGGGGCTGTGGGAAATCCATAATAGAAGCTACTTTTGATGGGAGGGGTTTCGAACCTTCTGCGGAGATGTGATGGCTGAGAAAGTCAATAGACAATAGGTGCAGGAGTAGGCCATTTGGCCCTTCAAGCCAGCACTGCCATTCACTGTGATCATGGCTGATCATCCACAATCAATACCCCGTTCTTGCCTTCTCCCCAAATCCCTTGACTCTGCTATCTTGAAGAGCTCTACCTAATTCTTTCTTGAAAGCATCCAGAAAATTGGCCTCCACTGCCTTCTGAGGCAGAGCATTCCATAGATCCACAACTCTCTGGGTGAAAAAGTTTTTCCTCAACTCTGTTCTAAATGGCCTACCCCTTATTCTTAAACTGTGGCCTCTGGTTCTGGACTCACCCAACAGCGGGAACATGCTTCCTGCCTCTAGCGTGTCCAATCCCGTAATAATCTTATATGTTTCAATCAGATTCCCTCTCATCCTTCTAAATTCCAGTGTATACAAGCCCAGTGGCTCTGATCTTTCAACATATGACAGTCCCGCCATCCCAGGAATTAACCTCGTGAACCTACACTGCACTCCTTCAATAGCAAGAATATCCCTCCTCAAATTTGGAGACCAAAACTGCACTCAATACTCCAGGTGTGATCTCACCAGGGCCCTGTGTAACTGCAGAAGGACCTCTTTGCTCCTATACTCAACTCCCGCTGTTATGAAGGCCATCATGCCATTAGCTTTCTTCACTGCCTGCTGTACCTGCATGCTTACTTTCAGTGACTCATGAACAAGGACACCTAGATCTCGTTGTACTTCCCCTTTTCCTAACTTGACACCATTCAGATAGTAATCTGCCTTCCTGTTCTTGCCACCAAAGTGGATAACCTCACATTTATCCACATTAAACTGCATCTGCCATACATTTGCCCACTCACCCAACCTGTCCAAGTCACCCTGCATTCTCATAACATCCTCCTCACATTTCACACTGCCACCCAGCTTTGTGTCATCTGCAAATTTGCTAATGTTACTTTTAATCCCTTCATCTAAATCATTAATGTATATTGTAAATAGCTGCGGTCCCAGCACCGAGCCTTGCGGTACCCCATTAGTCACTGCCTACCATTCTGAAAGGGACCTGTTAATCCCTACTCTTTGTTTCCTGTCAGCCAACCAATTTTCTATCCATGTCAGTACCCTACCCCCAATACCATGTGCTCTAATTTTGCCCACTAATCTCCTATGTGGGACTTTCTCAAAGGCTTTCTGAAAGTCCAGGTACACTAAATCCACTGGCCCTCCCTTGCCCATTTTCATAGTTACATCCTCAAAAAATTCCAGAAGATTAGTCAAGCAAGATTTCTCCTTCGTAAATCCATACTGACTTGGACTGATCCTGTTACTGCTATCCAAATGTGCAGCTATTTCATCTTTTATAATTGACTCCAGCATCTTCCCCACCACTGATGTCTAGCTAACTGGTATATAATTCCCTTTTTTCTCTCTCCCTCCTTTCTTAAAAAGTGGGATAACATTAGCTACCCTCCAATTCTCAGGAACTGATCTTGAATCTATAGAACATTGGAAAATGATTACCAATGCATCCATGATTTCTAGAGCCACCTGCTTAAGTACCCTGGGATGCAGACCATTAGGCTCTGGGGATTTATCAGCCCTCAGTCCCATCAGTCGACCTAACACCATTTTCTGCCTAATGTCAATGGTTGACAACCCAAACTGGCACTTAGTAGGGTTAATGATCAACCCATATGGGCTTAAACGCTCTAAAATTGTGCGGAGGTGAGTTACGTGTTCAGATTTGGATGCACTGTCCAAGTAAATGTCATGAATGAGTCATCCAAGTAAACAAAAAGAAAAATTGTCTTTTAATACAGAGTCCATCAGCCGTTGGAAAGCCTGTGCTGCATTTTTCAGTCCAAATGGCATCCGCAGAAACTCAAAAAGGCCAAACGGTGCTCTTACAGCTGTTTTGCGAATGTCGTCCGAGCACACAGGAAGCAGATGGTAGCCTCTAACTAGATCGATTTTGGGAAAAATTACTTTTCCAGCTAAACATGCTGAAAAATCTAGGATATATGGGATCGGGTAACAATCAAGGGGGTGCCCTCATTAAGGTGTCGGTAATCACCATAAGGGCAGCAACCATCGTCAGATTTAGGGGCATATGAAGGGGTGAAGACCAATGTACAAGGCCAAGTCTTTCCACGTTGGCAAACTCAGACTTCGCCGTTGCCAGCTTTTCTGCGTCTAGTCTATGTGTGCAGGCGTGGACTGGCGGGCTAGTTGTAGAAATGTTTTGTGACTGTAGTGGAGAATGTGGGCTTGACAAGGTTTCGGAATTCATCCAGCAGTTCAGTAAACTCACATGCGGTGGTGCATGTGCTTGACAGAGTCGTTGTGGGAAACTTACTGGGGGAGTAGGATAATGACCCAAAGTCCTTGACATCCACAGGCCAGCAGTTCTTAATATTGACTAACAGTCCTTGGGCACACAGGAAATCTGTACCGAGCAGAGGTATAGCCACTTCGGCCAGGACAAAGTCCTATGTGTAACGTCACCCACTGAAGCAGAGCATCACCGTGTTGTGTCCCGTGAGGCTGGATACTGCTGCCATTGGCACCTCCAGTGAGAAGGCTCTTTGCCTTCTGATCAATAGGTGATGCTGGCAGCACACTCACTTGAGCACCAATTTCAGACAGCAAGCGTTGTCCTGAAAGGGTGTTTGGGATGAACAGTAGATAACCTGGCAACTGGAACCCATGGTGTTCACAGACCTCTGATGTCTCGAAGCACTGGCACTGTCAAAGCAGCAAGATGGTTGGCATGGAACAAACTGGGCCTCAGTTTGTACAAACCAAGCAACTACATTTTTGTCCCAAAACTCCAGCAGTTTCGAAGTGACTGTGTTGGCTGACATGCTGAATAACTCTGGAATTGTCCAAGTGCATCGGGGTCACTAATATAGGTTTTTGCATATAAAATGAAGTGAGGCATTTTATGATTAATGAAACTTGTAACTTATTTTATAGAACTCCAAAACCTACACACAAAAATGTACTAAAACTCTTAAAATAATAACCTCATCACATCAGACCATCTTCTTAATGTGAAACCCCAACTCAATGTTGGTTGTTGTGAATTACGTATATTTCTCCCAAATACATTACCCTACAGGGCAAAGGCAGCTAATACAATGGTTCTTACTTATAAGATGAGGGTTGCCCACTTGATGACCCCTAGGAAGCATCTGCTACCCACCAAGCCCCATCACAAGATGTCTATGCCATGACCCAAGTTTGCTATTGAAACATCTAGTCCTATCAGCTCGAACTATTATATAACTATTTGTAGATCTAGGGCAGAAGAAAGAAGCAAATTGTGCAGCGTCGAGGCACAACAAGGCTGGACACTATGGATGGAAATTAAATTTCTAGGAGTCTTGGATAGAATTGTACGTTGCTTCAGTTAGGAGAAACTATTTGCTTTAGTCTTAACAGGCTCGGAATAGGCGAGAGTTGTGACATTACAAGGAGTTTGCTGTTTTTAGCTCACCAAGGAACTTTTCAGAAGTTATTGGTAGAACATTATCCATGTTTAGAAAGTTGGTCTGTGTGTTTTGGCAATCATCATCAGTATGACTGCAGGTGAACATTGGAAGATTTCAATGCAAATGTGTATTTTCATTCATCGATAAGATCCCATTTTTAAAACCATAATGACACTTTTAATATTAACTTGTTGACTTATTCATGCTAAGAAGGCAAATTGTTGTGAGCCAAACAGTAAGTATACTTATTTAAACTTGTTTAACCAGTGTCAGATGTTTGTTTGTCTTATTCACCTCAAGCATGAGAACTTAGAAGATAACAATTAGTTAAACAGTGAGTTAAACACCTTAATTATTGTCTAACACAAATAAAACACAGGCTACTTGGACCAGGTTGATAGCTGGGATGAAAACTTTTGTTATCTAAGGACAGACTGGGCCTATACTTTCAACAGGAAAGGCAAATAAGTGATGACCTCTTTGAAATATACTATATTCCTCCAGGAATTGACATGTCTTTTGTGTCTAGAACTAAGGATCATTGACTCCAATTTGAGAGTTGCCCATTCTGACTACAATATATCTTCATCCAGAGAGAAATCAATCTCTGGGCCATGGAAGCTCAATTGCTACATATGTTCAATACAGAGATTGTTAGTTTCCTTTAGATTATTAAGACAACCAGGGAAACAGGGCTACTGCAAGGAAATGGAAAATGAGATCAAATGTCAGCCATAGTCTTATTGTATTGGGAAGTAGACTCAAAGGATTGAATAGCCAACTCTTGCTTCTCTGTCATGTTCTGTTCATTTCATTAATCTCTTCTTATGCAGTATTCAAGTAAATGCTACATCTGGGACATGTCCTTCATTGACATTCTCTACATATTTCAACATGTTGGTTATCTCACAAATAGCCAATAACAGTTGCAGACTCAGCAGTATTAGGGTGATGCATTACCCAACAGCAATCTTTCTTTTGTTACTAGATGACCATTGAGCTTGGAAATGGTGATTTATGTCAGTTTATTAATACTAATGAGTCAGAGTGAGCAGATTACCAAATGTATTTTCTTTAAATTAAGTTTATAGACATGGACACAGCTTTCCAAAGAGAAAGTCTGTACATTTCAGGCCACCAGATTCACATTCAGATTTATTTATCACATGTACCTGGAAACATGCAGTGAAATGTGTCATTTGTGTTAACCTCTAAGATGTGTTCAGGCAGCCCTCAAGTGTTGCTGCACATTCTGGTGCCAATATAGCATGCTCACAATGCTTGACAGAATAATACAGAACACATCAAGCAACAAAACAACAACTGTATAATGAGCCGGGTTCCTCCCTCTCGCTCACCATACACACAGACAGCCCTCCAACTCCAGGACAGGCCTCTAGCCTCCAGTCTCCAGTCTTTGGCCAACAGGCTTTAACTCCCAGACTTCTGATTGACTTTCGGGCTTTGATCTTCAGTATGAACCCCTGGACCCTACCACCATGGAGAATGTGATAACAATTGTGAAACTGCAGATGAGATTACTGGAATGGAGAGCTGGTATTAAGAGAAAAGATTCGGTAGGCCATTTTTATTCTCACTGAAATGTGGTAGGCTGAAGAGTGGCCTTGTAGAGGTTTACAATGTTATGTGAAGATAAAATATAAATGTAATCATATTTTAAGGGCAGGGAGTCTAAAAGTAAAAAACAGGTTTTTGAGGGGATAGAAGAGAAACAAAGGAGATCTGAGGAGTAGGTTTTCCAGATGGTGCTGAATATTTCGAATGAGCTGACAGAGAAAGTAGTGAAATGATACTATTATAATATCTGAAATGCATTTAGATAGGAACTCAGAATGCAAACATAGGAATTAAGGTTAAACATAAGCAAATGGGATTGGCATAGCTAGGCATCACAGTTAGGTGGACAATAAGGACATGTTACTGTACCACATGATTTTATCAGGAAGTTGTTAACTGCACTTTACTTAATGATCTTTAAATTATACTCTCCAGTGCATATATACATTTTCCAATTCACTAGCTAATAATAAAAAAATCCATTTGGAATTGTGATCACCTTTCACATTGTGATTGCCAGTCACCTTTCCAGCTTTTAGCTTCAACCCTCCCTCTCCTGTCTTCTCCTATCATTTCAGATTTCCCCATCCCCCTCCCACTTTCAAGTCTCTTACTACCTATTCTTTCAGTTAGTCCTGATGAAGGGTCTCGGCCCGAAATATTGACTGTACTTCTTCCTATAGATGCTGCCTGGCCTGCAGTGTTCCATCAGCATTTTGTGTGTATTGCTTGAATTTCCAGCATCTGCAGATTTCCTCGTGTTGGCATTGTGATTTTTCAGCTTCATTTTCACAGCTCTTAAAATATCAGTTTTTTACAGCAATCCAAATGAACTATTTTCACCTACTTGGTGCACACCAGCGGCCATCAGAGGAATCCTATCAGCCTCATTTCTCTGCAGTCCCATAGCTTATTCTTTCTTACAGGCCTATCAACTTTGATTCTTCCCTTCACCGAGAGGTATGTTATAACAGTCCATCTTCAGGATGCAGGAGGAAACCAGAATTCACATGGTCACAGGGAGAATATGCAAACTACACACAGACAATATCCTACATCAACATTAACATGCATGTGGCTGTGTTGACCTCCTTCATCACCTTTTTTAAACACTTGTTTTTTATCTGTACTCTGGAAGAATCACTTATCCAGACTTAAATAGCTCCTATATTAATTAATGAACAGAACTCACCTAATTCAATGACCAGTGCCACTGACCTCAACAGCAATGAAGTGCTTTCATCTTCCTGTCAGATTGGACCCTTTCCAGTTCTCTTATCATTCAAATTGGTCTACTGATGATGCCATAGCCTCTGCACTCCACTCCACTCCACCCTGTCCCAGCTGGAAAAAGGTGCCTCACATGCCAGGATGCTGTATATTGACTTCAGCTTGGTGTATAATATGGTTGTACAGTGACTCAGGTGCTGGTGGGTGTACTGTCCTTCTTGGGTCTCAACACCTTTCTCTGTAACTGGATCCTGATTTTCCTGACAGAAGGGCCACAGTCAGTCTGTGTTGGAGGAAACATCCCTAGCTCCGTAACGCTGAGCAGCAGTGCCCCCCAGGTCTGCATGCTCAGCTTGTAGCTGTTCACACTACAGATACATGACTGCATTGCTGGATCCAGTTCAAACTGAAACATCAGTTTTGCTGATGACACAACAGCGGCTGTCCTCATCAACAGCAACAATGAGGTGCCCCGCAGAGAGGAGATAGAACGGGTTGTGGAATGGCGCGCGCACAACAGTTTGTGTTTCAACATGGACAGGACTAAAGAGATGATTCTGAACTTTAGGAAGGTGAAGGTGACTACTCCTCACAGCACTTACATGGCTTCTCCATGGAGAGAGTTAGGAACACCAAGTTTCTGGGAGTGCACATAATGGGTGAGCTCACCTGGTCCCTCAGCATCACTGTCTGGTACATGAAATGCAAGGCATTTGACCACAAGTCCCTATAAGGAATTGTGAGAGCTGTTGAGGTCTCTACCCATCAGAGATATTTATCAGGAGCTTTGTGTACACAGGGCTCTTAGCATTGTCAAGGATTCCTCTCATCAATCCCACGATCTCTTTGAACCCCTATCATCATGTAGGAGGTGCTATGGCATTATGTTAAGAACTGTTAAAATGGGAAACAGCTTCCTCCCCAGGCCATGAGACTATTGAACTCCCTACCACTACCCAGGTCTCATCACATATGAAGTGCCAATAGCGTTATACTGTTTATTTTTTAACTTGTGTTGTATTTGCACCTCAGAATTGGTTTATTTAATTGTGGTATTATTACTTTATCTTTTTTGTGTTTGAGTTATATGTACTATGTTGTGTACCTTGGTCTGAAGGAATGATGTCTCATTTGGCAGTATACATGCATACAGTTGAATGACTTGAACTTGAAGTTAAATAAACTTTGAAATGGAGATGTGACTTAATGCTTGCAACTGGTTTCCTCCATCCCCTGACACATCTAATTTTGGTTGTGTCTGCACACTATAGGCATCTTTCTCAGTCAAGCACAGAATCTTCTTCCAACACTCTTCTCCCTTTCCTCGTCAAAACAGAATACTTTTCCTGAGGTGTGAGCCAAAGATCAGAAAATGGAACCTCTTTACAAGAGTAACTTGAAATGTGGAGATGTACAGGTTACTGTTGAGTGTGACCAATGTTCGTGCACCAATATGTCTGCATGTCAGATTAAAGATGAATTATAATTAAAAGATTTTTTTTATCAATTCTGTCTCATGTTATAGAAAGCAGACATCCCTTTGCATATTGGTTCAAATGAAAGTGCTCCTTCTGACGTCGTATTGGAAGGGAATTTATCTTGGGGATCATGGAACACATCCAGGGTCAGATAAAATAGGTTTCCCCATAACCTGCTCTGTTTAATTGCTGAGATATTTGGAATGACAGCTCTATGTGAGGAGATGTGTTAAAACATTTAGTTCATGTTTCTGATATTATAATTGCAAGCTTGGTTGTCAAGCTTTCTTTCTGTCATTACAAGACTGAAAACTATAGAAGTACAATTTTCACCTATTAATCGCTTCAAAGTGAAAGCTGAAACTTATGCTTAGAGGTAACTGTATCATTTTGTAGCATGTAGTTCAATTTGTTTTTATTCACCTGGTATGGCTCTGAAAACCTGTGCCAACCAACTAGTGGGAGTATTCAAGGACATTTTTAATCTCTCATTGCTATGGGCAGAAGTTCCCACTTGCTTCAAAAAGGCAACAGTTATACCAGTGCCTAAGAAGAATAATGTGGGCTGCCTTAATGACTATCACCCGGTAGCACTCACATTGACAGTGATGAAATGCTTTGAAAGGTTGGTTATGACTAAACTGAACTCCTGCCTCAGCAAGGATCTGGACCCATTGTAATTTGCCTATCATTACAATAGGTTAATGTCAGACACAATCTCCACGGCTCTTCACACGGCTTTAGACCAACTAGACAACACAAACACCTACGTCAGGATGCTGTTCGTTGACTACAGCTCAGCATTTAATACCATCATTCCCACAATCCTGATTGAGAAGTCCCAGAACCTGGGCCGCTGTACCTCCCTCTGCAATTGGTTCCTCAACTTCCTAACCGGAAGACCACCGTCTGTGCGGATTGGTGAAAACATATCCTCTTCACTGACGATCAACACTGGCGCACCTCAGGAGTGTGTGCTTAGCCCACTGCTCTACTCTCTGTATACGCATGACTGTGTGGCTGGGCAAAGCTCAAATACCATCTACAAATTTGCTGATGATGCAACCATTATTGGTAGAATCTCAGGTGGTAACGAGAGGGTGTATAGGAGTGAGATATGCCAACTAGTGGAATGTGTCGCAGCAACAACCTGGCACTTAACATCAGTAAGATGAAAGATCTGATTGTGGACTTCAGGAAGGGTAAGACAAAGGAACACATACCAATCATACTTTGTACAAGGATCAGAAATGGAGAGAGTGAGCAGCTTCAAGATCCTCGGTGTCAAGATCTCTGAGGATCTAACCTGGTCCCAACATATCAATGTAGTCATAAAGAAGGCAAGACAGTGGCTACACTTTATTTGGAGTTTGAAGAGATTTGACATGTCAACAAATGCACTCAAAAAACTTCTATAGTTGTACCATGGAGAGCATTCTGACAGGCTACATCACTGATTGGTATGGAGTGGCTACAGCACAGGACCAAAAGAAGCTGCAGAAGGTTGTAAATCTAGTCAGCTCCATCTTGGGCACTAGCCTACAAAGTACCCAGCACATCTTTAGGGAGCAGTATCTCAGAAAGGCAGCGTCCATTATTAAAGACCTCCAGTATCCAGGGCATGCCCTTTTCTCACTGTTACCATCAGGCAGGAGATACAGAAGCCTGAGGGCACACACTCAGCGATTCAGGAACAGCTTCTTCCCCTCTGCCATCCAATTCCTGAATGGACTTTGAAGCTTTGGACACTACCTCACTTTTTAAATCTACAATATTTATGTTTTTGCACATTTTTAATAGTCTATTCAATATACATAATTGATTTACTAATTTATTTATCATTATGTTTTATTTTTTTTCTCTCTCTCTGCTAGATTATGTGTTGCATTGAACTGCAGCTGCTAAGTTAACAAATTTCACATCACATGCCAGTGATAATAAACCTGATTCTGATTCTGACAAATTCATTGATTACAAGTTCTCTGGGATATCCAGATTCATACCGAAAAGAATCTGAAGTCATAAATAAAGATATGTATTGGGTGAAATTTGCTGCTTAAAAGAGATCAATGTGCACCAAGTGTTCATTTCCTTATTATACTAAAGCACCTAGTAAAAGATCTGAAAACAGTTTTTAACATGACAGCAGTGCAGCCTCATCTATTGGGAGCACAGTAGAATATCTGTAAAGTTACTGCCCTCCAGCTGGGTTAAATTCTGTACCTGGGAAAGAGAGAATACTCCCTTACTTTTTTAATGAATTGGGGCTTTGTTGCCACGGCATTCTTTAAACAAATCAATATGAGGTGATAAAGTAGCCCTTCTGTAGTGATAAAAAAAGGGATTATGCTGAGTGGGAGTGATAGAGCACATGGCTCAGCTCTAGTTCTCTAACTTATATGTATACCATGATTGTAAAATTTGCTGATTCTTGAATTGCTTTCAGGGAAGCCTGAAAATGGGCAACAGGAAGAAGTCTGGTAGTGCACTAAAAAGTATGACTGGAGGTGCCCACAGCAGGCAGCTGGGTGTATTCCCTTCTATCTAGTTACTGTGCCACATCCAGTTTAATATCCACAAGATAAGGAAGGTTGACAGCTTTGGCTCATTTACCAATTGCTTGATGTATGTATTAATCAAAATCCCACCATCTGCTTTCTTCAATCTACCTCAGTTTTAATTATACCCATCTCCTTTGGCCATATACATCCTCGGTGTGCATCCACCATAGACATCCCACTTCATCTTTCTGCAGCAACGTACCTGTTCCTCGTGATCCGTATTAATGGATGCTCACTGCACCATTTGTCCCATTCATTGATCTCCTTTGACAGAAGAACTGTTAGACATGAGTTGAGTCCTTTCCCAATCTAGTAATAAATATCTGCAGAGGAAATATCCCTGGAGATAAGTAATGGAGTGCATGTCCAGTACAGAGATCATTCCAATCTATCTTATTGCTTTGATACTCACTAATGAGAATGTTGTTAGCAGTGTGTGCCAGGTAGTCAGGTACCTGAGGATGACCATTAACATAGCTAGCTGGAGAGTCCCAATACCCATCTTTACCTTCCAAGATGGTCTTCACCTACCCAACAAAGAACACTGTAGTATGGCAGCCTCCTTCTCTGAGTCATTGACTCCCAATACTTCACCAACACAGGATTTGGTTCTACCACCATCACTCAGTCATTTAGATCTATCCTTCTTGTCATCCATCTAGTATGAAAGTTGGCTTGACTTTCATCTGGTAACTCACTCATCACAAATGAGCCAGAGCAGGTGGTGTAAATGTGCACAGCCTTGCTAAGTCCACACTGGAGGGTTTGTCAGAATTCAGACTCTGCTTATTTGAATGCAATCACCACAATTCAAATCCTTCCAGTGAACTGGAGGAGCAGCAATGAATGGTTCGCATGCCTGCTGAGCTCAGCATGCACATGGAAGGATTAGGAGAGCAAGAGTGGGGAGATATTGCAAGCTCCTACAATGGAATCTTCAACAAGACAACCAAAAGCCACTTGCCTGGAGCATTTAATAAAATACTTACACATTTCAGTCCTTTATCGAGGACTATGCATATTACCTTGAGTTGAGCATGTGAAACCCCAGGAGATAGATACCAGTAAAAGAGGACATGGGAATTTGGTTGTGACCAAAGAGTTCCCAACCATGGCCATTCACTATCTTCCCATCAGTCAGTATTCCATAAGTCCTGCTGGGTCAGTCTGCTCCTACACAGATTCAGATAGAGCTCACTATGAAAGGGCCCTCTTGGACTCCAAAGCCTAGTGGAACAAGCCGAAACAAAATCATCTGAAGGGATTGGAGTCTGAGAGACTTCTTCTCTGCCTCCACTGACCCCCAACAAAAAGGAGAACTAGGACAACAACAAACCAGAATTTGTAGTTGTTCTAAAGTTCCCCATTAGTATTTTACACAATGATAGATTGCTAAGCTACTAGGCTTGCAAAAAAAAATTGTTGGTGAGTTTTGTTGATCTAGAATATTTTTAGTTAGTAACTGGCAAGAGGTTTGCTTAATCATATAATTGTTGGCAAATGAATAGACACTGAGCAGTGGAGGAAGGACGTGAAGGCTGGCAATTCATAGAAATGGCTTGTGTTGGATGAAGGGGAGCTGAGTAAGAGTGAAGGCAAATGGGGAGGGGGTGGGTTGCACTTCAAAGTTAGATGGGTGGAATAACAGGGCCTGAATGAACTTTGCAATAATGCAGGCATTCCAGAAACCCCGATATTAATATTTACCACTTTTTCTGCATCACCTGTAACTCCTTCCTCCTTTCACTCCTCATCATGAGGGGCTCAGTGTAATGTGTCTTATTCGTCCTTCAGGTACAACATACAGAATCTCTGTGCAGTGTACTGGAGGTTCTGGCTGACGAGTAGCAAAGGACGCCTTCAGACTTGCTAATGTACCCACGGTATCTTCACCAAACTGATGGCTCATTCAGTAATAGATCTGAGAAGCAGATGGACCACCCCCACGGATTCTTTGCTTAGTTCATGATGGGTGGCACCAGCCAGCTTTTAAGATGTTTCATTTGTCTTTGAGCAGCCATTGAGGTTGTGTGCCTTGATGTGTGAAAGGATGCTTTAGGGGAAAGACACTTGGCAGCTGCCTCTGGATCTTGTGCAGTTCTGCAGAAAATCTTCTTGTGGTCATAGTCCAGCAGCAGATTGCATGAATGGAAGCCTGTGTGTTATATGAACACTCTGGAATCTTTTGGAGATAACTTGATTGGTAATTCTATGCAGTTAGTGATATTCAGTGCCCATGTGAAGCCAGGCAGAGCTCCACCCTTTCTGATTATTATCACACAAATGTGTGAACTTATGAATTAGAAGCAGGAGCACTATCTGAAAATTTTGCTCCGTCTTTTCATAAAATCTGGGCTAACGTGATTGTAATCTCAACTCTTTATTCTCATATAAACAGGTACTACTTAACTCTTTTTAAAATAAAAAAAAACAAACACTCTGCTCCTACCACCTTTTGCAGAAAAGTTCCAAAAATATAGAGAAAAAGGAAATGGATGACCTCTTATTTTTAAATAATAATCCATCATTCTACTAGATTCTCCAAAAAGAGTAAATAATTTCTCCATATCCAGTTTACCTAGACTTTTCATGAGTTTAAAAGTTTCTATCAAGTTTCATCCTATTCTTCTAAATTCTAGTACGCACCAACCTGGTCTGCCCAATTTTTATATAAATCATAATCCACCGATTCTAGGTTTTGGTTTGTTTAATCTTCCATGAATAGAATCAAATTTATCCACATTTTCCTTAAATAAAGAGACCATTGCTGTGCATTGTGCTCCAGATGTGGTCTCGCCAATTATCCATATAATTTAGACCTAACGTCTCTACTCCCGTATTCATTTTCTAATGAATGCCTGTTGCTTGGCGGCCAGTGCCGGGGTCGAAGCGCTCGGCACATATGGTGCTCAGTGCTTGGTGTTGGAGAGCTAGTCGGAGGCTTAAAGTTTTCGGTCAGACTCGGAGTTGGCTGTGGTCGGAGCTCCCAGAGTGCTGTATCGGCAAGCTGCGGCGCTGGAGGTTCATGGCAGGAAGAGTGTTTCTTCCTTCTACCATCTGCGTGAGATGATGGGCTGTCGGGACTTTGAGACTTTCTTTTAAACCATGCCATGGACTGCGCTTTACCAGATTACAGTATTGCTTTGCACTGTTGAAACTATGTGTTATAATTATGTGGTCTTTGGCATAGTCTTTTATCAATTATGGTTTTGTCTGCACTGTTGAAACTATATTTTAACTATAACTATATGTAACTATGTGGTTTTGTGTATGTCTTGTAGCTTTAGGTTTGTCTGATGGGTTTGTAGTTCCTTTCTGGGGAACGTGCTAAGACGGTAATGTGACATCGATACGCAGCAGCCTCTCCGGACTCTGGATTGGGGATAACCAAACGTTATGTGGTTTTTCTTGTGTGTTCTGTTTTATGCTTTAGCGTGATATAATTCTGGAGAACGTTGTCTCATTTTTTAACTGCATTGTATATTGTGGTTTATAAATGACAATAAACTGAATCTGAATCTGAATAAACAGATATATTCTGCTTGCATTCCTGTTTAATTTTTGTACATGCTTATTAATCTTTTGTGATTAGGCCATCAGATCTCTACGTGGATGAGGAAGAGTGGGTTAGTATGCTGATGATACAAAAGTTGGGGGTGTTGTGGATAGTCTGGAGGGTTGCCAAAGGTTACAGTGCAACATTGATAGAAATCAGAACTGGGCTGAGAAGTGGCAGATGGAGTTCAACCCAGATAAGTATGAAGTGGAACATTTTGGTAGGTCAAATTTGAAGACAGAATATTGTATTAATGTTAAAACTCTTGGCAGTGTGGAGGATCAATGAAATCTTGGGGTCTGTGTCCATAGGACTCTCAAAGCTGCTGTGCAGGTTGACAGTGTTGATAGGAAGGCATCTGGTGTGTTGGCCTTCATCAACCATGGGATTGAGTTCAAGAGCCGAAAGGTAATGTTACAGCTATTTAAGATCTTAGTTAGGCCCCACGGAGTACAGTGTTCAGTTCTGGTCACCTCAGTACAGGAAGGATGTGGATACTCTGGAAAGAGTGCAGGGGAGATTTACGAGGATAATTTCTGGATTGGCGAGCATGTCTTACGAGAATAGGTTGAGTGAACTTGGCCTTTTCATCTTGGAGCAATGGAGGATGAGGGGTGACCTGATAGAAGTGTACAAGATAATGAGAGGCATTGATCATGTGGATAGCCAGAGGCTTATTCCCAGGGCTGAAATGGCTAACATGAGGGGGCATAGTTTTAAGGTGCTTGAAAGTAGGTACGGGTCAGGGGTAAGTTTTTTTACACAGAGAGTGGTGGGTGCATGGAATGCACTGCCAATGAAGGTGGTAGAGGCAGATACAAAAGGGTCTTTTAAGAGACTTGGATAGATACATGGTGCTTAGAAAAAATAGAGGGTTATGTGGTAGGGAAATTCTAGGCTGTTTCTAGAGTACTTTACATGGTCGACACAACATTGTGGGCTGAAGGGCCTGTAATGTGCTGTAAATTTCTATGCTTTATGCTCTATTTCAGAGCTCTGCAATCTCACTATTTGAATAGTAGGCTTTTATTTCCCATCAAAATGGAGAATTTTACCTTTTTCCATATTATACTCCATTTATCAGATATTTTCCCATTCAGTTAACCTATCTACTCAATATTCTATGTCTTCTTCACAGCCTACTTATACCATCAATATATTTTAAGAATTGTACTTCTGGTGCCTTCAGCAAAGTTATTTGTACAAAATGTAAATTACTGAGGTGTTCCAGCACTGGCACTTTGGCACTCACTGTATCTTTTCAATCAGAAAAAGACCCACTTACACCTACACGCGTTTTCCTATTAGTCGGCCAATCTTGTAACTGCAACAAAATGTTAGCTCTTGCATTGTGAACTTTTATTTTCCTCAAGGTCTTTGATGCTATAGTTGAAAATGTAGTATGTTTACACATATCTCTTGATCCATAGTACCTGTTGCTTCTTCAAAGATCTCCAATAAATAGGTCAAAAGTAAGTTCCTTTTTACAAAGCTACTTTGAATTTCCCTTGATATTTTTGAGGTGCCCTACTGTAATGTTTTTAATAATAACTTCAAACATTTTTAAATGCCAAATAGAAGCTAACAGGTTGGTTGATTTTTGCTTCCCGTTTGACTCTTTTGGGATTAAAAAGTTATATTTGCATTTTTTCCAATCTGTTTAAACCTATTTCAAATTTAGGGAACTTTGAAAAGTTAAAATCAATGAATCAGGTATCTAGGTAACCATTTCTTTGAAGACACTATGATAAAGTCCATGAGACCTAAAGGGACATCTCTAAATTGTTGCTCATTATCAATTCCCTGTGGTTGCAATTTTGCAGAGCTCCCTTCCATTTCCCTATTTCCACTTGTGTCTGGGATATTTTTTGTATCTTCTGTTATGAAGACTGATGTAAAATACCTGTTCAATTCATCTTTGATCTCTTTGATTTCCATGATTATTTCCCCAGACTCGTGTCAACGACAACGATGAGGTGACGTACAGAGAGGAGATTGGGAGTCTTGTAGAATGATGCAGAACAGCAACTGGAGTCTCAATGTGGACAAGACCAAGGAGATGATTGTGGACTTTAGGAGAAGTCAAGCTGACTGCTCTTCACTGTACATACATGGCTCCTCCGTGGAGTGAGTTAGGAGCACCAAGTTTCTGAATTGCAGATGACAATCGATCTCTCCTGGTCCCTCAGCATCACCTCTTAAGGAAGCACTGTAGTATCTCCACATCCTTAGGAGATTGAGGGAGGTGAGGATCCCACCCCCCCCCCCCATTTCAAACAATTTTTACAGGAGCACAGTTGAAAGTATCCTGACTAGCTGCATCGATGTCTGGTACTGAAATTGCAAGGTATCTGAACAAAGGATATTTGAGTACTGCTGAGAGTATCATCAGGGCCTCACTTCCACCCATCAGAGATATTTATCAGGAGAGCTGTATATGCAGAGTCAGATCCCTCCCACCTGTCCAACAATCTCTTTGACCCACTACCGTCAGGCAGGAGTCACCACAGCATTAGGACAAGAATTGTTAGGATGGTAAACAGCTTCCTCCCACAGGCCTTAAGACTGCAGAACTCCCTGCCACCTCCTAGGTCCCATCAACATATGAAGTGCTGGTAACGTTGTTTACTTTTTAACTTGTGTCATATATGCACCTTATTATTTGTTAATTTATTTTTGAGAATATTACTTTATGTGTTATGTGTATTGCATTGTGCACTTTGGTCTGGAGGAACCTTGCTCCATTTGGTAGTATATATGTGTACAGATGAATGACAATAAACTGGTCTTGATACTCCAATTTTTCTTTTAATCATTCTTTGCGCTTTGTTACTATTCTATCCTACTTTCAGACTTACTATTTATCTTTGCACTATTATTTGTTTTCCTTTTGTAAGGGGTTTCTTCTTTTATCAATATGTAATCAAAATGGCTTCTTTGTTAAAAGTAAAAATGCTTCTTTGTTATGCTAACTGGTGAGGGAGCTTTCTCTCACAGCTTGTTTGGGTTATAATTACTGATAATGAGAATTGTATTCATTTGTTAACCAATTGAGTTAGAGGTTATTCTTTCTTGTGGGTCTGTAAGCTAGTATTGGGTGACTTTGGGGGAGACGGCGCGAGGGGGTTAGAGGGAGAAGATGCGATGTTGTAAGCTGGGCGATGGAACGGACCCCGAGCGGGGGTCCCAGGCCCAGAGTTTTCGGTGAGGAGAGGAGAAGAGGACAGATTTGTGTGGAGCGTCTGGTTGACCATCGTTGTTGGTCCCAGGCGGCGAATCGAGGAGGTCGGAGGGGATCGAATGGTGGCAAGAAGACTTCGTTAACTGAGCTCCAACAGTTGTGCACGAAGTGGTTGGACTTTGATAAGTTTGGTTCCCTTTACTTTTGCTTTTATATTGTATCTCTATTAAGCACATAGCTCTAGTAAGACCTATAAAGTGTAACATTTAATTGCATATGGTGTACCATCTGTTATTGGGCTTGGTGAGGACATCACAGAGCGTCTACACAAACTGATTACCCAGTTTGGTGGGGCCGAAGGCTGCTCCCCCTAGACGGAAGTGAGCTGAGCGAGCCTGAGGCTTCCCGGGGGCTACACCTTTAAGACTGATAATATCATTAACTTGTTTTAGTAAACCAACAATGGTAAGTCCTCCTCTTAGAACTTTTCATTCTCTTTGGAATGCATCGATTCTTCATGTGCTGAATAATTAATTAATCCCATCTCATTCCACAATGCCAGATTTGGTATAACCTGCTCTCTAGTTAGACTCAGAAGGTGATGTTCCAGGAATCTACGCAGAAAACACTTCACAAACTCATCACTTAGTCTACTTTTGCTCATCTGAATGTTACGCTTTATATATTGGTTAAGGTTCATCCTTACCCTGGATTATCGGCAGATGTTTCTGAGAAGCTTTCATTATTTCTTCCTTCTCTGCAATTTCTAGGGGCCTAATATGCTACTCATGGAAGTGAATTCTTGGTTTTATTATGTTATTTTTATAGAAACATAGAAAATCTACAGCACACTACAGGCCCTTTGGCCCACAAAGCTGTGCTGAACATGTCCTTACTTTAGAAATTACTTAGGGTTGCCCATAGCCCTCTATTTTTCTAAGCTCCAAGTACCTGTCCAGGAGTCTCTTCAAACTATTTATAGTATCTTCAAACTATTTATATACCCTGGTTTCCTGAATTTATGTTGTGCTCAGACCAACATAAATGAACAGAACCACTCCCTCACCTTTTACCAATTACTGGAACTTCCATGTATGCTTCAGTATTCAGGTCCCGATCTATGATGTCCTGCAAACATGTCACTGCAGTGGTTAACAGAACAATACATCATCACAAGTAAAGTTAGTGCACCAAGGAGAAACCATTGTTAAAATACTAACCGCTATAATAGCACCACTAATGACTGCGTGTGGGCTGCAACAGGGCTGTTTAGTGTTTGGTGCTGAAGAAATCTTAAAAGAATAGAAAATGATTAGTAAGATTAATGACCAAAATTAACTCATATACCTGTCAGTCAGGGCTGAACAACAAGAGGCTGAGAAAGTACTCATTAAAATTGCAATGAAATTCGTTACAATAGGAAAGATGAAGGTTCCAAATCCACTGGTGCTTTTGAGGGTCATAACTAGTTGCACTCAATAGTATTTTGAGTGTTGTTTGAGAATTCTGTAATACTTGAGATCCAAGGCATTGATTGATACTTAGCTGGTCTTTCAGAAAGGTAAGCTCAATTTTTCATGTTGTGTATAGGCAAAAGAATATAAATAAGTATGAAATAATGCCAGATTTGGGTGGATTGGTGGGTGAGGGAGCCCATATGTGGTGTATTGTGTGCTGAAACAAGGGTTGATGGTGAGACCTGTCACCAGCAATTGCAAAGAGGGAGATGCTGAATAGAGGAAGAGTACATTGGAAGAAGAGTGGTGATTTACAGGGAGAATAGGGGGAAGGACTGTTGAGTTGAGGAGGGGTAAACGAGCAATTGGTGAGTTGGTGCCTTGTGTCCAGCAATCAGGACATTGGATGAGTGTGTTGATGTGGATGGATTGGTTGGGTGATTGGGACCTTTGATTTGTGTAATTGAGATCTAGTGTTTCGGTGCTGGCTGGGTGGAAGGACCATGAAACATAACAGGCAACATGCACTGGTGCAGTGGAGAATTGTCGGGCTATAAATACATCAAACAGGATGAACCTGAATTAGTTTCCTAGGGCCAGGCTAATATCTGGAGATGGAGACCACAATTAAATTCTGTTATGCATCGTTACCTGGATAGGCTGAGAGTGTCCTCCAGTGTTCTTTGGTACCAATAAACTATTTTTTCCCGATAATGCTCGCAGTAATTCACCACCCCCAAATAAAGAGAAAGGCACAGAGAATAACACTCTGTGTGTCCAGCATGGAAAATGGCTGATCCATGAAGACTGAATTGTGTCAATTGAGAACTATAACGAGACATCTCCTAAAGCTTTGTTAAATCCCATGTCAGAGGTTGGAGAATAGAGCGGTTATCGTTACCTCCTTTCTTCCCATTCTATACAAAAATGTTTTCCACTTTCTCCTGTTGATGTAATTTTGCTCCCACTATTTCTGCCTCTCAGTCTTTTCATTTCCCTCCCAGCTCACATCATTTTCCCCTCACTATCCTTCCTAGAACTGAGAGGAAGTTGAGATTAACTCAAAAGGTGTCTTTAAAATAATTTAGGCATTTCATTGGACAAACATAGAGGAATTTTATCTAGTCCAAAAGCATGGGGAGAGGGCATACTAAAAAGAAGTGACTGTTTAAACCATAAGATATAGTAGCAGAATCAGGCCATTTAGCCCATTGAGTCTGTCCACCATTTCATCATGGTTGATCCAAATTTCCTCAGCCCCATCTCCAGCCTTCCCCTCATACCCTGACCAATCAAGAACCTATCGACCTCTGCCTTAAGGACTTGGCCTCCAGAGCCTACAGCAAAAAATTCTACAGATTCACCATTCTTTGACTAAAGAAATTCCTCCTCATCTCCATTATAAAAGGACAGGACGTCCCTCTATTCTGAGGCTGTGATGGACACTCCCATCATAGGAAACATCCTCTCCACATGCACTCCATCAAAGCCTTTCACCATTTGGTAGGTTTCAATTAGGTCACCCCTCATTTTTCTGAATTCTAGTGAATACAGTCCCAGAACCATCAGACACTCTTCATATTACAAGCCATTCAATGTTTCAATAGGTACATTTAATGTCAGAGAAATATATATCTTAAAGTTCTTTTTCTTTGCAAACATTCATGAAAACCGAGTGCCCCAAAGAATGAATGCTAAAACCCCAAAGCCCCCCCCCCAGAACCCCACTCCCATACATACAAAGCGACGATCCCCCCTCCTCCACCAGGAAAAAAAACATCTGCACCCCCCCACCGAGCACTCAAGTGTGCAGCAAAGCATCAATAAAGACATAGACTTGCAGTATCCCCAAAGACTACTCGTTCACCCAGTAATTTGACATACCACAGACTCTCTCTCTCTCCCTAATAAGGGAAAAAGAGGTGTGTCCGTTTCACAGTCAGAGAGGAGACAAAACAAAACAACTCGTTGATATGTGGTGTTAAAATTCTGTTGCACTGGCTTTTCTGAGCTCTGTGCCCAAAGATCTCGGGTCTCTGGGCACACGGACCGCAGCCAGCTCGCTGCTTTCGATCTTCCGTGTACTCCCATGACACATCAGGCAGCGGCATCGACCTCGACCTCGAATCTGCAGAGCCACAAGAATCCCGCACCCTGAAGGTGCGCTTGTCTTTCAGACCGTGTCCTTGGCATATCGAAAAGCAGCCGGTCATGGGGCCCTGAGAGCGGGTCTCATTCCTGCAAAGAACCAAAGTCAACATGTAATTCCAGGTCAGGGTCTTCAAAAGAATCCTGCAAAGGAAAAAAAGAGATATTAAAGATAGAAATAGAGCTGTTTCCGAAGTTGCAAGCAAAGGAGTCATTGATACGTGCCACCATCCTAGCCTCTGCCCTCCATTCAATCCTGGAATCATTTTTATGAACCTCTTTTGAACCCTCTCTAGTTTCAGCACATCCTTTTTAAGATAAAGAGCAAAAACCTGCTTATATTACTCCAAGTGAGGTCTCACCAGTGCTTTATAAAGTTTCAACATTCCATCCTTGCTTTTATATTCTAGTCCTCTTGAAATGAATGCTAACTTTGAATTTGCCTCCCTCACCACAGACTCACTTGCAAGTTAACCTTTAGGGCATCCTGCACAAGGACTCCCAAATCACTTTGTGCCTCAGATTTTTGCATTTCTTTCCATCTAGAAAATAGTCAACCCTTTCATTTCTTCTACCAAAGTGCATGACCATACACTTCCCAACACTGTACTCCATTCGTCACTGCTTTGCCCATTCTCCTAATCTGTCTAAACTCAACAAGAAATTGAGAAACCTGTTACCCAAAGGTTTTCTGTGTGTGATGGACATAGTGGACAATTGAGGTCTGGGGGAATCAAATATTATAGATGATTTTAAGGGAAAACTAGATAAATGGATGAAGGGAAAGGGATGTGCAGATATGGTTAGACGTAACAATAGTATTCTGTGAAGCACAAACATGAATGAATTGTATTGAATATCTTGTTCTTGTGCTGCAGTCCTATGGTATTCTATACAGCCTAGGACCACTCCTCACACACTCTTTTTTGCCTTCCCATTTTACTCTCTTGGTTCCAACACATCATTTCTTCTTCCTCCATCACCATTCTCTCCTTGTCTTGTTTTCTCTATCTGCCTGCCCTTTCTTTTTCATGTCTTCAGCCTTCTCCTTGTGATTCAACACCTGTAAACCTACTTTTACTGGCTTTAAATCGGAAAAAAATGTTTTTTTTTTGTAATCAGAGATCAGCAACATAGGTGATTAACTCATTTCCATTTGGAAAAAGGTAGACTGTCTCCTTAGCCTCTTAACATTAATAAATATATTTTTTAAAAGCGTTGTGAGTTTTATCAACTTTAATATTCTTTTAATTTATGTACATACTGCTTCTAATAAATTAAATTGATCTCAGATGGGTTACCCTAAACAGCAGTAATGCAGTCATTGTAGATAGAAATTTGAACTGAGCTGATGAGAACTTCATAGTGTGGATGATCTAGAATATAATTACATTAAACTCCATTAGTTTTGAATCAAATAAAAGATGAGTTAATGTGCAGGATGTCCTTTATTCATTATTTTCTTTTGGAGCACAGTGTCAACACTTCCTCTTTCCCTCCCACACCCCCATCTGTGCTTTATCCTGTACAAACTCTCTGCTCTCCACCACTGCTCTTCCCTTCATGCTTCCATCTAGAGCCAATTATCCTTTCTGTCCTCTGATATCAACTTTAGCAGTTAACAAATATGAAAGTTCCAAAGTACATTTAGTGCTTGAGAGGGGTTAACCTGCCTCGTTTTATTTCAATGATGCGAGGAGCTTGCTACGGGTGTTAGTTTTTTAATTGTGCTTTTTCTGCTGTTGCACTCGGTTTACTAACTCTGTAAGTCAAATCCTGCTGCTGGCAACAAGCAGAAAACTATGTCAACTTTGCTCTTTTTTAAAAAGAAGTGTTTGCTGAACATTAACACAAGGTCACTCAAAAAAAAAGTCAGTAACATATTCATCTGTGAATCCTTCAGGACATGTTGGCATTTCTGAGATATACAGAAGGAAAATTAGACATTAATTCCTGAAGAATGTGCCAATGACAAGCAAAGGCCTGCTGGGCTTAGATTAACACCTGTTCCTTTTGCTAAATCAATTTTGATTCATCAAGTTTCAAAACTTAATAAAATATTTCTTCTTGCTAATTCACTCAAAAGGTTCCTATAAGTTTCTACAACATTGTTGACTGATTCCAATGGCATCTGGTACCAGGGTGTAAGATCCAGGTCCAATGTTGCTCTAACTTGTCATCCAGTAAGCATTATTTCAGTTTGCTCATACCAAATGTTATTCCTTAGCCTCAAGTATAATCACAAAAGAGGAGCAACGGTGGGTCTCCTCAAGCCTGGTACACCACTGTACATGATCATGACTGATCTTTGCTGACATTAACTCTTCTTACCTCCCTCTATGTTAAATACTTCTGACAAAATAATGGCAAATCTAAATGCAACTTCTTGATTCCGGCCCAGAGCTTCAACTGAACCAACTTCAGGACAGAACTTCAGCTGGCTACCTACTAGGGGAGCTCCACAACAACGTTCTACAATCCAAATAACTAATTCAGATTACACAACCTTTTTAATCAGATTGACCTTTAGATCAATGACAATTAGATAGTGCGGGGATTTAATTGATGATCAGTGCCAATTCTGAAGGACACTGATGAAGAGTGATCAGTACTTGTCATCACCATTATTGTTCAGAATGTTTGGTTTTGCTGACTCCTAAGAAAGAAGACATTGAATCAATTCTTCATCTTAAAATGGATATGTTATATTTGAGTCCTCTCTGTGTCACATAAAAAAATGAGGCACTGTAATGTTTTAGAGCTCAATCACTTTTGCTTTGTAACCTAACAACACTGGCAATTACACTCCATCATAAATTAACTTGACAAGTTATGTGCTGTGACTGCTGCACTTGCATAAGCTGTTTGAATTGTTCATAGGTTTTTGGGCTCAGTGGAATACAAACACGGAGGGAGGACGGTAGGCCCCAGAAGAAAATTGTTTTCCATACTCATCAGCATCACATTTCTGTCGTTGAGAAAGCAATTATAGTTTTATTCACACCAGGGCGCCATGATAAAGAGACCTCATAGTGTGAAGCTTATTTCCTTTTCTTTAACAGTTTACATAATTAATCACGTAAAGCATGCTACTGAATCCTGATTCTCTGCCAAAAGCTGTAAATATATGGATTTTGCTATTTTGAACCAATAAAGTTTCTGTAAGTCATTGAGCACAGTAGGGGTATGTCAAATATTTCCTCATTACTAGAAGTAAAATGGCTTCATAGAGACATTTGTTTTCCTTTTCAATGTTACAGTTATTCATTTTTATTATTAAAGGGGATTTCTCTTGGGGAAGGTAGTGTTGGCAAGCCCAAAGCACTTATACGTAAAAGGCAGCAGCCTTGAAATATCAATAGCTCTAATTTTGTTAGTTAGAATCACAAACATTTACAAGAGGTAGACCATTCAGCACATGGGTTCTTTGCTTACTATTTGCTAGGATAATTCACAAACTACTTCTAATGCTTTCCTCTCATTTTCTATCATTCTATATTCCTTCCATTTTATGTGTCCAAATATTTACTGTAAGCTAAATATGCCACGTAACCTTCATAAGCATTTCACTAGGTTTTTATAGTAATAATTGTAGCTGTCTAGCAATGTTACCACAATCCCTTATCATTCTTAGAACAACTTGTTGCATAAGTCATAAATCCTATTATCAATGGATCATAAAACATGAAGTCATTAGGCAGGCCAAACAGAAATTTAAGAATGATTATATTGTGATACATTCAAGAAATAATGGGAACATGAAAATTTTAAGCAATTATAAAAAGAATAATTTCACCCAGATTCCTTCCTTTCCACCTAATGGCATTGACCCTATTGGCATTGAGATCCAGAGACTCATCAATCAGCACATTATAAGAATGGTCAGCTTTCCAGTGTTACTGACTGTCGATATTCTCTTGATCATCAATCTTGCAACAACAAAGTCAAATTGTGGTTAAAATTTACATCTGTTTTCCGGCTGGTGCTATCTCTTGCTGTTTTCCCAATTCAGACTTCTTAGGATTGATGTCTGCTTCAATGCACAATCTACTGTTACAGTGGAGGTCAGTTACATAACACACAGATTGGACATCAGTCTTTTAGCTTTGTTGTGGCTCAGTTTTACTCAGTAACTCATTGGAGAACCCTGGAAAACAAAACTTCAACTGAGCTTTTCACATTATGTCATGATCTGTATCTGAAAATCCCTTTACTTAAATGGAGGGACTAAAATCACACAAAGGTTTGCACTTATATATGCATTTTATCATAAACTTAGTAATGCATGCATTAATTTGTGAATCTGAAGGGGAACACTGCACTGTAGAGAAATTCCAGTAATCCAATTATCTATTGTCCAGAGCTGTTTTATATTTCTTTGCAGAATATAGGAAATAAAGCATCTGTTTCCCACCCTAATTTGGCCCTTTATTGATCCACTCCTGTTCTGATGAAGTTATTTCACACTGAGTTTCAAATTTTGAGCTGGTGACATTGACCAAAAGGCAATTATATCTCCAAGCCAGTGTAGTGTATGATTTGGAGGGAATTTTGCAGATGGCACTGTTTCGGTGTACCTGCTGTCATTGTCCTTCCAGGTTTGGGAGGTGCTGTGGGAGAAAACTAAGTGCTGCAGAGTATTATGCAAGCGGTTAACAATGCAGTCAAATTCACTGGTGCTGGAGGGAATAAACTTAGTGCTGATGGATTAAATTTAAGTTGAAAATTTAAGAGTCATCAAGTAGGATAGCAAAAAACAGACAATTTGCCCCATCTTGCTCATTCTTCCTACCATGCTTATCTACACTAATTCCATTGACTTACATTAGGTCCACAGTTTTCTATGACCTGGCGATTCAAGTCCCTGTCTAGATGCTTGTTAAATATTGTGAGAGAATCTGCCTCTCCCATCTCCTCAGGCAGCATGTTACAGATCTCAACCACCCTTTCAGAATTAAAAGAATCCCTCTCAGATCCCAATGCACCATTAAAGTAATAATGTAGGTTCAAACCTTAGTGGGCTCTAATTTTTACCTTTGTTACTGAAGTACTCAGAATCAAGGTTATTGGAAGCCAGTTCTTCACTGTAGTGCTGCACGTTGTAAATGTTGCTGATTTTTGCTGTTATGCTTACATGAACATGATGGAGTGGCATTGTCTGAAAGATACTATTCCAATTTATGCACGATGCCAAGTTTACATCCTGACACAAATTGTCTGGGGTTTCCATGGAGACGTGGCATTTTCAGAAATGATATACTGCTTCAGAGATTCAGGAAAGATTCTGGTATATAAAACACACTCTGATCCATTAAATGAATTTAGTTATTGAGATAGATCCGGCTGCCCTCATCTGCTGCCGGTAGTACTTGCACAGCTAAACTTCAGATACATATAAAACCTCTGAGAGGATTAAAAGGCAGCATTTTCACACCACAGCTTTGCAGGACATTAGGGCTGTTAAACATTGAGAAACTTAAAAATGAAATAAAGAATAAATATATTGAAAAAATAAGTTTAAAGGATTAAGTCTAAATGCAACTAAAAATCTTAAATAAGACAATTTTCCATCCCTTTCCTTTCATTCTTTGCAGCTAGACAACCCTAATTTAAGTTAATAGGCTTACTACATTTGGGTTAATAAGGATAGTCCATTTTGAACTATTAGCATTTCCTGTTAAAATCAGGGCCATTATCTTGGTTATTTATGATTCTACTCATGTTTAAGAATGTGATTAACAATGAAGTCTTTAAGAAACTTAACCTTACATAAATATTGCTCTTAGAATACCCTTAGACTGAAGAGATACTAAGCTGGATTTTTTTTAGGTAGTAATAAAGTGCATATGCGTGAGGGCAGTGCAGTAGATGTGAATTACAAGGATTTCACTAAGGCCTTTGAAAAGGTTCTAAGTAGGACACTGGTCCAAAAGGATAGGGTCCACAGGATTCTTGATAAATTAGTTCCAAAACTAGCTTGGCAGTAGAAGACAGAGGGTGATGACAGAGGACTGCTCTCTAGGTTTGGCTTTGGTTACTGGCCAAAGGGATCCAAGCGAGGACCTCTGCTATTTTTAAGTAAAGCTGCCTCCTCCACTTTCCGCATATCTGCCGTCACCCCCATCCTCCTGCCATAGCATGAAGGGGATTTCCCTTGTCCTTACTTACCACCACACATCCAGGGAATCCGGCACAAGATGCTTTGTAACGTCTGCCATCTTCAACAGGATCCTACCACTAAGCACATATTTCCTACCCATTACCCCCTCCCCACTCTCTGCTTTCCACAGCAGCACTCGCTACGTGATTCCCTTGACCACTCATTCCTCCCCATTGATCTCCATACTGGCACTTACCCCTGCAAGTGTGACAAGTGCAATCCTTACCCCTACATCTCCTCCCTCACCACCATTCAGGATATCCTTCCATGTGAGGTGACACTTCACCTGTGAGTCTGCTGATGTCACCTACTGTATCATGGGTGCCTAGTACATTTCCTCTACATTGGTGAGACCCTACTTCTTATTAGGAGACCACTTCTTCAAGCATCTTTGTTCTGTCCTCCACAAAAAGCTGGATCTCCCTGTGGCTAACCATCTCAATTCAATTTTCCATTCCTATTCTGAAAAGTCAGTCCATGATGAGGCCATACTCTGACTGGGGGAGCAACACCTCATAGTATGTCTAGGCAGCCTCCAACCTGATTACATGAACATTGATTTCTCTAACCTCTGGAAATTTCCCCACCCTCCTCCTTCCTCCTTTTAAATCCCACATTTTGGTCACCTTCATACCCCTTCTCTTTCTCACTTGCCCATCACCTCGCTCTGGTTACCCTCCTCCGAACCTTTCTTTCATGGTCCACTGTCTTCTCCCATTACATTGATTCTTCTTTAGCCATTTACGTCTTCCAGCAATCGCCTCCCAGATTCTTATATCATCCCCTCTACCCCACCCACCAACTTACTCCCCTCACCTGTCTGACCTATCACCTGTCAGCCTGCATTTCTCCCTCTCCCTCTACTTCTTATTCTAGCTTCTACTCCCTTGTTTTGCCATCCTGATAAAAAACCTCAACCCAAACATTGACTGCTAAGAGGACAAGACCATAAGATATAGGAGCAGAAGTAGGCCATTCGTCCCATTGAGTCTGCCCTGCCACTCAGTCATGGGTTGATCCAGTTCTTCCAGTCATCCCCACTCCCCTGCCTTTTCCCCATACCCTTTGATGCCCTGGCTAATCAAGAACCTATCTATCTATGCCTTAAATGACTTGGCCGCCACAGCCACTCGTGGTAACAAATTCCTCTAACTAAAATAATTTCTCTGCATCTTTGTTCTAAATGGACGTCCTTCAATCCTGAACTCATACCCTCTTGTCCTAGAATGGGAAATAACTTTGTCAAATCTAATCTGTTCTGGCCTTTTAACGTTTGGAATGTTTCTATGAGATCCCAGCTCATTGTCCTTAAATCCAGGGAATACAGCCCAAGAGCTGCCAGATGTTCCTCATACAGTAAACCTTTCATTTCTGGAATCATCCTCATGAATCTTCTCTGAACCCTCTCCAATGTTAGTATATCCTTTCTAAAGTAAGGAGCCCAAAACTGCACACAATACTCCAAGTGTGGTCTCATGAGTGCCTTATAGAGCCTCAACATCACATCCCTGCTCTTGCATTCAATACCTCTAGATATGAAGGCCAACATTACATTCACCTTCTTCACCACTGACTCAACCTGGAGGTTAATCATTAGGGTATCCTGCACAAGGACTCCAAATTCCCATTGCATCTCTGCATTTTGAATTCTCTCCCCATCTAAGTAAGAGTCTGCCAGTTTATTTCTTCCACCAAAGTGCATGACCATACACTTTCCAACATTGTACTTCATTTGCCATTTCTTTGTCCATTTCCCTAAACTATCTAAGTCTCTCTGCAGGTTCTCTGTTTCATCAACACTACCCGCTGCTCCACCTATCTTTGTATTATTGGCAAATTTAGCCACAAATCCATTAATACCATAGTCCAAGTCATTGACATACATTGTAAAAAGCAGCGGTCCCAACACCGACCCCTGTGGAGCTCCATTGGTAACCGGCAGCTAGCCAGAGTAGGATCCCTTTATTCCCACTTTCTGTTTTCTGCCGAATAGCCAATGCTACACCCATGCTAGTAACTTCCCTGTAATTCCATGCGCACTTACCTTGCTAAGCAGCCTCATGTGCAGCACCTTGTCAAAGGCCTTCTGAAAATCCAAGTGCACCACATCTACTGTATCTCCTTTGTCTTCCCTGCTTGTAATTTCCTCAAAAAATTGCAGTAGGTTACTCTGGAAGGATTTTCCTTTCAGGAAACCATGCTGGCTTTGGCCTATCTTGTCATGTGTATCCAGGTACTCTGTAATCTCATCCCTAACAATCGATTCCAACAGCTTACCAACCACTGATGTCAGGCTAATGTCAGAAAGTTTCACTTCTGCTGCCTCCCACCCTTCTTAAATAGCAGGGTAACATTTGGAATTTTCTAGTCATCCGATACAATGCCAGAATCTATTGATTCTTGAAAGATCATTGTTAATCCCTCTGCAATCTCTCCAGCTACTTCCTTCAGAACATGAGGGTGCATTCCATCAGGTCCAGGAGATTTATCCAACCTCAGACCATTAAGCTTCCTGAGCACCTTCTCAGTCGTAATTTTCACCGCACATACTTTATATCCCTGATACTCTTGAATGTCTGGTATACTGCAGATGTCTTCCACAGTGAAGACTGATGCAAACTGCACATTCAATTCCTCTGAGAACACTGCATCTCTCATTACAACATCTCCAGTGTCATTTTCTATTGGTCGTCAACTCTCTTTTACCCTTTGTATACTTAAAAAAGCTTTTAGTATCTACTTTGATATTAGATGAGAGCGTCCTTTCATAACTCATTTTTTTCTTTCCTTAATGACCTTCTGAGCTTCCTTCTGCAAATTTTTAAAAGCTTCCCAATCCTCTATCTTCCCACTAGCTTTGGCTTCCTTGTATGCCCTCTTTTGCTTTCACTTTGGCTCTGACTTCACTTGTCAGCCACAGTAGTGTCCTTCTTCCATTTGAAAATAGCTTCTTATTTGGAGTATATCTGTCTTGCACTTCCCTCATTTTTCGCAGGAACTCCAGCCATTGCTGCTCTGCTGTCCTTCCTGCTAGTGTCCCTTTCCAGTCAACCTTGGCCAGTTCCCCTCTCATGCCATTGTAATTTCCTTTATTTCACTGAAATACTGACACATTGGAATTTAGTTTCTCCTTCTCAAATTTTAAAGTGAACTCAATCATATTGTGATCACTGTTCCCTAAGGGTTCCTTAACCCTAAGCTCTCTTATCACCTCCAGATCATTGCACAACACCCAATCCAGAACAGCCGATCCCCTATTGGGCTCAACAATAAGCTGATCTAAAAAGCCATCCCTTTGATGTTCTACAGATTCTCTCTATTGAGATCCAGTACTGGCCTAGATTTTCCAATCCACTTTCATGTTAAAATCCCCAATGATTATCAAGACATTGCCCTTCTGTCGCGCCTTTTCAATCCCCTGCTATAATTTGTAATCCACATCCTGGCTGCTGTTTGGAGGCCTGTATACAACTACCATTAGGATCCTTTTACCCTTGCCATTTCTTAACTCAGCCCAACGAGACTCTATGACTTCTGATCCTATGTCATCCCTTTCTTAATAGAGAATCTGTAGAATATCAAAGGGATGGCTTTTTAGAACAGCTTGTTGTTGAGCCCAATAGGGGATCGGCTGTGCTGGATTGGGTGTTGTGCAATGATCTGGAGGTGATAAGAGAGCTTCTGAAGAGCAAGTTTCTTTCTCAGAAATGAACACAAGAATTAACCATAGTCCAAAATGACTCAACATTGAGGAAGTCATAATGTTTGGCGATTAATCCAATTATATTCACAGAAACACAAAAGGTTTATTAGGACTATGAATAAATATTTTCTCCAGATTTTTAAATTGTTCTTTTTGTTCAAATAGTTCTACAGAACTTCTTCAAGTGATTGATGGCATAGGAAGCCAAAGGATGAGCTTGTCACTGATTCCGTACCTGTGGAGATAATGCAGTTCAATAACAGAAGTCATGAGCTGTTTAAATACAATGGAATATGTTGGAAATACTCAGTAGGTCTGGCAGCATCTGTGGAGTGAGAAATATTGTTCGTGCTTCAGGTCAATGACCTTTGATCAGTTCTGTATCATATTAGATTTGGTAAAACTGAGTGTCTGTCAGGTCAATGATCATTTAACTGTTTCTGAGCTCATAGCATGTGAGGTCTGTAGAGTAAATATTGTAAGCCAGTTAATAGCTACAGAATGTTTGTTGATTGTAGCTGGATTCTTTCTTGGCCTCGGGCACCATTAAAATACAAATGCATGTCTCCATATGGGCTTGTTAATTTATTTATTGAGATACAGCATGTAGTAGGCCCTTCCCGCCCTTCAAGCCATGCCACCCAGCATTCCTCTGATTTAATCCTGACCTAATCATAGGACAATTTACAATGACCAATTGACCTACCAACCGGTATGTCTTTGGACTGTGGGAGGAAGCTGGAGCACCTGGATGAAACCCATGCAGTCAGGCAGTGGCAGAAACTGAACCCCATTTGTCTGTACTGTAAAGCATTGTGCTCATCACCATGCTACCATGCTGCCTTATTGTTTATGTGTGTATATTTCTACACTATTCTTGGTTGGTGCGACTGTAACAAAACCCAATTTCCCTTAGGATCAATAAAGTATGCCTGTCTGTCTGTCTGTCTGTAGACCAATGTGCTTTTGAAAGTCCAAGAAATACTTCCAGTCCAATCATAGGGGGACTAACAAGAGCGACCATTAAAATGTGTAATTAATTTCTGAGGACAGTTTTAATTGTCACAAGACGTGTTTGAGAAAGAAAACAGGCTGTGTTGAGAGAAAAGATCAGAGTTTGTCTATTTATGGGTCTCTCTCCTTGTGTAGCTTGTGAATATGTTGTGTTGCATTTTTGTGATTTTTATTTGGAACTTCTACTAAGAGCAGGAAATTGCGCTCAGTTATTAAGACCCAAGGTGGTTTCGCGAGCGAGTCGGAACTTGGAGTTCCACTGACAACAGCAACAATTAAGTGGTGATTAAGAATTGTGAGACCAGAAGTTTTTGTTAACGTCATGTGACTTTCTATGGAGTAATTTGTGTGGTTTATTTGTGACTTCTATTTTATGATAATAAATGAGGCTTAAGTTACTTTGTTGTGCTTGTACACTTATTACCACATCTCCTGGACACTCAGCTTACTGGTTCAGATTAATCTTTACAAGGTCACGAAAGGGAAGGTATCTGATAAAGTGGAGACCAAGAGAGATGGGATGACGTAAACTGCGATGAATCTGATTGAAAAGTGATGGTTATGATAAGTGAATAAAAATAGTATTGTATACTGAGATGTTATTAGAAGGTGGCAAAAAAACTCGCTATTAACCAAAGAAAGAAAAAAATAAGGGAATTCTGGAAAGGTGAAATGTAAGAATAGAACTGCTGATGATCTGAAACTCTTGGTCTCAATGTTGAGTTTGAAAGGCTGTAATGTGACTATGTGAAAATATTTTCTTTTTCCTTAAGGTAATGTTGTTTTTCTTCGCAATGTTGTAGGAGAATAAATATATGTCAGAGCATGATTGAAATGGAAAGTGAAACTGACAGGTGACATGAAGAGTTATCCATACATTTGGAACAATGGTCAAACAATTTGACCCTCAAAACTAATCACTAAGCTCCTAAAACTTGGCCTCAATACCTCCTTGTGCAAATGGATCCTCAGTTTCCTCCCTCACAGACACAAATCAGTTTGGATTGACAAAAACATCTCCATCAGCACAGGTTCACCACAAGGCTGTGTGCTTAGCCCCCTGTCCTACTTGCTTTTGTCACGAACCCCGTAACTGGGTTACTTACCAGCAAAGATAGAGGCATCCGTTGGAGTCTGATGATACTATTTTTAACAGTATTTATCAGTAAAAATACACAAAAATAATATCAATGCAAATATACAGATAATATATGTCATCAATACTAAACCTAAAAGTGTGGGTATAATAATAATCAATAAGAAATAAGCTCTATCATTGTCTAGGGGATAATGAATTGTCCGATGGAAATCTAAAGTTCATTTCAGTTCATACAGGCTGCAGCTGTTGTTTGTTTGTTGCTGTGTTGCAATTGTTGGAGAGAGAGAGAGATAGAGAAAAAATTGCCGCCTTTCCTTGTTCCGATCTTGATCCGTATCCATCCCTTAGCTAGACCGTTCCGTGGAGGACTCGCCACCCAGGCAAGGGTGGACACACACACAAGCCCCCCACCGGTCTCGTACGTTTCTCCTGGTGTGTCTGAGGGGTGTTCCCCAGACCCGTCTTTTATCCTCACTCACGGGGTCTCAGATGTCAATCAGGTTGGGATGATGCAATCCCTCAACCAGACCACTCTGGTTGTCCCCTGAGGGGTTTCAATGAATAGTACAGTACTCAATACACAATTCCTTCTCCAAGAGACAATAGCAGTAATCAGTGGGTCTGTTCCGCTTGTGTTAGGAGACATTCCACCTTGTTGTGTATTCTGCATTGTCTATAACAACTGCCTTTGCTGTGATCCTACGTCTCTCTCTCTCATTTCCTGACATGCTGTGTATCTCTCTCATTTCCTGACATGCTGTGTATCTCTCTCATTTCCTGGGTCTCAGACCCGAAATAATAGTGATCTTGCGATTCTCAAAAAGGAGGGGACGACTTTGCACCCTTCGGCCCCTCAGAGTTGCTCCACATTCGTAACACTTTAAACTTATGACTGGGTGGCAAAGCACAGCTCCAATGCTATTTTCAAGTTTGATGATGACACCACTGTCAGAGGTCAAATCAAAGGTGATGATGATTCTGTATATAGGAGGGAGATTGAAAATCTGGCTGAATGGTGACATAACAACAACCTCGTACTCAATGTCAGCAAGATCAAGGAACTGATTATTGATTTTAGGGAAAGGAAACATGAGGTGAATGAGTCAGTCCTCATTGAAGGATCAGAGGTGGTGAGGGTGAACATCTTTAAATTCCTCAGTGTTATGTTTTGGAGGACCTTGCCCTGAGCCCAGCATGTATGTGCAATTATGAAGAAAGCATGGCAACACCTTTACTTTCTTAGGAGTTTGTGAAGATTTGACATGACACCTAAAACTTTGACAAACTTCTGTAGATTGAAGTGTAGAATTTCTTGACTGGCTGTATTGCAGCCTGGTATGGAAACACCAATACCCTTTAATGGAAAATCCTACATGGCCTGTTCCATTGGGTAAATTCTCTGCACATTAAACTCCATCGCAGGAAAGCAGCATCCATCATCATGGACCCCACTGCCCAGAACATGCTCTCCTCTTGTTGTTGCCCATCAGGAAGAAAGTACAGCAGCCTCATGACCCAGAACAGCAGGCCTAGGAATAGTTACTACCTCTCAACCATCAGGCTCTTGAACTAAAGGGGATAATTTCACTTGCCCATCATTGACATGTTACCACAACCAATGGACACACTTTCAAGAACTCTTCATCTTATGTTCTCAATATTTATTGCTTATTTATTTATTTATTATTATTATTTCTTTCTTTTTATATTTGCAGAGTTCATTGTTTTTGCACACCGGTTGAACGCCCAAGTTAGTGTGGTCTTTCATTGATTCTGTTATGGTTAATATCTTATGGATTTATTGAGTACACCTGCAAGAAAATGAATCTCAGGGTTGTATATGGTGACATATAAGTACTTCGGATATAAATTTAATATAAATATAAATTTACTTTGAACTTTGAACTTCGGAGTGGTCACAAAATTTGCATTTGGTTTCCTAAAATAAGGAACTGTCTTGTGAATAAGAGTTGCAGTATCCAGAAAAGATTGTTTTGTGAACTTCATACAGCCTTGGTGAAACACTTATTGAAATATCAATACATAGTTAACTGGCAACTAAATTTATTTACACTTAAACCAAATGTTCAAAAGGAAGATATAGTCAGGTCATACAAAAGACCAGTCAATACAATGAAGTTTATTCTGGTGTTCTTTTAGGTAGTTAAAATAATGTCCCTCATTTCAGATTCACTCTTTTACCAAATGTGCATGTGTTTATCATTGGGCTATCATCAGTAATGGTACTTTGAACAAACAATGACCAACCTGCAAATTAACTCCATTCCATGCCTCTTAGATTCTGGCTTTTCTTTGAGACTTCAGACAAGATGTTGTTAAGAAAAGGAATTTAATAAATTGCAATTGTACACTAAGTAACATATGAAACTAAAGATAGTTTATTTAATCATAGTATGCATCTTATAGCAAAATTCCAATTTCCATTTACCCAACATCAGTAAAACCCACTTCAGGTTCCTTAATCAGCAAAGTTAGTACAGATCATGAAAAATTGTGGGTACTTTTCACTGAAGGGTCCACTGACCTATTGCCTAAGTATAGCAGGAGATCAGGAGAACATCCATAAAATTTCTACCCTATTATTCTTCATTGATGTTTCCATGCACTTACAGGTATAAAATTAAGGAAATAGCCATTACTGTAACAGGACATAATTTTATATTTCTTTATAGCAGTTTCATTCCTCACTGCTCTTGGGAGAACAATGCACCAGCCATCAACAACATTTTCTTCAGGTGAAAGTGATTAAAGTAAAAGATTAG
Organism: Hemitrygon akajei; assembly: GCF_048418815.1. Taxonomy (NCBI): domain Eukaryota; kingdom Metazoa; phylum Chordata; class Chondrichthyes; order Myliobatiformes; family Dasyatidae; genus Hemitrygon; species Hemitrygon akajei. The sequence goes on from NC_133125.1 coordinate 56,524,044, forward strand.
TTTCTTTGCGTTTTTATTTGGAAAACTATGACACACATCCCTACAAATGCTGACAATATTTACAAGTAAGGCACTTAAGTCAAGCTTGTTAGGTTCCCATAGCAGGTTGAACATAATCTTAACTGTCAATGCAACTCCATTTATCATATGTACAAATTACTGTTGATTATATTAGACCATGAATGATTTATATGTGTAAATGATATCCTTCTAGTGGAATGGTTAACCCATTTTGAATAGCAAAGATGTAGATTTTCGCCTTCACTGTATCAACATAAATTCAAAATTAATAGAATGATAATAATTCATTTCATCATGTCACATTATTTTGCTGAGCATTTGGAGCCCCCACGCAACCCCCCCTGCAGAGATGCCATCTGGAGCACCTGGTGCTGCTGTGTAGACCTTTCTGGCTGCCTAGAGAGCTCACGGCTGTTCTTATCACAGCTGTGTATATTCCGCAGCAAGCTGATGCTGACCTGCTCTCAAGGAACTCTGAGACCATCGGCACCCTGGAGACTACACCTAGAGGCTGCCTTCATCATCACCGGAGATTTTAATAGAGTGTCGCTGCCTAAAGTCTCTCCAAAGTTTTGTCAACATTTCCAGGTGAGCACACGGGGAGACAGCATACTCGATCACTGCTACTCTCCCTTCCGCAATGCTTACAAAGTGCTTCTCCGTCCACCATTTGGGAAGTCGGATCACTCCTCCATCTTGCTGCTGCCAAAGTACAGGCAGAAGCTGAAACAAGAGGTAGGCTTAGGTAAAACCATCCACTGTTGGTCTGACCAAATGGTCTCCATGCTACAGGACTGCATTGATGATGTCAATTGGAAAGTCTCTCGTGATGAGGATATCTCCGAGTTCACAGATGGGCTCACGAGCTTCATCCAGAAGTGCATTGAGGATGTTGTCCCCCAAAATTGGTCAAGGTATATCCAAACCAGAGACATTGGATCAACAGTTCCGTGCGCGCTGTACTAGCCACACGACAGAGCTTACATTGCCAGTAACCAACAGGAACTCAAGAAATATAGCTATGATCCATGCAAAGTCATCAAGGCAGCAAAACAACAATACAGGAAAAAGATCCGGACAGAACTCTCCACCAACAACACACGCAACTTGTTGCAAGGTCTGCACACCATCGCAGACTTCAAAGCTAAGCATAGTGGTGCTGCCAACATCGCTGCCTCTCTCCCAGATGAGCTAAATCTTTTTTACACTCGGTTCGATGTCGCCAACACTGAGCCCCTGAGGAGAGCCGTCGATGTGACCTGCACCTTGGTCATCTCCGAGACCAAAGTACACAGGTGTTTCCAATGAGTGAAACAAAGGCTGCAGGACCGGATGGCATCCCAGGGCGGGTACTCAGGATGGGCGCGGCACAACTGGCAGGTATGTTTGCAGCCATTATTAATCTCTCATTCTCCAGTGCAGAGTGCCCTCCTGCTTCAAAACATCCACCATTGTTCCTGTACCTAAAAAGACCAAGGTAACATGTCTGAATGACAGGTGTCCTGTTGCACTCACCTCGATAATAAGCAACTGCTTTGAGAGGCCGGTCAGGGACTATATCTGCAGTATGTTACCCCTCACACTGGAACCCCTACAATTCGCTTACCGACACAACCGATCAACAGATGATGCGATAGCCACAGTTCTACACACTGTACTTACACATCTGGAGAAGAAGGATGCTTACGTGAGCTGTTCTTAGATTACAGTTCAACATTCAACACCATAATTTCCTCCAGGCTTAACAAGAAACTCAGAGACCTCAGCCTTCACCCTGACGTGCAGCTGGATTCTGGACTTTCTGTCAAATCATTGGCAGGTGGTAAGACTGGGCTCCCTCACCTCTGCCTCTCTGACCCTCAACACAGGAGTCCCTCAGGGCTGTGTATTTAGCCCTCTCCTTTACTCCCTGTATACCCATGACTGCATCACCACCCACAGCTCCAATCTGCAATTAAATCTGCAGATAATACTACACTGATTGGCCTAATCTCAAATAGTAATGCAGCAGCCTACAGAGAAGTAGTCATCACCCTGACAAATGGTATCAAGAAAATAACTACTCCTCCAATGTCGCAAAAACAAAGGAGCCGGTTGTGGACTACAGGAGGAATGGAGACGGGCTAACCCCTATTGACATCAATGGATCTGGGATTGGGAGGGTGAACAGCTTTAAGTTCCTCGGCATAAGCATCACCGAGGATCTAACGTGGTCTGTACACACCGGCTGTGTGGTGAAACAAACACAACAGCAACTCTTTAACCTCAGACATTGAAGAGGTTTGTCATGAGTCCCCAAATCCTAAGGACTTTCTACAGGGGCACAATTGAGAGCATCCTGACTGGCTGCATCACTGCCTGGTATGGGAACTGTAATTCCCTCAATCACAGGGGAGAGTGGTGCGGACAACCCAGCACATCTGTAGATGTGAACTTCCCGCTATTCAGGACATTTATAGAGACAGGCGCATAAAAATGGCCCAAAGGATCATTGGGGACCTGAGTCACCCCAACCACAAACTGTTCCAGCTGCTACCATCCGGGAAATGGTACCGCAGCATTAAAGCCAGGACCAACAGGCTCCAAGACAGCTTCTTCCACCATGTCATCAGACTGAGTAATTCATGCTGATACAATTGTATTTCTATGCTATGTTGACTTTCCTGTTAATAGAATGATAATAATTCATTTCATCATGTCACATTATTTTGCTGAGCAAAATAATTATAAATTTATTATAAATTTCACATTGCATATTTAGATGGAGACATAAAGATTTTTACTCCTTATGTATGTTAAGGATGTAAGAAATAAAGTCAATTCAGTTATGCACTCCCTATTGGAAGTGTGTGTGCCTTGCATTCTGATTTACATCATTAATTTAAAAGTTGCTGAAGTTAAAGAAATATTCACAAACTGCTGGAGGAACACAGCAGGCCAGGCAGCATCTATCAAAAAAGAGTACAGTTGACTTTTCAGGCCAAAACCCTTCCTCAGTCCTGAGCCTGCTGAGCTCCTCCAGCATTTTGCGTGTGTTGCTTGCATTTCCAGCATCTGCAGATTTTTTTCCTTGTTTTTAAATAAATATTCACTAGCATTGAATCCTTAACATGATATGGAGAAACACTGCATATGACAGCATATTTTATTCTCTCTAGGTTTTTTGACTGTGTCCTGACTGTTAAGGAAAATAAAACGTTGCTTTTCAGAAATAGTCTTTTACCTGAAAGTAGTTCAACAACCAATTAATTTGAAAGCCAAAATACTGACCATCACAGTGCACTCTAAGCAGCGAGCTACTCCAGTTGATTCTAACTGCACTTCCTTTTGATGATGTCTGTCAATGGTTAAATTTTCCTTCAGGATCTTCCAATCACTTTATCAATCACCTCTACTTCAATTATTGTACTCAACATTATGATAATCCAAGGTGTACAATTAGAACTTCAAAATATCCGTGGTCTCATATTCCAGACAATGTTATTTTCTGTGCATCACTCCCACATGATAAGCAGATGATGTGTGATGTGTCCAAGTCCCATTGCATTTAGTGTTCTGTAGAAGATGCATCTACATATCAGATAAAACTGTTAAATGGAGTGAAATGTGGATATCAGAAAGAAGTTTTTTTTAAATGACTTGACATATGCAGCCGGTTCATATTTGTAAGCGTGCTTATTTTGATACCTATGATACGGATAAGTAAAATAAATCATTACTAACTTTCAGGAAAAAAATAAGAAGAATATAAAATTTTAAAGTCACATTAAATTAAAAAAATAAAATATCAAAACACAGTGGGAAAGTGTCTCACCACAATTCGTAGTGTAAATTCTTTTGAATGATAATTTAGATCCATAACTTATCAACAGGTGATAAAGTACCATATTTGAAAATCCTTCTATATCAATTAAGTGATCTATTTTTAATTAAATCCTTCTATATCAATTAAGTAATCTATTTTTAATTATTATAGTTTGGATCTATTAAAAAAAATCTCCTACAATCCTTTTCTCCTTTTTATCAATGTTAAGAAGTCTTCTAACAGTTTTTTTAATAAAGAGATTGCATCACATTGAGAGGATGGTATTGTAATTAACAACAATAATAATAACAATAATCTGTCTGGATCGTTATGTCACTTAGCTGGATGTTATAATTCATACCTAGTTAGACAGCTCTCTCAGAGTGTCACCTGGGCATAAAGGGCTGAATAATTGTTTCAAGTTCAAAAGGACAGGTTGGGATCTTGAACTTCTCAAGCAAAAATTAAAATGTTGACTCATTCAGAATCATTGTCAAATTCACATTTTGTCAGAACCAATTAGGAACTAAGAATTTATAGGGTGAAAGGGAAGAGAGGGGCAAAAAGGCAATAGGAGAGGGAAAGATTGAGATACAGTAAGAGAGAAACTGAAATAAAGGGAGTGGAGAAAGCAGAGAGGGGAGGTGTGGCACAGAGAATGAGAGTAGGTGTGACAGGTAGAACTGTACAGAGGAATGGGAAGAGGGACTGAAGTCTGGACTTTACTAACCATTTGTTGAGATCAAACTCTTCAATTTGACTGGGTTTTAGTTTGACTTCCCCTCAGCTCTACTGCCATTGGCTCAAGGCAGCATTAGGTAACGGGCAATTTCCTAGGTCCTGGAATCACAGGAGTTGAGTTTCATTCTGAATGTGTAGCTCTGTCTTAATCCAAATCCATTCCTGTGTTGACTCACATTTTTTTTACAGCAATCAGTTCATTGCAGTTCAGCTGAATTATCAGCATAGGGAGCTGGTGGAGATTAAGGGGCAATCAAACACCAACTGGACAGGCCTGACTGCTTTGTCTATTTAATCCTCTATTTTTCACCTTGCTTCTTGCAAAACTCAGCCAAAAAAAAATCTTATTTTGGAAGCATGATAGGAACCTCAGGGATATGTAAGAGATAGAAACTGGAGGGAGATAAGCATTTAAAGATTGTTTAAGTTTTGGAAGTCACAGATATAAATAAGGTCAGGTCACAATATCAGATTACTCATGGCAAAGCATTTTCTACTAGAACGTTTAAAACTATTGGTATTCAAATAGCTAATATTTTGATTAAACCAATTAGCCCATTCATTTTTAATTGCATAAACAATTGTATTTAATATTATATCATTCAATAGTCCTTGTTTCAATAAGTGGTTTCTGCTTTCTTTTGTAACATAATTTTCCTCTGAAAAACAGCAGTATAACTTCAATAGTTGGTTTCAGAGGAGAATGGTGCTTTCAGGATTGGTAGAAGTTCACATGTTCCATGCACAATATGAGAAGTTGTTTGATATGCAATTGATTCCCATGCAGTACCAATTATTATTGTGTTAATGATCCTGATTTGAATGGCAATGCAAAGAATGAAAATCTAACTCCATTGCTGGCTTAGTTAGTGACATGCACTTCACCAGAGTCTGGGACAAGTAATCAAATTTCCTATTGAAACAGTGTAATCATTTCTTTTTCAAAAGAGACTGGCATGGTTTTATCTTTTAAAAGACCCCTCATATGGCTTTTATTGCTTAATATTGACATGAAATGATGTATCACCCATGACCATTTTGCAAATCACTAAATTTTAATGTTAACCTACTATGGTTTTAAACTGAATAGCAAAGGTCATTTTTTTAGATTTATGCAACGAAAATTAGTCAAATTTAAACAAGATGTGGATAACAAAATTGATGTGTTATCAAGGACATTAGTGGAACAAATCCTGGAGAAACAATGCACTAATGGTATTAAACAACATATTTAGTTCGACCAGCTGAAGATGAGTGTCTTGTCTTGTCCATACTGCACCAACTGCTGCCACTGGGCTATAAACGTTCAGGAGCAGTGTGTGGTTAAGTGCCTTGCTCAAGGACACACATGTTCCCTCGGCTAAGGCTTGAATTAAAGACCTTCAGATCACTAGCCCAAACCCTTAAACACTTGGACACGTCAATAGTTTTGAAATGTTTGGAAAGCATTAAAAGGGAACTCAGCCCCTCAGAATTAGAATCAAGTTTATTAGCAATTGCATTAGTTGTGAAATCTGTTGTTATTTGGCAGCAGTACAGTGCAGGCATAACAAATTATTACAACTTACAATAAAAATAATTAAGTAAATAAACAGGTTATAGCAAGAATAGCAAGGTAGTGTTATTCCAAGACCATTCAGAAATTATATGGAAGAGGGAAAGAAGCTGTTCTTAAAACATTGAATGTGGGTCTTCAATTTCATATACCTCCTCCCGGACTGTAGTAATGAGAAACAGGCATGTCACGATGCTGAGGGTCCATCATGCTGGGTGCTACCTTCCTGTGGCACTGGCGTTTGAAGATGTCTTCAATGGTGGGGAGGTTTGTGCCCATGAAGGAACTGAAGCCTCTAATAATCTGGTGCATTTGTACCCCCGTAGCACACAGTGATGTTACCAGTCAGAGTGCTCTCCACAGTTCATCTGCAGGATTTTGCTGGAGTCTTTGGTGACATACCAAATCTCCTCAAACTCTTAATGAAATATAGCTGCTAGTGTACCTTAAACAAGACTGCGTCAATATGGTGGGCCCAGTTTGCATCCTCAGAGATGCTGATGCTCAGGAGCTTGACACTACTCGTCCTTTCCACTGCTCATCTCTCGATGAGGACTGGTGTGTTTTCTCCTGATTTCCCCTACTTGGTCTTGCTGATGTTGAGTGCAAAATTGGTGTTGTGACACCACTCAACCAGCCTATTTATCTTGGTCCTGTACTCCCCCTCATCACCATCTGAGATTCTGTCAGCAAACAAAATTCAAAGTTTGAAATAAATTTATTATCTAAGTATATATATCACCATATACCACCCTGAGATTCATTTTCTTGTGGGCATTTGCAATAAATACAAAGAAACACTATAGAATCAATGAAAAACTACACACAACAAAGATGGACAAACAACCAATGTGCAAAAGACAACCAATTATACAGATACAAAAAGAAATAAAAAATAAATAACAAGAATAAAAAGCAAGTAATAAATTTTGAAAAAGTGAGTTGTAGAGTCCTTGTAAGTGAGTCCATAGGTTGTGAAATCAGATCAGTGTTGAGGTGAGTGAAGTTAACTGGTTCAAGAGCCAAATGGTTGAGTAATAACTGTTCCTGAAGCTGGTGGTGTGGGTCATGAGGCTCCTGCACCTCCTTCCAGATGGCATAGATAGTGAGGGTGCTTAATGATGGATGCCGCTTTCCTGCAACAGCACTCCTTGTAGATGTGCTCAATAGTGGGGAGGGCTATATCTGTGATGGACTGTCCTGTATCTACTACTTTTTGTAGGCTTTTCCATTCAAGGGCTTTGGTGTTACCATACCAGGCAGTGATGCAACCAGTCCATATACTCTCCACCGCACATACTATATAGAAGTTTGTCAGAACTTTAGATGACATGTTGAATCTTTGCAAACTTCTAAGAGAGTAGAGATGCTGCAGATGTCTTCTTTGCAATGACATTTATATGTTAGACCCAGGACAGATACTCTGAAATGATAACTGTGAAGGACCAGGGTAAGCATAAAACTGGGAGAGCAGGAAAAGGTGGAAAAAAATAGGGGTTTTATTACCCAAAATGCTTACAAACTCAACAGAACTGTTCTAGAGTCTAAACTTGACAACTACAACTACAACTACAACTACAACTACAACTACAACTACAACTACAACTACAACTACAACTACAACTACAACTACAACTACAACTACAACTACAACTACAACTACAACTACAACTACAACTACAACTACAACTACAACTACAACTACAAAGTAAATACTCCTCAAACCAAGAGACAACCCTCATTGCCTGACTCTGGGTTTATATTCGATGCTGGCCAGTCCATAGTAAATTGCAGGGGAGAGAAAACATCCCTCTCCTTAAAAAGATACAGCATAAATGAAGCAGCTCCAGAGAACACCCCTCTGGCTGTAGCAGAATGGCACAATCCAATTATCCAGCCCCATCTACTTAGGCTGGTGTAATGCAACAGCTCAGTCATTTGCCAGTTTATCAGGAGGGTGGTCGGCTGCAGGATACTTTAATATGTCTGGTTGATGATGCGGCTGGTAATTGCAGCCGCCACAATAACTCTAAGGAATTTAAAGTTGCTGACCATCTCCACCTCTGATCCTATGATGAGGCCTGACTCATGGACTTTTGGTTCATCCTCTTGTAGTCAATAACTAGCTCTTCAGATTTGTTGACATTGAGTGTGAGGTTGTTGTTGTGACATCACTCAGTCAAATTTTCAATCTCCCTCCTAAGTGCTGAATTGTCACCACCTTGGATTTGATCAACAACAGTGGTATCATCAGCAAACTTAAACATGGCATTAGAGCTATACTTAGACTCACAGGCATAAGTATAAAGTGAGTAGACCAAAGGACTAAGCACCGAGTCTTGTGTTGCACCTTTGCTGATGGTGATTGTGGAGGAGATGTTCTTGCCAATCAAACTGACTGGGCTCTGCAAGTGAGGATATTGAAGATCCACTTGCACAAGGAGGTATTGAGGCCTAGATCTTGGAGTCTATTGCTTAATTTTGAGGGGATTAAAGCATTGAATGCAGAGCTGTTTTCAGCAAAGAGCATGCTGATGTATGCATCTTTACTGTCCAGATGTTTCAGGATTCAGTAACAAGCCAATGAAATGGCATATGCTGTTGACCTGCTGTGTCTGTAGACAAATTGGAGGAAATTCAAGTTGCTTCTCAGACAGGAATTGTTAAGTTTTTTCACCAACCTCTCAAAACACTGCCTCACGGTGGATCTAAGTGCTACTGGATCATAGTCATTGAGGTAGGTTACCACGATCTTTTTTGGCATTGGTATAATTGAAGCCTGCTTGAAGCAGATGAGTACCTCAGACTGCTGAAGCAAAACATTAAAGATTATCATGAACACTCCAGGCAGTTGATCAGCACAGCCCTTCAGTGCTAGACCAGGTACCGTTTGGGCTAGATGCCTGACAGTTTGCCATCCTGGAGGATGCTCTCCTGTTGGCCTCAGAAACTAAAATCACAGTCTCACTGTTGGAGTTTGTGAAGGTGCTTCCATGTTTAGTCAGTCAAAGCATGTACAAAAGGCATTGAGCTCATCTGGGTGCAGAACCTTTTTGTCACATATGTTGTCTGTTTTTATTTTGTGGGAGGTGTTAGCATTCAAGCCCTGCCACAGCTGTCGAGCACCCTTCTGGGATTCAAGTTCAGTCCAAAATTGCCACATGTGGGATGGCTTTCTGGAGGTTTTACCTGGACCACAGTCCGTGACTGACTTTATAAAGTCTGTGACAATGTCTGTGGCATATTCGTTTAGATTTTCTGAGTCCCTGAAAATGGCCCAGTCATCTGACTCAAAGCAATCCTGTAGACACACGTCTGCTGCCCATGACCACCTCTTTGAGGTCCTTACCTCAAGAGTCTTGCTCTTTAGCCTCTGACTGTACACAGGTAGGGGAAGGACAGCTCTAGTGATCTGTGACAATGATAAGGGCACTGGGATGGAAGAGGTCTGGCGTCTAGATGAAGGGAAAAGAATCTATCATTGCAACAGTTTGCTTTTCTGCTAATCCATTTCTGCCCTGAATTTGGGTGAAATTGAGATGAAATTCATCCCCATGTGATGTAAAGTGGATGTTAATCCCAAAAAGAACCAGAAATTCTTCCAGCTTCATTCTGAAATGGAGAAACTTTCCAATAGTTCTTGCCATTTAGCAGAAAGCTTATAGCAATACAGCAAGTAAGCTGTTCATCATTTTCCAGAATATTGATTTCACACATCAATGATTTCCAATAAGCTTCTGCTGAATGCTTCACGCTAGTGGCCTGAGATTCTGGAAGACTCCAGCCCCATGACTACATTGTCAGTGTAAAGTGAAACCACAGAGATTTAAATTTCAAATTATCATTGATGTTCATTCCAGTATGGAAGAACACTAAAATAATGTGACCCAAAAGGAAACTGAGCTATCATTCGCAGGAATGATTTCATGTCAAATCTTGAAGTCAAATGAAATCCAGGGAGCACGAGCAAACCTATTTAGCTCACAGAAAGAGAAATACAGAGAATTTTCTGTCATTGGGCATTTTAAGTTACTGTTTTGTTTGGAATTTTTAAATTAACCAAAATAAGAAATGAAACACATCATCGATTAATGGAGTGATCTTTACTTCAAGAAACAGTTTTATTCTATAATTGAGCAATATATCATATTTTATCACATCAAGGATCCTAGTTCTGTGTAGACTCAGTGGCCACTTCCTTAAGTACCTTCTGCACCTAATAAAGCGGCAAATGAGTGTATATTCATGGTCTTCTGCTGCTGTAGCCTATCCTCTGCAAGATTCGACCTATTGGGCATTCAGAGATGCTTTTCTACACACCACTGGTGTATAGTGTGGTTATTTTAACTACTGTTACCTTCCTGTCAGCTTGAACCAGTCTGGTTCAATTCTTCTCTGAACTGCTGTTCACTGAATTGTATTTAATTTATTTGTTTTTTTACACCATTCTCTGTAAACTCTAGAGACTACTGTGCATGAAAATCCCAAGAGATCAGCAGTTTCTAAGATACTCAGGCCACCCCATCGGGCACGAACAATCATTGCATGGTCAAACTCACTTAGATCACATTTCTTCCCCATTCTAGTGTCTGGTCTGAACGACAACTGAACTTTTTGACCATGTTTGTATGCTTTTATGCATTGAGTTGTTGCCACATGATTGGCTGATTAGATATTTGCATTAGTGAGCAGGTGTACTTGATAAAGAGCTCACCGAGTGAATGTGCAGGGAAGTGTATGGTCATGTACTTTGATAGAAGGAATAAAGGCCTAGTCTATTTTATAAATGGGGAGAAAAGGTTAACATATGAGGACTATTTGATGGCTCTGGGCCTGTACTCACTGGAGTTTAGAAGATAGAAGGGTGATCTCTTTGAAACCTATCCAATATTGAAAGGCAGACTGGACGTGAAAAAGATGTTTCCTATATTTGGTGCATCTGGGACCAGAGGGCGCAGCCTCAGAATAGTAGGATGTCCATTTATACACTGGAATTTAGAAGGATGAGAGAGGATCTGATTGAAACATATAAGATTATTAAGGGATTGGACACGCTGGAGGCAGGAAGGATGTTCCCGCTAATGGGTGAGTCCAGAACTAGAGGCCACAGTTTAAGAATAAGGGGTAGAACATTTAGAACAGAGATGTGGAAAAACTTTTTTCACCCAGAGTGTGGTGGATATGTGGAATGCTCTGCCCCAGAAGGCAGTGGAGGCCAAGTCTCTGAATGCATTCAAGAGAGAGTTAGATAGAGCTCTTATAGATAGCGGGGTCAAGGGATATTGGGAGAGGGCAGGAACGGGGTACTGATTGTGTATGATCAGCCATGATCACAGTGAATGGCAGTGCTGGCTAGAAGGGCCAAATGGCCTACTCCTGCACCTACTGTCTATTGTCTATTTAGAACAGAGATGAGGAGGAATTTCTTTAGCCAGAGGTTGGTGAATCTGTGGAATTCATTGCCATGTTTGGCTGTGGAGGCCAAGTCATTGGGTATAGGTCGAGTAATTCTTGGTTACTCTGGAGAATCAAGGGTTATGGGGAGAAAGCAGGAGAACATTGTTGAGAGGGATAATATATCAGCCATAATTGAATGGTGGAGCAGACTTGATTATTGGAGTGGCCTAATGCTGTTCCTATATCTTATGGTCTTATTACAGTTTCTATGGAATAAAATAGTTGAGTTACATTCCAGAATCAAATTCAGTACGTGACAAACATCTTGGCACAAGCAAATAAAATTTTTGTTGGCACTTTGAATCAGGGTGCACCTGTGATCACATTTTTGGAATTCCAGTATACTATCCATCGAATATTCTTAAATGAGGGATGACGGAAGAATACCTCATGTGTCCCTCCAATCTCCATTGGCTGGACTAGCAAATCAGCAAGTGAGGCCTTAAATAGTTATCAGGTATCAGGTGTGGATTTGAGATTGGATTTGTACACATACATTTTATGAATGATATTGAAAAATAGGCATATGGAGCTGAATTTGAAGAATGATGTGTTTGAAAGTTGAATACACTTGGCCTATTGGGTAGATTTCCATTGGTGATGGTGAGATGAAGCAAGGTAATCCTGGCCTTAAACTAATAAGAAATGATGTCCAGTTTGTTCTTGCCTCTGTCTGACGAAGGATAAATGTATCATGACAGCTTCTTGACCAACTTGTGTGACTGTGCATGACCTTGTTTCAGTGATCAGAAACCAACTGGAAATGAAGGGAGGCAATCTTTTCCATTCAGAATTGCTGTTGGCTGGTGGGGATGCATACAAATGTTGAGTGTGAAATAACCAGCTAGTGCTGCTGTAGCCAGTGGGCTGCCAAGATTAATGCCAATGTGCAGCAAACATCAATGCACTTAATGTCCCATAAGGTAGAATAGTAAGTCCTATTGGCACCAAAGCATGCTTACCTGGTCCTTGAGTGGCATGTCTTTTGTAGTAAGCTGCAGGAATCAGTGCCAAACTGCCTGCAGAAGCTCTTCAAATGGGTGCTATATTGCTGGTGCAACACATCACAATATATGGCTTCCTATGATTCACCACCTTCCCCTTCAGTCCTGATTGGCTTGCTGTTGCTTCAAACTGTTCCATAATTCAAATAAAAGTGGTATTAATAATTAAATCTTTCCAAGATAAACCCAAACTTATCAGCAAGATAATTTCAGCAAGCAGAATCCCTGGTCATCAAACTAAAACCCAAATCCTCCACATGCCTTCAGGAGAGTGTACCTTTGAAGAGAGTTTAATCCATCTCAATACATCTAGCTGACAAGGTGGGTATTGGGCAGGAGGGTTGCAATTTCATATTGAAATTGTTTTCAGTTTTTTGCTGTTTACAGGTGTTCATTATGGTCCTGCCTGCCTCCATTGAACATTCAAGCTGACACAGTGGTTAGGATCGAGGTGGAAGTGAGATCATACCAATTAGTTTCTTCTTTTTCTTTGTCAGCCTCTCAGGTTCAAGGTTAACTTGTCTCCATTTCATTTCTGAGAAGTGTAAGATGCCATTTTCTAATTTCTCTTAATGATGGTTAGCTGCTGAGTCCAGCCGTGTTCATGTGGATATGAAGACCATGCTACAAACTCAACCACTCACTACTGCATTTATGTCGTGGAGTAAATCAGCATAGAAAATGGAATCCATTCTTTGAGACATCTCAAGACAAAATAACATTCTTACTTGTCATATTAATTGAACAGGAGTTACCACTGCATTTGGAAACAACATGGCAACTAATTCTATTTGTCTAAGTAGATAAATTGTTCATATTGAATCTGTCTCTTCCCACAAGTCAATGCCTTGGAATGATTTAATTTACTTTTATTTGTGAAGAATTTTGGTGTTTAAACACAACAATATGGAGGTTAGTTTGGTGCTGCATTTTAATAAGCACCTTATTTCTCAAGCCCACCATGGAAATGTTTGTCCTTTTTTTCTCCTGTTCTACATTCTGCACAGGCTTGAGTGTGTGATGCTAAAGCTGCAAATTGATCTGTTTTGTTCTACACAGGGCAAAAATACTCCAGTGCACAATTCATGCATTTCAAGCTGTTTTTCACTTAACTACAAAGCTTTGTTTAATGTCACCAAGAAAATGTAAAAATTGTGATTTATGTTTAATTTCCATGCCAGTTATTGTGCATGTTTTAGTCAACTCAACCTCTTTCAGAGTTTGATACATACCTAAAATAACCGAGTTTGATTTTTCAAAGCTTGATAAACTATTTTTCCTTTATCTTTCTTCTCTTTTAGCAAACTAACAATTCTCATGCAATGTACTTTAAATTGGTGTATGCATCAATATGCAATACAAAATTAGGAAAGCAATAATCAAATATACATGATATTTTTAAAAATTTCTGTGTGCATTTATCTATAAATTTATTTTATGATTGCTAATTCAGGAATTTTGAACTTATCTTTATCAGTGCAAACTGTAAATTAATCAAAATCTGTTAATATAGTATTCAGATTTTTGCAAACATCCCCAGGATAGTCAAAGAGGCTAGTCCTCTGACGTATTTGTGACATTCCTTCTACCAGCTAAAAATTCAACTGACAATAACCCTTTCCTCAAGAGTAAAATATTCTGATATGACTTTTCCTCCCAATGTTTAACAAGAAATTCAGATATTTGTTTAATGCCTGAGCACTTGGATCAATAGAAGTGCTCATCCCACTTTATTCCCATTCTCCTTGGGACACAAGGATAATTTTACTTCCAATAAACCTCCTTAGCTTCTTTCATTTGATTCTACTTTTTTTATGAAGAAGCCAGGTGTGTTTGTTTTTTAAGTTGGGCAGGGATTAATTAGACAGGGTCTCCAAGAAATGGAAGACTGCCCAGAAATCTTCAGTATGAGTTACCGAGTAATAATAGCACGGAAACAATCCATCCAACCCACAATGTCAATGCAGTTCATCATGAACACATCTGTACCAAAGGTGCCCAGAAGGCGTTCATTTCTAGGATTCAGCAGTGTTCTTTCAGCCAGTTTTCTGCCTGACACTAATGAGAAGTGCCAAGAGTATTGTTTGCAAGGGTTCTAATGTTTGGCAAGGTAGCTTACTTTGCAAAGTTTTCAATAAGATCATAAGATACAGGAGCAGAATTAGGTCATTTGACTCCACAATTTCATCATGGCTGATCCTTTTTCCCTCTCAGCCACAATCTCCCACCTTCTCCCCATATCCTTCATGCCCTGACTAATTAAGAACCTATCAACTTCTGCCTTAAATGTGCTCAAAGACTCGGCCTCCACAACCACCTGTGGCAACAAATTCCACAGATTCACCACTCTCTGGCTAAAGAAATCCCTCCCCATCTCCATTCTAAACGAATGTCCCTCTACTTTGAGGCAGTGCCCTCTGATCGTAGACTCCCCTAGTATGTGAAACATCCTCTCCACATCTACCCTATCAAGGCCTTTCAACATTCAATAGATTTCAATGAGATCTATCATTCTTCTGAATTCCAATGAGTATAGGCCCAGGGTCCTAATACGGTAACCCTTTCATTCCGGGAATTATTCTCGTGAACCTCCTCTGAACCCTCTTCAATATCAGCACAGCCATTCTTAGATAAGGGGCCCAAAACTGTTCAGAATACTCACAGTGAGGCCTTACTAGTGCTTCATAAAGCTTCAACATTACACTTTTGCTTTGATACTTGAGTCATCTTGAAACAAATGGTAACATTGCATTTGCCTTCCTGATCATTGACTCTACCTGCTAATTAACCTTTGGGAATCCTGCATGAGGACTCCCAAGTCCCTTTGCACCTTAGATTTTTGAATTTTTTCAATGCTTTTATTTCTTCTACCAAAGTGTATGACAGTACACTTGCTGATAGTGTATTCCATTTACCATTTCTATACCCATTCTCCTAATCTGTCCAAGTCCGTCCATAGCCTCCCCGCATCTTTAATGCTACCTTTCCCTCCACCTACCTTGGTAAATTCAAGCATCATGGCCACAAAGCCATCAATTCCGTCATCCAAATGATTGAAATATAATGTAAAAAGAAATGGACCGATCACATTTACCTGTGGAACACTACTAGTCACAGGAATCCAGCCAGAAAAGGTTCCCTTTATTCCCACTTTTTGCTTTCTGTTAGTTAACCAATGCTCTATACATGTTACGATGTTTACTGTAATACCCTGAGCTCTTAACTTGTTAAGCAGCCTCATGCGTGGCACCTTCTCAAAGACCTTCTGAAAATCCAAGTATACAACATCAACTGATTCTCCTTTGTCTAACCTGCATGCTATTTCTTCAAAGAATTCCAACAGGTTTGTCAGGCGTAGTGGCTATTCTAACAAACCAATGCTGCTTTTGGTGACCCCCGCAGATTGTTACACTTGTATGACGCACCCTCCAATCGATCCAATAATAATGTTCCAAAAGTCGAAGAATGGCATTCTATCCTTTATTGCCAACTAGCAAAATAAAGTCTTAAAGCAATGAAACTAAATGTAAATAAGCATACTTAAGTGTAAATTAAGCGGTCAACAAAAGATATCACATCTGTCAGTCCCCAGCCCCAAATTGCCCAGAACAAGGCACAAGTACGTAACTTATTCTCTTCACTTTTATCACGCACCCACTCCTGTGACTAGTTACCATAATACACATCACAAAGGCGCAACACAGAAATCAATGCAAATAGAAAACAGATGCATGGCTCCTACAAGATTTTCTCTTAAGGAAACCATGCTGACTTCAAACTATTTTATCATGTGGCTTCAAGTACCCCAAAACCACGTCTTTAACAATCAACTCCAACATCTTCCCAACCACTGAGGTCAGACTAACTGAGCTACAATTTATTTTCTTCTATGTCTCTCCCCTCTTGAACAGTGGGGTGACATATGCAATTTTTCAGTCCTCTACAAGCACGCCCGTGTTAGAAGATGATTTCTGTTGCCTCCACAATGTCTTCAGCCACCTCTTTTAGAACGCTTTATATATCTGAAGAAAAATTTGGTGTCCTCTTTAATATTATTGGCTTGCTTAAATTCTAAAAATCTATTCCTTGCAGTATAAGGAAACATTGGAGTGTTTTGAAATCTCTTTTATTTCCAGGTACCCTCCCGCTGGCTGAGCACCACAAAGAAGCAACATCTATTCCATTCACATTCTTTGTTAAAGTTCCTTCAGTGATTAGAAAACTAGCTTTCACTCGTCTGCTTTAACCTTTTGCAGACACTCATATTGCTTAAGATGCTTTCTACGCCAACCTAAACAGCTCCAAATCTAATGATTTGAAAAAAAAATCTCTCAATTTTACCAGGTGCGTTATATTTCAAAATAGCCACTGCTGTTTCATTTCACTTCGAACTTTATTTGTTGTTTATTTTCTCAGAGGCGGTCTCGTCTTTCAGAAAATTTTGGAGATGAACACTCAATGCCTTTGACCTCAACAATTGAAGCAAGTCCTGCTGTCACTCAAAGAGTTCTTCTGGTCTTATTTCAACTGTTGTTTAGATTATACCCTGATCTGATTCTCCTTTGCTTTGGAAGACAGTAGAACTTAGAAGACTGTGGTAATGGTTTTACTTCAGCATGCAGTATATCGATAAATGATCATTGAAATGTCATCTGAAGATATTGTCACATGTAATTCTGCAATGCCAAACTCTCTTATAAACTGAACTAGAGACAAAATGAAGCCTAAAATCAAAATTGTTGCACCTTTTAGATAAGTGCAGATTAAGCACTTTCTTAGTGAAGTTTGTAATGGGAAGAAATGGCATACTGGTTAGTGCTGAATTCAATGCAGTTTTTCTTTAGATGATCACAATGAAACGTGTTTCAATTTGACTTCAGTGTTTAAATGAGTACTATTTCAGGATCCATTCATGAAATTAAAGTTTGGAGTTCAAATTCCACACTCATGCTCCTGGATCAAAATGCTTAGTTATTAACAAACACCATTACAGCTCAAGGAGTCGGAATTTGGAGTTTGGCCGTTCAATTCTGATGTCATCTGTAAGGAGTATGTACTTCCTCCCCATGGTTTTCTCTGGGTGCTCTAGTTTCATCCCACTGTTCAAAGATACACTCTTTAGTAGGTTAATTGGTCATTACAAATTGTCCCATGTTTAGGCTAGGGTTAAATCAGGTGGTGTAGGGTGGAAGCCTGGAAAGGCCTTTCTGCACTGTATCTTAATAAATAAATAAATGGAATAGCTATTCAAATGATCTGTGGAAGCTTCAGAAGAAGCATGAAGTATTTTTGTTTAAGCTTAATGCAGAGCCAAGAGGAGCAGGAGAGCTCCACTAGACAGTGCCTTAATATTGCATCTACAAACCATTTATTCTTGATTGTGCACCCCATTCTTGCAATTATCCTGTGGTGCTATGGCTGGAGTTGTTTGGTCCGAATCACTGACCATCATCAGGATGATAATGCACAGATAGATTGTTGCAAATTCGGCTGATGAAGTCCATGGAATTGTTTGGATGTTCCTTTAACTTTCCATTCTGGCTACTGTGCCATTGTCCTTGACCCAATTTTGATTACATTTGTGTATGAACATAACTTGCTGCATTTTAAGCTGAAGATGCAGTTAGCAAATTATAAAAGATAATTGTTTTATAATAAAAATTAAATAATAAAATCCTGGAAGTTTGCTAATTTTGTCTTATTTTGTAAGATTTGACCCTGACAGAACACAGGCAGGCACTACTTGAATACGAAAGGAATGTCGGTGATGGTGGTGGGTGGTGGGGGTGGCTAGTTCTGCTCCCAGAAAATGTGATTTTCTGTAATGTGAATTTGTTTTATTTGTACAATTAAGAAACATGTGTTGAAAAAAGTTAATTTTGTGTTTATTTCTCACATAAATTCAGTGAGAGGGAAATTTATTCCTTTTCTCAAAATCTTGGAAAATTATTTCTGAATTCCATGAGAGAAAATTTCTGTAACCCAAATGGCAATAATGTGGGGTACCAGCACTGTAGCTATTTCTCAGCTTTATTCTTGAATTACAAAACCATTTTGGAGTAATGGGAATTTCCTCCTTTGAGCATTAAAGTTAAAAGGGAAATTTAATAGAACCAGTCAAATATGTGAAACCTTTTGAAAGAGTGAATAAGACAAAATTGTTGCCAGTGGTAGAATGAATCATAGCCAAAGGATGCCGATTAAAAGAAATCACAAAAGAACCAAAGGTGAGAGGAGGACTATTTTATATGCTGTGTTTATGATTTGGAAGTTACTGCCTGAAAGAGTGGTAAAAGCAGATTCAATAGCATCTTTGAAAAGAATATCAGATAAATTGAAGAGGAAGGATTGAGGGCCAGGAGTGAATGAGTATGAGAATAGGATTGTTTAGATAGTTTCTTCAAAGACGTGATAGAATAAAGCATCTATTTTTGTTGTATGGTTCTAATGAATTTAAGCATTGAATGATTGCACTGTTGGTAGTAAAAGTTTTGCAAATGTTTCATACAGGTGATTGGCATACAGTTTCCTTTTAAAAGCTTGTGGCATCGAGAAATATCTGAATTTTTCCTCAGAAGTAAGATTCTTCCAAACCAAGAGAACCACGGATTATAACAATTTACGCATGTAGCGTCCTTCATCAAATAATTGTGCAGTCTTGATCCACAAGGATTATTATCCCTTTAATGACTAGCATGTCCTTGCTTTATCTGGGCACTCCAGCAGTCTCCCATTATTCAATTGAGAAATAAAAGTAATTAATACTCTTTGTTTATGACACATCTGCGATAACCATGTAGACTTCCCTGGTATAGATATAACGATGTGTGTGC
Organism: Hemitrygon akajei; assembly: GCF_048418815.1. NCBI lineage: Eukaryota > Metazoa > Chordata > Chondrichthyes > Myliobatiformes > Dasyatidae > Hemitrygon > Hemitrygon akajei. The sequence continues at coordinate 56,543,460 of NC_133125.1, forward strand.
ATCCAGTAAACTCATCAGTAAATATGCAGCAAGTATATTATTGTTGAGATTAATGATGTACGTCAATTTTGTACAGCATTAATTATGCACATTATTATAGGCTGATGCATCCCACAGAACTTTGCTTGTGCTATAAAATGGTGCTTAAAGAATGAAATCAATGAATAGTGGCAAAGAGACAATATGAAGAAGAGACAGAGGCTGGAGCTGTTAAATATCTTTAATACGCTGATAAAACTATCGGACAGATGTTTGTTGTAATGTTTGCTACAAATTACATTCTTCTCTATTACTCAAGCAATCCCAAATCTTCATAATGACCTCATCAATTTACATTGACTTCACAATGTAAGAGCAGGGCTAGATCATTCAATTCCTGGTGCCAATACTACCATTCATGTCAGCTCTGAGGACTACTTCGATTGATTGAGCCTTGATCGATGACAACCTTACCTGCAAAGCTCCATCTACTGAAAAACTCCAATCCAAGTTTTGTGGGTGGAAGTTAGAATTCCCCAACACCATTTGTGTGAACCACATTTTTTGGTTGCTTTATCTGCCAATGAACAGACTTCAGTGATCTGTATGCAGAGAACACAAAAAATCAATTCTGGTGCTAGATTCCATTGGAAAACCACTCTGTTGTGTTTGACAGTCACTACCCTACTGTGAACGAAATCATCAGTGCTTGTGCCTAGTTATTTACTGGATGACAGATTCATCCTTGATTACTTGTATTAAATGCGTTCAGGAATTTCAGGCAATGGTTGTACTCCCCTCTTACACGTCTGATCTCATTAAAGACAATGAAACTGAATGCAAGGTTAGTGAGGGTGCAGGAACAAACTGAAAGATCACATACAGTTGGTGTTTGAAATAACGGGCGATATATGTTAAAAACTGACGCGCAGCAGACCAGTCAAAGCTGATCTACCTGAGCATGACTTTGTTACAGCTTTTACATTCTCAGTTGATGAGATTACTATTTAAAGTACATTTTCATAACAGAATGATGGCTACAGGAAGACTTAATTAAGTAATGGAGTAGGTCCTGATGACAGAGTAAAATGAACGTCCACAGGTATACCAGTAAATCCAATTCTCTATGGCAACAATGAGTGCACACTGCAACGCAAATAACAAAACTCTTGAACCTTGGACATCATCACTGCTGCATTCCATGTCTCTGCTTCTAGGCTTTATCTATGGTTCTCTGTTACCAAATTAGCACAATCCACATCCCTATTTACTAATTACTAGCCCTCACTGTTCTTTCCTCAAGAACAGCCCCTCCTCTAGGCCCTTAGCCTAAAATGGCAAATAGGGGCTAAAGATTAGATTCCTAATAGAACCCTTGCTGGCCTACTAAAGGACAATCCCCCTAACATTGAAGTGTCTCGGCCTTGACTGTAGTCTGTTCCATAGATGCTGCCTGTCCTGCTGAGTTCCTCCAGCATTTTGTGTCTGTTGCTTGGATCCCCCTAACACTAACACTTTACCTGCTGTGGTAGTACACACATTAAAGTCATTAGACCATAATGTATTGGAGCAGAATTAGGCCATTTGGTCCATCAAGTCTGTTCCACCATTTCATCATGGCTGATCCAGTTTTCCTCTCAGCTCCAATTTCCTGCCTTCTCCCCATATCTTTCATTCCTTGACCAATAAAAAATCTATCAACCTCTGCCTTAAACGTACATAAGCTCTTGGTCTCCACAGCTGCCTGTGGCAAAGAATTCCACAGAACCATCACTCTCTGGCTAAAGAAATTCTTCTACATCTCTATTCTAAAAGGATGCCTTTCTATTCTGAGGCTGTGTCCCCTGTTTCCCACCATAGGAAACATCCTCTGCATATTTAGTCTATCAAGGCCTTTCAGCATCTGATAGGTTTCAATCGGGTCACCCCTCATTCTTCTGAATTCTAGTGAATGCAGTCCCAGAACCATCAAACGCACTTCATATAACAAGCCATTCAATCCTAGAATCATTTTTGTGACCATCCTTTGAACCTCTTTCAAGTTTAACACATCCTTTCTAAGGTAATGGGCCCAAAACTGCACACAATATTGCAAATGAGGCCTTGACAATTCTTTATAAAGACTCAATATTACATCCTTGCTTTTATATTCTGGTCCTCTTGAAATGGATGCTAACATTGCATTTACCTTCCACACCAGAGACTCAATCTGCACATTAATCTTTAGAGTCCTGCACAAAAACTCCCAATTCCTTTTGCACCTCGGATTTTTGTATTTTCTCTCCATTTAGAAAATAGTCAACCCTTTCATTTCTCCTACAAAAGTGCATGACCATAACGTTCCTGACACTGTATTCTATCTGCCATTTCTTTGGCTATTCTCCTAATCCGTCTCTAAGTCCTTCTGTAGCCTCTCTACTTCCTCAAAACTACTTTCCCCTCCACCTATCTTCATTTCGTCTGCAAACTTTGCAAAAAAGTCATCAATTCCATCATCCTAGTCATTGACATATCACACAAAAAGAATTGGTCCCAACACAGACCCCTGTGGAACACCTCTAATCACTGGCAGCCAGCCAAAAAAGGCTCCCTTTATTCCCACACTTTGCCTCCTGCCAATCAGCCACTGCTTTATCCATGCCACAATCTTCCCTGTAATACTATGGGCTTGTAGCTTATTAAGCAGCCCCACATGTGGCACTTTGTCAAAGGCCTTCTGAAAATCCAAGTACACAACATCAACCAATTCTCCTTTGTCTATCCTGCTTGTTATTTCATCAAAGAATTCCAACAGATTTGTCAGGGAAGATTTTCCCTTGAAGAAATCATGCTGACTATGGCCTATTTTAGCATGTGCCTTCCAATACCCTGAGACCTTATTTTTAATAATAGAGTCCAACATCCTTTCAACTGCTGAGGTCAGACTAACTGGCCTGTACTTTCCTTTCTTCTGCCTCCCTGTCTTCTTGAAGAGTGGAGTGACAATAGCAATTTTCCAGTCTTCCAGAAACATTCCAGAATGTAGTGATTCTTCAGCCACAATCTCTTCTGTCCCCTCTTTCAGAATCCTGTAACGTGCACCATCTGATCCAGATGACTTATCTACCTTCAGACCCTTCAGTTACCCAAGAATCTTCTCTCTGATAGATAGATAGATAGATAGATAGATAGATAGATAGATAGATAGATAGATAGATAGATAGATAGATAGATAGATAGATAGATACTTTATTCATCCCCATGGGGAAATTCAACTTTTTTTCCAATGTCCCATACACTTGTTGTACCAGAACTAATTACATACAATACTTAACTCAGTAAAAAATATGATATGCATCTAAATCACTATCTCAAAAAGCATTAATAATAGCTTTTAAAAAGTTCTTAAGTCCTGGCGGTTGAATTGTAAAGCCTAATGGCATTGGGGAGTATTGACCTCTTCATCCTGTCTGAGGAGCATTGCATCGATAGTCACCTGTCGCTGAAACTGCTTCTCTGTCTCTGGATGGTGCTATGTAGAGGATGTTCCGAGTTTTCCATAATTGACCGTAGCCTACTCAGCGCCCTTCGCTCAGCTACCGATGTTAAACTCTCCAGTCCTTTGCCCACGACAGAGCCCGCCTTCCTTACCAGCTTATTAAGACGTGAGGCGTCCCTCTTCTTAATGCTTCCTCCCCAACACGCCACCACAAAGAAGAGGGCGCTCTCCACAACTGACCTATAGAACATCTTCAGCATCTCACTACAGACATTGAATGACGCCAACCTTCTAAGGAAGTACAGTCGACTCTGTGCCTTCCTGCACAAGGCATCTGTGTTGGCAGTCCAGTCTAGCTTCTCGTCTAACTGTACTCCCAGATACTTGTAGGTCTTAACCTGCTCCACACATTCTCCATTAATGATCACTGGCTCCATATGAGGCCTAGATCTCCTAAAGTCCACCACCATCTCCTTGGTCATGGTGATATTGAGACGCAGGTAGTTTGAGTTGCACCATATCACAAAGTCCTGTATCAGTTTCCTATACTCCTCCTCCTGTCCATTCCTGACACACCCCACTATGGCCGTGTCATCAGCGAACTTCTGCACATGGCAGGACTCCGAGTTATATTGGAAGTCTGATGTGTACAGGGTGAACAGGACCGGAGAGAGTACGGTTCCCTGCGGCGCTCCTGTGCTGCTGACCACCGTGTCAGACCTACAGTCTCCCAACCGCACATACTGAGGTCTATCTGTCAAGTAGTCCACTATCCAATCCACCATGTGAGAGTCTACTCCCATCTCCGTTAGTTTGTGCCTTAAGATCTTGGGCTGGAGGGTGTTAAAGGCACTAGAGAAGTCAAGGAATGTAATCCTCACAGCACAACTGACCCCATCTAGGTGAGAGAGTGATTTGTGCAGCAAATACGTGATAGCATCCTCCACTCCCACCTTCTCCTTATACGCAAACTGAAGAGGATCCTGGGCATGCCTGGTTTGTGGCCTCAGATTCTGTATTATCAGCCGCTCCATGGTCTTCATCACGTGCGACATCAAGGCAACAGGTCTGAAGTCATTCAACTCCTTTGGTTGTGGTTTCTTCGGTACCGGGACAATACAGGATGTTTTCCACTGTCTGGGTACTCTTCTCTGCTCCAGGCTCATGTTGAAAATGTGCTGTAGTGGTTCTCCCAACTCAGTCGCACAGGCCCTCAGTAATCGTGGGGTTATGATAACTTCACAAGCTTCATGACTTTTGACACCTGGAACTTTCATCATACTGCTAGTGTCTTCCACAGTGAAGAATGATGCAAGATATTTATTCAGTCCATCTGCCATTTCCTTGTCTTCATTACTGTCTCTCCAGCATTGCTTTCCAGGGGTCCAATGTCCACTCTTGCCTTTATGTATCTGAAGAAACTTTTGGTGTCCTCTTTAATATTATTGGCTGTCTTACTTTCACATTCCATCTTTACCTTCTTAATGACATTTTTAGTTGCCATCTGTTGTTTTTAAAATCTTCCCAAACCTCTAACTTCCCACTAAATTTTGCTCTATTATATGCCCTCTCTGTGCCTTTTATGTTGGCTTTGACTTCTGTTGTTAGCCTTTGTTGTGTCATTCTGCCTTTAGAATACTTCTTCCTCTTTGGGATATATACGTCCTGTGCCTTCTGAACTGCTTCCAGAAATTCCAGCCATTCCTGCTGTGCCGTCAACCCTGCCAGTGTTATTTTCCAATCAATTCTGGCAAACCCTCTCTCATGCCTCTGTAATTCCTTTTAATCCAGTGCAATACTGATACATCTGACTTTAGCTTCTCCTTCTCAAATTTCAGGGTGAATTTGATCATATTATGATCACATACTCCAAAGGGTTCTTTTACCTTAAGCTCTCTAATTAATTCCTGTTCATTGCACAACACCCAATCCAGAATAGCTGATTCTCTAGTGGGCTCAGCTATAAGCTGCTCTAAGAAGCTATATCATAGGCACTATAGAAATTCCCCCTCTGGAATCTGGCACAAACCAGATTTTCCCAATCTACCTGCATTTTGAAATCCCCGTTAACTACTGTAATATTGACATTTTGACACACATTTTCTATCTCCATTTCTAACTAGTAGGACGTATCCTTACTAATGTTTTTGGGGTCTGTATATAACACCCATTTGAGTCTTTTTACTCTTGCAGTTCCTTAGCTCTATCGACAATGTTTTAAAAGCTTCTGACCTTATCTCAGCTCTTTCTAATGGTTTGATTTTGGTTTTTATCAACAGAGCAATGCCAACCCCTCTGCCTTTCATCTGTCCTTTTGATACAATGTGTATCCTTGGAAATTAAGTTCTCCAGCTATAATCTTCTTTCAGCTATGATTCAGTGATGCCTAAAACATCATACCTGCCAATCTGCAACTGTGCTACAAATTCATCTACCTTACTTCATATACTGCACACATTTAAATATGACACCTTCAATCCTGTATTCACCCTTTTCGATTTTGTCCACCTTTTACATTGCAACTCATTCTGTTGACTGCAAATTTTCCCTATCAACAGCCTATCCTCACCAGCTACCTCGTCTTCAGCACTAATATCTGCCTTTCCTATACTTCTTGCATTGAAATATACACAGCTCAGGACACTGGTCGCAACATGCTAAACCTTTTGATTGCTAACTTTGTCTGAGGTTTTAACAACATCTGCTTCCACAACCTTTGCACTACCTGTTCTGGCACTCTGATTACCATCCCCCTGCAACTCTAGTTTAAATCCCACAGTACAGAATTAACAAACCTTCCCACTACGATAATAGCCCATCTCCAGTTCAGGTGCAAACCATTTCTTCTGTACAGGTTACCATCTTCCCTGGAAGAGAGCCCAATGGTCCAAAAATCTTATGCACTCCCTCCTACACCAACTCCCTAGCCATATATTAAACTGTATAATCTTCCTATGTCTGGCCTCACTAGTAAGTGGCACAGGTAGCAATCCTGTGACCACAATCCTGGATGTCCTGCCCTTTAACTTAGCACCTAACTCCTTGAACTCCCTTTGCAGAACCCTGTCACTCTCCCTACCTGTGTCAGACTGCTGACTGTTTACCCTCCCACTTAAGAATGCCGAGGGCTCGGTCTGAGATAGCCTAGACCTTGGCACCCGAGAGGCAACATATCATCCAGGAATCTTGTACTCGCCCACAGAGCCTCCAGTCTGTTCCCCTTACTAATGAATCCCCTATCATCACAGTATGCTTCTTCCCCCCCCCCCCCACCTTCTAAGTCACAGAGGCAGACTCAGTGCCAGAGGCCCAACCACTGTGATTTTCCTCTGTTAGGTCATCCCCACCACCACCACCCCACCCCACCCTGACAGCATCCAAAGTGATATACCTGTTGTGAGGCGGATGGCTACAGAGGTACTTTGCACTGGCTCCTTAACCCCTTTCCCCTTCCTGACTGTCACCCAGTTTCCTGTGTCCTGCACCTTGGGTGTAACTACCTCTCTATATCTCCTATCAATCACCCTCTCAGCCTCCCCAATGATCCGGAGTTCATCCAGTTCCAGCTCCAACTCCTTAATAACGGTCATTAAAACAACCAGCTGTACAACAGCGATAATATGAGAGATAAGTTGAAATCAGGGATGGATTTCTACAGTCAAACCCCGGTTCCAAATACTGTCCTAAAAGGAGGGGTTCTCCAGAGCCACCTTGGCTCCATTCCCTTGATCTATTATCCTTCTCGACAGTGTATCCCATTTCTTAATGACTTATTTGTCCTCTAGGATGATCTTTTCCTAATCAATAGGAAAGTGTGGACTGTGTAGTGGTTCTGTGGGTGCATACCTGTGCAATCCTTTGTGTTACTCCTATAAGTAGTAGCTCCAAATCCAGCCTCCAGCATCTGGCTTAGGCAAGTTCTGCCCCACAATCGTTAATTCGGCTGAGACATCACTGGTTGCCACATTACAGCCAGTCAGATGCATGGTAACTGCCCCCTTGTAATATGTCCTTGCTGATATTGTGGCACAGTAAATGTTGTTCACCAAGGTATACTTCAGAAAGGTTTCATTATTAACCGGCAATATGGACAGGGAACAGTTATTATACTATTTGTGGCAAAACCACATTCCGTCAGGCTTCTTCCTACAACTTTCTCTGGACATGCCCAATGATTCCCCCTTCGGTGATGTTGCATCAAGTTCACCCACACTTAGACTTGTGTAACTCAATTCTGTATGTCGGCAGGTTGCTTAGAAATATCCAAGTTCCCTCATGATATTTTCTTACAGGATGCACTCTCATAAGAGAGTCTGATTGTCACCATGTTGGAGGAAGTGGAACTTTTATCATGGCATAGGGTGATATTGTTAACTCTTAAATAACCTTGTTATTATATCCTTTAATGGCTGCAATAGCTGGATAGTTTCCAACTCCACTGCTGCTCCTTGCTTCTCTACTCTACCAATTTGTCCCAGCTCACGGTAAGTTTGTTTTATAATCCCCTACAACTTCAGCCAGAGGACACTAACTTGCGTATTTATTTCTGTTATGTTTTGTAAATGCAAAAAATTAAACTAATTCAAAGAAAAACACAGGAGTCCAGGAATGTATCTTCATCTTTACTTTAAGCAAGGCACATATGGATCACAGGGTAGCGTGGTGATGCATGTATTGTATTTTTAGATATAATCCATAATTAATTATTTAAATGAACAGGAATGCTTAATCAACAAATATATTTACAAGATTACTCAAATATTATTAAAATAATAAATGTACAACTCTCCTCCCTGCTTTGCTATAAACTCCAACTCAATAGCTAATGCATCTCAACTATATACTGTATATAAAATATTATGTAATACAACTATTATATACAGACATCTACAGCATAGTAAATTTTAAATTCTCCCATTTAGGGAGAAGATTTAATTGCTATAGAGAATTTGTTACTCTTGTGGGATAATGTCATTCCTGACATGGAGAATCACTGTGCTTGACAGATGAGGCTTGTGGCTGTGAAACAACCTCAGGTTCTATGGTCTCTTCTTTGGTGGTTGCAGGAGTTGACTCTGAGACTGCAGGAAATGGTCCTGATAATGGTAGCCAACTTTCTTCTTTATCAATTAACTATGCTCTCCTCAACTGATCGATGTGACCTCTCCAGATGATATCAGACTCAATTTCCACTGTGTAGGTGAGTGGTCCATTTCTCTCCCTAATCTTTCTGAGTACCCATTTTTGATCACCTCTGTAGTCCGTCGCCAGGACTGTTTGTCTAGGAGCGTGGGATATTTTCTGCTTTCCCTTTTGATCATTTCTGCTGTGAATTTGCATTCGGAAGAATATGTCAAGAGGAGTGTCCTCTTTTGTAAATTTTTCTGATACTACCTTCTCCAAGAGTAAACAGGACAATCTGTCAACATTTCCATGATCAGTCATCCTCTTGTAACTGTTTTTTCCAAGAAACAGAGCCCGTCTCTGCATTAGTGCTGCTGCTGCTGTTAGTGGAACACCCTGAAACTGGACCCTAGTGGTTGATTAATAATGAAGTTAACCCTCCCTCATTCATGCACTGACTGAAACACTTCTCACTCCAAAGCAGACTCAAGGTGTCTCTATTAGTCTGTGTGTAATTTTTCTCTGTAGTGGTAAGGAAATGTGATGCAAAGGCTAAGAATGTTTACTTCCATCATTTGTAATATGTAACATAACTGCACCTATACCATAAGACAAGGCATCACAGGTAAGCTTCAGTGGATGATGTGGGTCATAATATGTCTGTACGGTGTCTCATGTCACCACTTCCTTTGCCTTTTTGAAAGTCACCTCACATTGCTTTATCCCAATCTGCAGTGTTGAGTTCAAGCTGTGGAGTATAGTACCCAGGTTTGACAGAAGCCTGTTATAGTAATTGACAAATCCTAAAGAGGGCTACATCTATGACATGTCCTTTGACATGTGGCATCCACCACTGCCTAAATTTTCTTAACACACCTGTGGAATGCTTGTGCATCAATGGTGAGACCACAGTAAGTGATCCCTGGATTAAAATTTCACACTTTTTGCATCATGCTCTGAGCCGTCTTCTAATCTTTTTAATATTGATCTGAGATTTTGGAGATGTTCCTTGTCATACATACCAATAACAATGAAGTCATCCAGGTAACTCTGAGTGCCTGGGCATTCTCACAGTTCTGGTCCATATCTTTCTACCAGAGCACAGGTGCAGATGCCACTCCATATATTATTATAGTATATTATAGTGATAACACTGTTTTTGAGTGTTTATGGTGAGAAACATTTGGATTCTTTGTCCATCTCCATCTGCTAGTAGACCTCAACTAAGTCCACATTGCTAAAGTGTTTTCCTCCAGAAAGATTTGGAAAGACATCCTTTATCCTGGGCAGAGAGGTTTGATCTACTTTCAGTACTGTTTGATAGTAACTTTAAGTCACCACAGAACCTGAAAACCCCATTCTTCTTGGATACTTGGACCACTGACATTGTCCATGGGCTCCACTCAAACTTGGAAATAATTCATTCAGCCTCCATGAAATCTAGCTCACTGGCTACTTTATCACAGATGGTATGAGGAACTGGGTGAGCTTCGTAAAGCTTGGATGCAGCATGTTCATTTAACACTATTTTACCTTTGATATGTTTGTGTTTTCCAAAGCCATAGAGACAAAGAAGCATAGAAAACCTATAGCACAATACAGGCCCTTCGACCCGTCCTTACCTTAGAAGTTACCTTGGGTTATCCATAGCCCACTATTTCTCTGAACTCCATGTACCTGTCCAGGAATCTCCTAAAAGACCCTATCGTATCCACCTCCACCACTGTCATCGGCAGCCCATTCCACACACTCACCACTCTCTGCATAAAAAAAAATTACCACTAACATCTCTTCTATACCTACTTCCAAGCACCTTAAAACTGTGCCCTCTCATGCTAGCAATTTGAGCCCTGGGACAAAGCCTTTGACTATCCACACAATCAATACCTCTCATCATCTTATACATGTCTATCAGGTCACCTCTCATCCTCCGTCACTCCAAGGAAAAAAGGACGAGTTCACTCAACCTATTCTCATAAGACATGCTGCCCAATCCAGGCAACATGCTTGCAAATCTCCTCTGCACTCTTTCTATGGTTTCCCCATCCTTCCTGTAGTGAGGCGACCAGAACTGAGCACAGTACTCCAAATGGGGTCTGAGCAGGGTCCTAGAGAGCTGTAACATTACCTCTTGGCTCCTAAACTAAATCCCATGATTGATGAAGGCCAATTCACTGCATGCTTTCTCAACCAGCACAGCAGCTTTGAGTGTCCTATGGACTCAGACCCCAAGATCCCTCTGATCCTCCACACTGCCCAGTCTTACAATTAATACTATACTTTGTCATCATATTTGACCTACCAAAATTAACCACCTCACACTTATCTGAGTTGAACTCCATCTGCCACTTCTCAGCCCAGTTTTGCATTCTATCAATGTCCCGCTGTAATCTCTGACAGCCCCCCACATTATCCACAACACCCGCAACCTTTGTGTCATCAGCAAATTTACTAACCCATCCCTCCACTTCCTCATCCAGGTAATTTATACAAATCACTAAGAGTAAGGGTCCCAGAAGAGATCCTTGAGACACACCACTGGTCACCAACCTCCATGCAGAATATGACCCGTCTACAATCACTCTTTGCCTTCTGTTCGCAAGCCAGTTCTGAATCCACAAAGCAATGTCCCCTTGGATCCCATGCCTCCTTACTTTCTCAATAAGCCGCATATGGGGTACCTTGTCAATTGCCTTGCTGGAATCCATATATACTACATCTACTACTCTACCTTCATCAATATGTTTAGTCACATCCTCAAAAAATACAATCAAGATTGTAAGGCACAACCTGTCTTTCACAAAGCCATGCTGACTGCTCCTAATCATATTATGCCTCTCCAAATATTCATAAATCCCTGTCTCTCAGAATCTTCTCCATCAACTTACCAACCATTGAATTTACCAATCACTTGCCTATAATTTCTTGGGCTATCTCTACTCCCTTTCTTGAATAAGGGAACAACATCCGCAACCCTCCAATCCTCCAGAACCTCTCCCGTCCCCATTGATGATGCAAAGATCATCACCAGAGGCTCAGCAATCTCCTTCATTGCCTCCCACAGTAGCCTAGGTACATCTCATCTGGTCCCGGTAACTTATCCAACTTGATGCTTTCCAAAATCTCCAGCACATCCACTTTCTTAATATCTACATGCTCAAGCTTTTCAGTCCACTGTAAGTCATCCCTACAATCACCAAGATCCTTTTCCGTAATGAATACTGAAGCAAACTATTCATTCAGTACCTCTGCTATCTCCTTCGGTACCATACATACTTTTCCACTGTCACACTTCATTGGTCCTATTCTCTCATGTCTTATCCTCTTGCTCCTTACATACTTGTAGAATGTCTTGGGGTTTTCCTTAATCTTGTCTGCCAAGGCCTTCTCATGGCCCTTTCTGCTTCTCCTAATTTCTTTCTTCAGCTCCCTCCTGCTAGCCTTGTAATCTTCTAAATCTCTATCATTACCTGTTTTTTGAACCTTTTGTAAGCTCTTCTTTTCTTCTTGACTAGATTTACAACAGCCTTTGTACACCATGGTTCCTTTACCCTACCATACTTTCCCTGTCTCATTGGAATGTACCTATGCAGAACTTTACACAAATATCCCCTGAACATTTGTCACATTTCTTCCGTACATTTCCCGGAGAACATTTATGCTTCCAAGTTCTTGCCTGATAGGCTCATATTTCCACTTACTCCAATTAAACTCATTCCTAACTTATCTGTTCCCATCTCTCTCCAATGCTATGGTAAATGAGATAGAATTGTGATCACTATCTCCAAAATGCTCTCCCACTGAGAGATCTGACACCTGACCAGGTTCATTTCTCAATACCAAATTAAGTACAGCCTCTCCTCTTGTAGGCTTACCTACATATTATGTCAAGAAACCTTCTTGAACACACCTAACAAATTCCACCCCATCTAAACCCCTTGCTCTAGGGACATGCCAATCGACATTTGGGAAATTAAAATCTCCCACCCCAACAACCCTGTTATTATACACCTTTCCAGAATCTGTCTCCCTATCTGCTCCTCAATGTCCCTGTTAATATTGGGTGGTTTATAAAAAACACCCAGTAGAGTTATTGACCCTTTCCTGTTCCTAACCTCCACCCACAGACAATCCCTCCATGGGGTCCACCTTTTCTGCAGCCATGACACTATCTCTGATCAAAAGTGCCAAACACCCACCTCTTTTGCCTCCCTCCCTGTCCTTTCTGAAACATCTAAAGCCTGGCACTCAAAGTAACCATTCCTGCCCCTGAGCCATCCTAGTCTCTGTAATGGCCACAACATCATAGCTCCAAGTACTGATCCATGCTCTAAGCTTATCCGCTTTGTTCATAATACTCCTTGCCTTAAAATAAACACATCTCAAACCACCAGTCTGAGTGCATCCCTTCTCTATCACCTGCCTATTCTCCCTTTCACACTGCTTCCAAGCTTTCTCTATTTGTGAACCAACTGCCTCTTCCTCTGTCTCTTCAGTTTGGTTCCCACCCCCCAGCAATCTTTATTTAAACTCTCCCCAATAGCCTTGGCAAACCTTTTTTTGAGGATTTCTGTGGCATCATCCAGTGTCTTTCCTAATTCGCTTTCAGAGGATGTGGCATGCAAATCGTGGATGGATCTCCAACCAAGTTGTAGTTGTCTCAGCCAATTATGTCCCATAAACGTGGCTTGTTGTTTGTCGTATTTTACTGTTACAAATGTCATTCTACGGGAATTATCCGTTTTTCCAGTGTAAGTTCTTAATTGGATATTTGCAAGCTTCAGTTTGGTATCTTTGAAATGCCGTTCAAACTCATTTTCTGGAATGACTGAAACAACTGAACCAGTGTCCAATTTCTTTTACTTCTGATGTAAGCAATATCGCTTGTCTATTGCTAATTTTCATGCTGTAAATTCCAAGGCAACAAAATCCTGTGTCACTCTTGTCATTGTCAGATTTTCATTACCTGCATTCAGATTAATGCTCCTTTTGAAATTGCAACTTGACTTTTTATATTTTTATTCTTCTCTGTGCTGTCCTTTTTATTTTTGTCTGCCCAACATATTTTTTGTATGTGTCCTACTTTGTTGCATTTTCTACAAGTTTTGCCTTTAAATCTGCATTTGTTTGGTGTATTTGAGACCTTGCCACAATGGCAACACAATTTTGTTAGGCAAGGCTGGTTTCTGTTCAGCTGCTGCAGTTTTGTTTTAGCTCACTTTCATTCCTGATCACATCTCAATTGCATCTCTCTCTGCTGTTTCCATTGAAACAGCAGTTTCAATTGCTCTTTTGAAAGTAACTTGTCCTTCAATTAGGAGCACTTTTTGAATTCTTTCTTTTAAGATTCCACAAACTAAACAATCTCTCACTGCATCATTAATCCTGTTACCGAACTGATAATGCTTAATCTCTTCATTTCAGCTATGCACGCTGAATTGGACTCTCCTTCCTTTGGATTCCACTTATGACACTTAAAGTGTTCTACAAACAATAATGGCTTTTTTTCCAAGTTTTTCTATATCACATTTACAATAGTAGCAAAGCACATTTCAGATGGTTGGTTTGGGAATTAAACATCGAGGCAAACTCTATGCATTTAAACCTAATACACTTAGCAAAATTGGCACTTGATTCTCATTGGCTATTTCATTTGCTTCAAAATACTGTTCCAATAGTTCATTATTCATGAGACAATTACCTGATTTGTAATCAAACTCATCAATTTTTCAAAGTAACCAGCCACTTCTGATATATCTTTTATAAGGATTATCACCCAGTACTCATTCCTTATAAACTTATGACTTATTACTTTCTTTTGAAATTGTTCATGTCTTCCCTTCCGAAGAAAACGTGTTGTGCTGCTTTTTGCTTAAAACTCGACTGTCTCCACATGCTAGACTGCTTTTTTTAGCCTGATGTTCTTCTGCATTTTTTTAAGTTCAAAAGTCTCGCTGCAGTTCATTTTATTTTTATTTATTTTATTGAGATTTAGCATGGAATTGGCCTTTCCAGCCCTTTAAGCTGCGCTGCCCAGCAATTCCCTCAGATTATCTCTAGCCTAATCATGGGACAATTTACAATGACCAATTAACCTACTCACCAGTACATCTTTGGACTGTGGGAGAAAACTAGAGCATCCAGTGAAAACCGCACACATTCCATGGGGAGGATGTACAGTCTCATTACAGGTGACACTGGAATTGAACTTCCAACTCCAACATCCCTAGCTGTAATAGCATTGTGTTAACCATTGCACATTTTAGAAACATAGAAACATAGGAAATAGGTGCAAGAATAGGCCATTCGGCCCTTCGAGCCTGCACCACCATTCAGTATGATCATGGCTGATCATCCAAATCAAAACCCTGTACCTGCTTTCTCTCCATACCCCCGATCCCTTTAGCCACAAGGGCCATATCTAACTTCCTTTTAAATATAACCTCAACTGTTTCCTGTGGCAGAGAATTCCACAGATTCACCACTCTCTGTGTGAAGAAGTTTTTCCTCATCTCGGTCCTAAAAGGCTTCCCCTTTATCCTTAAACTGTGACCCCTCGTTCTGGATTCCCCAACATCGGAAACAATCTTCCTGCATCTAGCCTGTCCAATCCCTTTAGAATTTTATACGTTTCAATAAGATTCCCCCTCAATCTTCTAAATTCCAGTGAGTATAAGCCTAGTCGATCCAGTCTTTCTTCCTATGAAAGACCTGCCATCCCAGGAATCAATCTGGTGAACCTTCTCTGTATTCCTTGTATGGGAAGAATGTCTTTTCTCAGATTAGGGGAGCATGATTTTGATCCAGGAGCGTGAGTGTGGAATTTGAACTCCAAATTCTAATTTCATGAATGGATCCTAAAAATAGCACTCATTTAAACACTGAAGTCAAATCTAAACACGTTTCATCTAAGGAAAAACTGAGTTGAATTCAACACTAACCAGTATGTCATTTTTTCCCATTACAAATTTACCAAGAGAGTGCTTAATCTGCACTTTTCTAAAAGCTGCAACAATTTTGATTTGAAACTTCATTTTTCCTCTAGTCCATTTTATAAAAGAGTTTGGCATTGCGGAATTACATGTGACAATATCTTCAGATGACATTTCAACGATCATTTATCGATTTACTGCATCCTGAAGCAAAACCATTACCACAGTATTCTAAGTTCTACTGTCTTCCAAAGCAAAGAAGAATCAGATCAGGGTATAATCTAAACAACAGTTGAAATAAGACCAGAAGAACTCTTTGAGTGACAGCTGGACTTGCTTCAATTTTTGAGGTCAAAGGCATTGAGTGTTCATCTCCAAAAATTCCCTGAAAGACTAGAGTGCCTCTGAGAATATAAACAACAGATAAAGACTAATAAAAATGAAACAGCAGAGGCTATTTTGAAATATAACACAATCTAGCAGATTGAGAGATTTTTTTTTCAAATCATTAGATTTGGAGCTGTTTAGGTTGGTGTAGAAAGCGTCTTAAACAATATGAGTGTCTGCAAAAGGTAAAAGGAGACGAGTGAAATCTGGTATCTAATCACTGAAGGAACTTTAACAAAGAATGTGAATTGAATAGATGTTGCTTCTTTGTTGTTCTCAGCCAATGGGAGGGTACCTGGAAATAAAAGAGATTTCGAAACAAACCAATCATTCCTGGTAGTGTCAGGAATAGATTATTTAAAGATAAGCTAGACAATAATATTAAAGAAGGTACCAAAAGTTTCTTTAGATATATAAGGGGTAAAAGACAGGAGAGAGTAGATATCAGACCATTGGAAAACGATGGGGGACAAGGAAATGCCTTTCAAACTGAAGAAGTATTTTGCATCAATCTTCACAGTAGAAGACACTAACAGTATGCTGGAAATTTGAAGGTGTCAGGGTACAGAAGGGAGTGAAGTTGCCATTACTAAGGAGATGGAGATTGGGAAACTGAAAGTTTTGGAAGTGGATGTCAGCTGGACCAAATAGGTCTACACCCCAGAGTTGTGAAAGAGGTGGCTGAAGAGATTGTCTAGGGATTAGTAATCATCTTTCATGGATCAATAGATTCTGGCATGGTACCGGAGTATTGGAAAATTGCAAAAGTCATTCCACTCCAAGAAGGGAGAGGGGCAGAAGAAAAGAAATATAGGCCAGTTAGTCTGATCTCAGTGGTTGGAAAGATGTTGGAGTCGATTGTTAAGGATGTGGTTTTGGGATACTTGGAGGCACATGAAAAAATATGCTGAAATCAGCAAGGATTCCTTAAGAGGAAATTTTGTAGGAACAATGCACCTGCTCTCCATCTGCATTGCATTTTGCATTACACGTATATTATGTCTATTATGGTGACTAGGCACATGAGTATGTGCGTGATAAAAGTGACACAAATAAGTTACATATTTGTGCTTTGTTCTGGGCAATTTGGACCTGGGGACTGATGGATGTTGTATCTTTATTTGATTGTTTAATTTATGCTTAAGTGTGCTTATTTACACTTAGTTTCATCACTTCAAGACTTTATGTTCGTTAGTTGCTAATAAAGGATAGAATGTTGGAACATTATTATTGAATCAATTGGAGGGTGTGTCATACAAGTGTAACAATCTGCGGGGTCACCAGGAGCAGCATTGGTTTGTTAGAATAGCCACTACACCTGACAAACCTGTTGGAATTCTTTGAAGAAATAGCAAGCAGGATGGACAAAGGAGAATCAGTTGATGTCGTGTTCTTGGATTTTCAGGAAGTCTTTGAGAAGGTGCCGCACATGAGGCTGCTTAATAAGTTAAGAGCTCACTGTATTACAGGAAAGATACTAACATGGAGAGAGCATTGGTTAATTGACAGGAGGCAAAAAGTGGGAATAAAAGGAGACTTTTCTGGCTGGATTCCGGTGACAAGTAGTGGTGCAGAGTGATATGTGATGGGATCATTTCTTTTTACATTATATGTCAATCAATGGGATGACAGAATTGATGGCTTTGCAAACAAGTTTGCAGATAATTGAAGAAAGGAGAGCCAGGCAGAGAGGACGCAGAGAGGCTGCGGAAGGACGGACAGATTAGGAGAACGGGCAAAGAACTGCAGATTGAATACAATATCAGGAAGTGTGTGATCATTCACTTTGGTGGAAGAAATAAAAGCATAGGCTTTTGTCTAAATGGAGAGAAACTTCAAAAATCGGAGGTGCAAAGAGATTCCTCGTGCAGTACTCCCTAGTGGATTGAGTCGGTTGTGCTTCCATCCTGCACAGGTCGGTAGCTGTGTCAGGTTTGTTTTAAAAATACCTTGTCGCCAATGTTATGTTTTGTAACATCAAAGCATTAAACTAATTCAAAGAAAGACACTGGAGTCCAGGAATGTGGGTGTCTCTTCATCGGTACTTTAAGTGAGGTGAGCGCGAATCACATTGTTACATGATGATGCATGTAATTAATGCATTTTTACATATAACCTGTAATGAATAATGACCAAGAACACTAGGTTGAACAATATGTATTACTCATATGTTATTGAAATATTAAATACACAACATTTTCTTCTATATCTAAAGAATTGAACTGCGGAGACCCCCGCTGAATATTCTGTTCCTAACAACTCAACAAAGCTCCATTTCCTTCTTCGCCTCTCTGTCGTAAACTCACTCTGAGTAACTTGTCTATTGAGTAAATGTTGGAAAAGGAGATTTGTATGGACCCCACAAAAATTAAAGAGTCATAAAGCAGTCAGGTTGAAGACTATCTGTACCTGTCTGTAACCCGGTATGAGAGTAACCCTTTCGCTCATATCTTCCAGTACTAACCCTGTATCCCCAGTGTCCTGTTGGCTATCACTATGGGTAACAGGGGAGTCCTGCACTGATCAGTTCCTGAATGCACCAGTCCTGTCGTGTTACCGTACAAGTTACTTTGCCGCATTTAAGTGTGAATGGCTCGTTAGTCCTGTGTCTCGGCATGAAAAATATAAATATAGGATCCCCCTCTCGTGCACGCCCACTCCCCACTGGATGTCCCTCGAGTGCTGTGCAGTTTTCAAATGTCCATTTCACAGCACCGCATGCTAACACGTCCCCCCTCTCAAACCGGGTACCATTGGTACCCACCACAGATGGTTGTTCTTTGTTACCTCCTCAGTTTACAGCCTGTATTTTACTTGCTCTCAACAGATGGCTCAAAAGAATGACAAATTCAATTATCCAAATTCTTCTGGGCGTGGTTTGTCGGCTTCCTTCTTTACTGTTCCTGTGGAAACAAGTTTGCATGGTTAAATCATTCCTACCCTAGGTGTCTTTTCAGGTGGGACCTGTGCTTCCACTTTGTCCTTTCCTTCGCTTCCATTGGAGCTCACGTTTCTCCGGTCAAGATTGCCATAAATGGTGCTGTCCCTCAGGGCCACTGCCCCAGCATTGCCAATGGAGTACAACTTTAACCAATAACTCAGCTTCTGCTTTTGATAGGTTCTCCTTCTCTTGGCGTTTTTGTGCTCCCAGTCCCACACTGTCTATCAATGACTTACCTTTTTAGACCTTGCAGACCTCCCATACAAGCTGGGTATTTCAGTCCTTATCATTGTGGCTCTGCAGTCCTCTAGTAATTTTATCTTCTGGTAGTAGTATAGCTTTTCCTCTCAACCAGGACAGAGTTCTGAGGCTGCTATGGAATGTGAAACTTCTGTTTGAAGACTCTTGATTGCTTCGCAGTAAAAAGTGTCCCCTGATCTGAATCAAGGCTGGTACTCCCTACCTGGGTAACAGCTCCTCAGCTAGCACACAGGCTACTGCTTTAGTGTAGCAATGCTGACACAGGAAGGCTCCATCCACCCGGCAAAGTGATCGATGGACACCAAGCAATACTGTTTACACCTAGACTGGGACAATGGCTCTGTGAAGTCCGCCTGAAGTTGCATCTATGGACCTTTAGGCTGTGGCTTATGTCCTAGTTGGATTTTCTTTTCTTGCATCATAACTGCTGGCAGAATTTAGCAATCTCTCTCCCAATCCCTGGCCACCGTCAGCATCTTTCTAGCTGTTTTTACATCTTATCCCACTCTCTGTTAGCTAAACCATGGTAGGTTTCTAACAATGTATGTCTGATGCACTCTGCATTTACCACATGGCCACCTTCTCACCACATCCCACATTCTTCTTTTTGAACGGCTCCTGCCTGTTCCCAAATCTGCTTTTCTTCTGAAGACGTTCCCTCTTGCATTGTCTTTAAATCTTCCTCATTCGCCTCCCTGATCATCACTACCTCTACTGGGACTGGACCAGAATCCTGCTCAATTGCCATTGTTGACCGATCAGCAGATGCATTTCCCATTTGCTCAGGGGTGTCTACCCTTCTGTGCACATTAATCTTTATGACAGACGCTTCCCAGGGCAGTTTAGCAGCTTCAACTAACCCTTTCATGTTTCTTCACGACATATATGCCCTCCTGATGAGTTCACATACCCTCTTCTTGCCCAATTTGTCAAGTAATCATGCACTACTCCAAATATGAATCGACTGTCTGTTCATTCTCTGTCCCTTACCTAATTTAAGGGCCTCTGTTGGTGCTTTTAGATATGCCACTTGTGCTGGCCTGTGGTCCAGGAGTTTTCCCCTGCATTAGATTCCTTCCTTTATCCACAACCGCCCATTTCATTCATGGACTACCATTCTAGACCCATCTACAAAAATGGTCAACATATCATTCGCCTCTACAGGCATTTCTCCTATGACTGACACCTCAGGCCCTTGAATTAACTCCATGCACCCATGCTGGGACCCATCCTGCTCTATCAAACTGGCTGGCACTATCCCTTATTATCTGCACATGTTTGTTATCAGGTAACTATACCACCTTGCATTTTGCTCGTCTGCTGTCAGACACTGCCTGTAGTGTCCCTTGCTCTAGGAGAGTGACTATGCTGTGAGGTGTGTGAAAGATGAGTTGACTCATCAGGGTAATAGGTTCTGATGTTCCAACAGCCCAAGTCACACTATCTATTTCTTGCATACACATTGCGTTCCCATCAAAACAGGGTCCCGTTTTACGGAATAAAATGCTCTGGCTGCAACTTACAACCACGTTCTTGACGTACAACAACTGTATAAAACCTCTCCCAGTTGTCACAAATAAAGACGCAAAAAGGCTTGAACTAACTCCAGTATCCATTCCACCTTTTCTTTGTCCTGTTTTCTTCCTCTTACAAGAGCTTGCTGAGGTTCTGTGAGCTCAGTGTAATTTTCCACTGAACTGCAGCAGTAAATTAGGAGCCCTGAAAATTGATGGATTCCTTTCACTGTGTATAGGCAGGGGAGTTTGAGAATTGCATCTTTACATTCCTTAGGTATAACTTTCTCACCCTGTCTGCTCTTGTGTCCTAAATACACTACTCCAGCCTGTCCGAGCTGTACCTTGGAGGGATTTACCTTCAGTCTCGCATTTTCTATAGCCTGTAAAAATTTTAATACCACCTGGACGTTCTTTACTCTCTCAGAGTTGCATTTAGAGTATCATCCATATATTGCAGATTACTGCTACTGCTTTCTGCCAAGGGAACAGGAGCGATTATTTTAGCTATACACCAATGGAACATGGTAGAGTTGTTAAGCAAACCTAAGGCAACCTTGTTCAAGTATTCTGCTGCCCCTGGAAGATAAAAGCAAACATCCTGCCCATCAGGATGTGCTGGAATTGATCAAAAACCATTTGCCATATCCAAGACAATGAAAATATCCTGTTCCGGCCTCAGGCCATTCAAAATAATAGATGGTTTCACCACTATAGGATATTCCTGAGTGGTGTATAATCAGTATAATCAATGATCAGTCACTAGGACCTGTCTGGTTTAGGTACTGGACAGATTGGGGAATTCGGATGGGAAATGGTTGGCCAGATCACTCCTTGTTGCTGTAGTTCTGTGACTATCTTTACCACTGCAGCCCTGCTTCAAGTTTAAGGGGATATTGTCTATATGGTAGGTGAGATGGGATTTCTATCCAAATGGGTGTCACCTCAGCAAGGCCACAGTCTTGTTTGTGAATGACACACACACACAGGCATATGTTTTCACAATAGTACTCCACCCTTTCTCTTTTGGATCTTGCTTAATTAAAGTAATTTTGGTTTCATCTGCCTGTTCTTTACCTATCGCATTGTTAACTGCCTCAGTAAAGTCTCTGGGGACCTGCTTCTCCCTTTAAGCCAATTTTAATTTTGTACATGGTCAGGCAAAGTGGACCAGATATGCCAGGATATTGTAGCCTTTAAAAGGATGTGTTTATCATCAAGAGTCAGATGGTGGGCCTCCTTTAAAATTCAACCTTTTGCCAAGAGAGCACATTGACACCATTATGTTTGATAGCAGGTAATTCATTTAGCAACATCTGTTTCTCTGTTGCTCTAAAAGGTTCTTTCACACTGGACTGTGTAGCTCTATTCCCTATGGTCTTCCTGAGACCCGGAGGTGAGCTAGTTTTGAGGCTGCAATGTTGGAGGATGGAAGTGAATCTTTAGTACGAGTCCTGTACTCATCAGCTGCATTAGCTGAATCATCCCAATATGCATTATGTCCTGGGGGTGGGTGTGGACTTCCACTACCTACCATTCACCCCAACATCAAGGGGTTTGGAGCTTGTTTGTGGATCGCTACACTGCAGCGATTGCACAATAATACTGTTACTATAACAACGGCTTTTTCATGTTTGCCTTTGTTGTGTCCCTTCCACCAAACAACTTGTTCAGGGATTGCTCCATTTGGATTGTTACACCGGTTATGGTGTGTTGCCATCTGTATGAACAACCATACCAAATCCCTCAGTACTTCCCCAGTTTCCTTCAGCTTCCTTTTTTCCTACATGGCCATACCTTACAATTCCGGCTCCCCGAACCTATATCTCAGATAAAGTAGGTTAGTCAATTGATATTCCAGGCCTGCTGTGGCCCATAATCAACCAGATCCCATCCGGCAATTACCTAGACACTTCAGTACCCCGTTCTCCGACACCAAGCTCCTCATGCTCCAAGTTCTTTTTTTACTACAACTTACACAGTCGACTATGGGGTTATCCCCTCACCTAATAGAGAGTTATCTCAAACACACTTACCTGAACAGGAGCCACATAGTCGGTTGCAATCCAGTAGAGTATCCTGCTGACAGTGCCAGTTGTAGGAGCAAACTGAAGGATCACACGGAGATAGTGTCCAAAGTAATGGGCGACTTATTAAAACTGGTGCCCACCATGAGACTAGTCAAAGCTGATCTGCCTAAGCATGAATTTGGTAGAGCTTTTATATTCTCAGATGATGAGATTACCAGTAAAACTCTACTTTCATAACAGAATGATGGCGACAGGAAGACTTAATTAAGTAATTGAGTAGGTCCTTGTTATCGAGTAAATTGAATTTTCTATTACAACAACGGGTGCATGCTATAACATCATTAGCACAACTCCTGAACCTTGAATGTCATCACTGCTGCATTCCATGTCTCTACTTCTCAGCTTTGTCTGTGGTTCCCTGTTACCACATTAGCACAATCCACATCTTCATTCACAAGCCACTAGCCCTCACTCTTAATTCCCCTACAACAGGGGATTATCAGCAGCTCACATTCTTATTGTTGTTCATGGATTTGTTTGTTCCAACGTGCCCATATTTCTTCTGCGCAGTCTGTCTAATAAACTGGATTTACAATCCTTTTCCTGCTTCATTTTTTTCTGAGTTACTGTATATAGAACTGTATAGCACAAGCTCTTCAACCAATGATGTTGTGCTGACCTTTTAACCTGCTCCAAGGTCAATCTAACCCTACCCTCCCACATAGGCCTTGATTTGCCTTTCATCCTTGTACCGACTTGAATCTCTGTACCTGCCTCTACTACAAATTCTGGCAGTGGGCTCCATGCACTTACTGTGTAAAAACAACCTTGACATACATGTACACTTACCTCCAATCACCTTAAGGGTATGCTGTTGCACATTAGCTATTGCCATCCTTGTAAAAAAAACACTAGCTGCTTGTTCTATCTATGCTTCTTATCATCTTATACATCTCTGTCAAGTTGCCTCTCATCCTCTTTGGCCTAAGGAGGAAAAACCCCTGTTTCCTCAATTTTCCTCATAAGATATACTCTCTAATTTAGTCAGATGCCTGGTAAATCTCCTCTGTATCCTCTCTGAACTTCTGCATCCTTCCATTCCTGACATGATTAGAATAGAGCACAATACACCATCTGCTCCATATAGCTGCAACATGGCCTTAAACCTCTTGAACTTAATCCCCCAACTAGTGAAGGGCAGTATACCAAATGCCTTTTTTAACCTCCCTATCAACTTGCATGGCAATTTAGAGGGATCTGTGGACGTGGATCCCAAGATCCCTCTGTTCCTCCACACCGGTAAGAATGTTGCCATTAGCCCTGTATTCTAGCTTCAAGCTCAATTTTCCAAAGTGTATCACTTCACAATTCCCCAAACTGAACTCCGTCTGCTGCGTCTCAGCCTAGCTCCATATCCCATCTGTAGAAGCCATGTATCGGTTCTCTATTTGCTTTGTATTTCATGTTATGCATTTATTATAGTAACTTGTCACATGAGTGGGGGCATGGTAAAAGTGAAGGGGAATAAGTTACATATTCTTGCTTATTTTGTGGCAGTTTGAAGCTTGGGAGTGGCTGAGGTCATATATTTTGATAACCACTGAATCGAGCTTAGCTTACGCTTAGGAATGTTTAAATTCATTTCTTCAAGACTGAATGTTTGCTAATTGATAACAAAGGATCAAATAAAGGATTGGACTTTTGGTGCATCATGCAAGTATACCAACTCTGTAGTGATTGCAGACTAATGGCAATTGCTTTGTTTAGGTGTTTGGTTTGGTTTTGCCGCCATAGTTTGTCTACAAAAGTTTTTGACAGTTATACCAAACAAACATTCATTTCGATGGGTCCATGCAATTAGGAGCATCACAGCCTGTAAGAGCTTTTGGCAAGTAACAATCTTTTATTGATTTATGCTGTATGTTTGAGTTTGAAGCACAGCATTGAATGGTCAGCCTGTCCAATGCTGAATTAAAATGCTGTATAGTGGTGTTTGCCTGAAGAGTTCGACCACTTGGATCTGTTGAAAATCTGAAGAACTAAGTTGCTTCCATTGTTGAAAGCTGAGTTGAGTTAGTTGTTGTTTTGTCTGGTTTTTGCGCTTAGAAAACAACATGAGTCCAGCTGGAAGTAGTGACCTTGAAGACAAGAGTAAGAGAGAAATTAAACAAACATGGGATGTTGAAGGTCAGTTTGTTGGAGGAAATGAAAATATTTATAAAGCTGTGACTACATATAAATGTGATAAGTTACAGGATAATGTACGTACTGAAGACAGTGTATCTTATATGCGTACAGCACGTTCTATTGCCAGCAGAATGACTCATGTATCTGTTACCTCATTGCCATGCATTAGAATGGAGGCTGATTTAAATACAAGAAAACATATGGTGAGGGATAAACATGCTTTAGAAGAAAAAATGGAACAGCTTCGAAGAAGCTAGGAACAGCAGGCAGAATGGCTTCAAGGAAACCAGAAATAGATGGAAGAGCATCTTAGGAGGAAGATAGAGCAGCTTAAGTTGCAGAAAGAAATTGCAGCCAAGTTAGCCAGAGGTAAAGTGCTAAGGGCATCAAGTCCTGTGGATGCTAAAGGTGCTCCAGCAGAGCAGTTCCATGGTGAAAGTTCCAATGTTGACATGGAACAGAGAAAATCCAGCACACTCAATGTCAATGTAGATAGATTTGAGAAACAAAAGTTGATGAGCCATGAGTCTGAACCCCAAAGAGGTGTTGAGGGGGCACAGTCTCAGCCTGTACCAAGGAGGCACTCTGAACATATGCCATTCCAAAAGCACAAGATGCTTCTGAGGACACTAATTTACACTATGTTGAGACTGAAGTTTCAGATGATAGAGGTCTAAATGATACAATGGAGGCCATAAGGATACGGAAGAAAATAACAAGCATAGTGATATCTAAACAACGCATTGCATTGCTGCCTAAAAGAGAGATTCAAATCTTGAATGGCGATTGATGGTAGTATCATTCATTTAGGAGGGCTTTCACGAATAGCATTGAAGGCAAGACTGATAATTATGGTGACCATCTCTATTTTCTTGAATAGTTCACTGGAGGTTAATCTAGAGAGCTTGTCAAACGTTACCAGTGGGCCAGAACATAGCAAAGATATCTAAAGGCCCAAGCTTTACTACAGGAACATTTTGGTGATGAGCACAAAATTGCTGTGGCCTACATGGAAAAGGCTCTTTTTTGGCACATATCAAATCAGAAGATATGAAAGCTCTTCAAGATTAATCTTCTTCTTAGAGACTGTTGCAATGCCATGGAAGATGTGCAGGCCGTGCATGAGTTGGATATGCCTGCTAATATGAAGACTATCCTAAATAAATTGCCCAATGAACTTTGGAAAAATTGGTAATCCTCGGTATATAAACTGCAAGAGAGGCACAACCGAAAGATTGCTTTCACTGACATTTGTCTATCCATGGCCTCCTGTACTGTCAAAATAAATCCAAACTCAGGTTGGAGGAACAACACTTTATATACCGGCTGGGTAGCCTCCAACCTGATGGCATGAACATTGACTTCTCTAACTTCAGTTAATGCCCCTCCTCCCCTTCTTACCCCATCCCTGACATATTTAGTTGTTTGTTTTTTTTCTCTCTCTCTGCCCATCACTTTGCCTGTTCTCCATCTCCCTCTGGTGCTCCCCCACCTCCCCCTTACTTTCTCCCGAGGCCTCCCGTCCCATGATCCTTTCCCTTCTCCAGCTCTGTATCATTTTCGCCAATCACCTTTCCAGCTCTTAGCTTCATCCCACCCCCTCCGGTCTTCTCCTATCATTTCGCATTTCCCCCTCCCCCCACTACTTTCAAATCCCTTACTATCTCTCCTTTCAGTTAGTCCTGATGAAGGGTCTCGGCCCAAAACGTCGACAGTGCTTCTCCTTATAGATGCTGCCTGGCCTGCTGTGTTCCACCAGCATTTTGTGTGTGTTGTTTCACTGACATTGTTAATTTTACTGAAAGGCAAGTAAAGATTGCTACACACAGTGTTTGGAAAGATATATAATGCTGCATCACCACCAGTAAATAAAGATGTGAACAAGACTGGATGACAAATTTTTCTTATATTAAAATATTGGCTTTGCCACTACTGTGGCTACTGTGGAAATTCAGAATCAGAATCAGGTTTATTATCACTGGCATTTGACGTGAAATTTGTTAACTTAGTAGCAGCAGTCCAATGCAACACAAAATATAAAAGAGAGAAAAAATAATAATAAATAAATAAATTACAGTATATGTGTATTGAATAGATTGAAAAACGTGCAAATACCAGAGATACTCCATATTAACAATACCTTGGAGGTAGTGTCCAAGGGTTCAATGTCCATTTAGGAATCGGATGGCAGGTGGAAGAAGCTGTTCCTGAATCACTGAGTGTGTGCCTTCAGGCTTCTGTACCTGCTACCTGATGGTAACAGTGAGAAAAGGACATGCCCTGATTGCTGGAGGTCCTTAACAATGGACGCTGCCTTTCTGAGATACTGCTCCCTGAAGATGTCCTGGGTACTTTGTAGGCTAGTACCCAAGATGGAGCTGACTAGATTTACAACCTTCTGTAGCTTCTTTCGGTCCTGTGCAGTAGCCACCCCCACCCCCATACCAGACAGTGATGCAGCCTGTCAGAATGCTCTCCATGGTATATCTATAGAAGTTTTTGAGTGTATTTGTTGACATGCCAAATCTCTTCAAACTCCTAATGAAGTATAGCCACTATTTCGCCGTCTTCAGGACTACATCGATATGTTGGGACCAGGCTAGATCCTCAGAGATCTTGACACCCAGGAACTTGAAACTGCTCACTCTCTCCACTTCTGATTCCTCTATGTGGAATGGTATGTGTTCCTTCATCTTACCCTTCCTGAAGTCTACCATCAGCTCTTTCGTCTTACTGACATTGAGTGCCTGGTTGTTGCTGTGGCACCACTCCACTAGTTGGCATATCTCATTCCTGTACGCCCTCTCATCACCACCTGAGATTCCACCAACAATTGTTGTATCATCAGCAAAATTATAGATGGAATTTGGGCTATGCCTAGCCACACAATCATGTGTATATAGAGAGTAGAGCAATGGGCTAAGCACACACCCCTGAGGTGTGCCAATGTTGACCATCAACGAGGAGGAGATGTTATCACCAATCCACACAGATTATGGTCTTCCGGTTGGGAAGTCAAGGATCCAATTGCAGAGGGAAGTACAGAGGCCCAGGTTCTGCAAATTCTCAATCAGGATTGTGGGAATGATTGTATTTAAATGCTGAGCTATAGTCGATGAACAGCATCCTGACATAGGTGTTTGTGCTGTCCAGGTGGTCGAAAGCCCTGTGGAGAGCCATTGAAATTGCAACTGCTGTTGACCTATTGTGGCAATAGGCAAACTGTACTGGGTGCAGGACCTTGCTGAGGCAGGAATTCAGTTTAGTCATGACCAACCTCACAAAGTGAGGGTGAAACTGAGCCCAGAGCTGCTGAAAAGGGTGCAGATTCGAAACAAGCCATGAATGAAGCAAACACAGCATTGAATACACCCATGGTATCTAATGGCCTTACGGGGGTTGGTGATCATGATTGTAAATTTCCTATAATTCCAGTTCAGGTGAAGTCTAAGAGTAGAAGACAGTGGTTACTTATGCTTTCCTAGATCTAGGAGGTACAGCAGTGTCTGCACATAGAGCCTCATGAACAAGCTCAGCCTGACAGGAAAAGAAACATGTATTCTCTTATGCACCATGGGTCAAGAGAACATTGTGAGTAGCTATGTTGCTACAGAATTGGAAGTGGCTGGCTTAGATAGTGAAAACTATTGTGAAATGCCTAACATCTATATACAGGGACATAAGACTGTCCACAAAGGGAACTTTCCTCATCACAGAGGTCTTCACGAATGGCCTCACCTGAAGTATTGTCATTTGTTGGACTACTGAGTCAGAAATTGAGCTGCTGACAAGGCTGAATGTGCCTAACGCACTGGAGATATTGCAAGTGGTTCGCAGTGTTAGTAATGAACTCTATGCAACCAGAACAATGCTGGGTTGGACTGCTAATCATTGAAAGGAGACTGCAATGTTGGAAGAGACTACGCTCAGCCAGAGATTACAGTTAATGGGATTTCAGTTTTTCATTTGTATGAGTTTTGGCAGCAGCAATTCAAGACAGATTTTTCTTGATACAGTCAAGAGGGATAACCTGGTTTGTCATGAGAAGATCACAATTCAGGATAGACTGCTTCCCGAAAGAGGACATTTGTATAAATGTTGAGATTTCATGTCTCCTGTGTCATGATAGCATGTAGTTGTAAATATTCTGGTATAATAATCAAGGAGTTGGAACGTAGGAGCCACTTATCTGTTCTCAATCTGTTTTGTATTCTGCATTGTGTGTTTATTATGGAAGGAGTCGGGTTGTGGTAAATTGAAGTGAATAAGTTACATATTTTGGAGCAAACATTGGAGCTGGGGGTGTGTCATTCAAGTATAACAACTTTGTTGCAGTTGCAATTGCTTTGTTTTGGTTTTTGGCTTGGTTTTATCGTACTCCATCGATATCCTATTCTAACTTATGACAACTTTCTACATTATCCACAACACCACCAACCTTTGTGTCATATGCAAACTTACTAACCCCCTTTCCACTTCCTCATCCAAGTCTTGACTTAGTTTTCCACTTCTATTATCAACCAAAATCCTTTCACTTTGCCATCCTTTCTCCGCCTCAATGGGACAAACCTATTCAAAACCCTATGTAAGTGTTCTCTATATGCAGCCTCCATACTCCTGTTGTATATCTCCCTAAGAATATCTGTTCCCAATTTCTGCTCCCAAGTTACTGCCTAATAACATATTAGTCTTCCCTCAATTATATACTTTTCCACACTGTGTCCTATCCCTGCCCAAGGTTATGCTAACGGTCAGGGAGTTATGGTCACTGTTTCTGAATGCATATCCACTGAGAGTGCTGTCACTTGAACAGGTTCATACCTACTACCAGATCCAGAATGGCCTCTTGGCTAGTTGATCTGTCTATATACCTAATAAATTATTTCTAAACCTTTTCACTAAGGAGCTGTAAATCAATATTAGGGCAGTTAAAGTCATCCAAGACAACAAACTGGTTATTTTTGCACCTTTCAAAAATCTGCCTATTGACAGATTGCCTACTCCTCCTTAACAGTGTGGTGTCTACAGAATATTCCCAGTAGAGTGATCGGCCTCTTCCTGTTTCTGATTTCCATTGACACTGACTCGGTTGATGATCTTTCCATGATGTCCTCCCTTTCTGCATCTGTGATACTATCCCCGATTAGCAATGTGACTCCCTAAAGTAACCTTCAAGATTGCATTAGGAACATCAAAGATGAATTGGGCAGTATATGACATTATTCCAGCATTCACAGCAAGCCATTACGTAGCTGACACAAAGTACACTGTAGATGCTGTGGTCAAATCAACACGTACAAACAAGCTGGATGAACTCAGCAGGTCAGGTGCTGCCCAACCTGCTGAGTTCATTGCATAGCTGCGCTACCTGCGTAGAAGGTAATGAGAAAGTCTTGTAAATGGGAAATGGGAAAGAGCTTAAAGTTGCAAAGTAGGTTAGGGTAGGGTTAGATAGGACAAAGGGACTATCTCAGATTGGAAGTGACCAGGGCTCCTGCTGGGAATGGTCATCTGGAAAGAGCAACAGAGGAAAAATATAGAGTAGAAGCTTACAGATGAGAACTGCTAGGGACCACAATAGAAACAAAGGAAATTTATGGGCTCCGGGAAATGCCAGGCAGGCCAGACTATGCTAGCGGAGAGAGAAAAATATACCAATATCACAGATGCTTAGTTTATAGCAGAGATTTCTGTTTTTAATATATACTGAATGTAAATTATCTGTAGTCTTAGGATTCATTGTTGAATCTAGAAGCCTCCAACAGAAGATGATATGCTATTCCTTAAATTAATGTTGGTATTAGTATAACCATGCAGGGGTTATGTAGAGGTTTGAGTGGGGATGAGATGGACAATTAGACAATCTATAACAGTTTTTAGATTGGATTGGTAGCAGCAAAAATTCATTCATCCAGTATAAACTGTCTTCACATGGATTAGCAAACTGGATGAAATGGAGAAAATATTTTTCTGCAATGGTGTTTTACTGAAAGTGATTAAAAGCTGACTTTTGGAGAGTAATTTTAGCTAACCTGTCCAAACAGAAAGCTATAGAGCCAGGTGAATCACACTTTGATTTCAATAGAGATTAATATTGGGTGAAGTGTAAAACTAGAGTTGCTGTCCAAGTCTTGGCAGGTGGCAAGGGTTACATGAATGAGATAGATAGTAAAGGATAACTGTTCCCTTTGTCTCAACACCAACTACCTTCAAGGCTCTATAAGGTTAACTTGAACATATTTTCTACAATGCAATAATGTTTCATTTTTTAAATTTATCGAAAGATAGATATAACTACATTGCTAAAAATCACTTCAACTTAATTTTACAGACGTCTTTTGAAAAGTGTAAATTATTTTCTTAGGAAAGGTGGGATAATAATGTTTATCCAAAGGCTATTCCAGATTACTCCTCAGAGACCCTATTACATATCAGACAATGCATACTTGCATGTGGATCTTTTTTATATTTGTTTGTGCTTACTTGCAGGAATTACAAATGACAAGGTAAACCTAGTTAAAATTCTGCAGTATAGATTTGTGTTCCAAAAATTGAGCCTATGTGGAGTAATAAAACTGTTACTGCATCCTCTACTATATTTTAAGATGGAAGTTAGGAATTTTAAACAAAGAATAATTCATTACTGATCAAGGAACTCAAGAGTCTCATAACTTGTCAGTGCAATGCAATGAGTTATACAAATTTCTGGTGTATGTAAGGGAAACCAGTACATGGTATTATGTTCATTTATTTCTTTTGCCACTATATCCCCTTTCATTGGAAGTGCCCCACCATGCATTAAAGCAGACTGTAGAAAGCAAAAATTGATACAGATCATTAACAGTCTTCTGGTTGCAGCAAAATTAATGCATTTATATTAGTCACAGTAAATTAACATTGCAGACAGAGTGGACCACAGGCTTTGAAGGGAGTGAAACTGGTGATAGCAAACCTGCAGTCTATTTTACATCCTGATTTTTATTTCTCCCACCTTCTGGGGAGATAAAAATCAGAGAGATATAAAACGGTCTGCTGAGCTGTTATTGCTATCATACAAAGTCAAAATGACCTCCAATAAGATTGCCACTTATGTTTATGTTAAATATACTCTCAGTACTTGACTGATTTAAACAATAAGAGGTTTTAAGTAAATTAAGCGTGTGCTACATATTCTTTTGAGTCCAATACTACTGATCGCATCCATAAAGGGATACTATGCCCTTATGATGATGAGTTTACATTTACTATATAATATCTACTCCAACTTCTGAACCAGTAACTAATCATCATTTTAATGAGATAAACTCAGAAATGAATTGTCAAACACATTGCAGTCAGTGAAATAGTTACAATTACTGGAAATTTTGGTGATATTTCAGTTTAATTTAACAAAAGAACCCTTGACAAAGGAAATAATAATGTATAGCACTCAGGGACTGTCAGAATTGAGATGGGTGAGCACCAGGAAGAGTGGTATGTGCAGGCATGTTGTGCAGGAGACTCCTAGCAATACCCCTCTCAAGCATGTATGTCACAGGTTACAGCTGGGGGGGAGGAGGCATTGGTAGTTGTGCAGAGGGAAACAGCAGCAGCTGAGTTTGTGGAGCCATGTTTGACTCTGATTTAAAACAGGGAAGAGAAAAGTCTTGGTGGAGCCATGTTTGGCTCTGATTTAAAACCGGAGAGAAAAGTCTTGGTGGCAATGGCTGTGGATGGTTCATTACTGAGAGGAACAGTCAGGTCTTTGCTTGGCTGAGAATGAGGGTTGTGAATGATATGTTGCCTCTCTGGTGCTGAGGGGGTATCTCAGATCACGTACAAACCATTCTGAAGAGGGAGCAAAAATTGATAGAAGTCATTGTGTACATTGTTACTAATAACATAAATAGAAAGAGGGTTGAGGTCTCGCAAAATTAATTTAGAGAGTTAGACAGAAGGTTAAAAAACAGGACCTCTAGGGCCAGATTGTAGGATTACTCCCAGTGCCACTGGCAAATGAAGGTCAAAATAGGAGAATAATATACAAGGATATATGGATAAAAGCTGGAGTAGAGGAAGAATTTTAAGTATTTGAATCTTTGGCATTTATTCTAGGGTAGATAAGATCATATACAAATAATGTGTTGCTCCTAAACTGAAGTGGTCCCAATGTCCTTTTTCAAGATGGTTTGCAGCAGACTGTCACAAATGTAGATATGTTAAGCAAGTCCAGTGGGCAGAGCAGATATAGGCAGATGAGAGGTGATGGCAAGCTCTACTGGATTTGTTTTAATGCAAAAGGGCTTCAGAGGGAAATTAGATGAGACTGGAGCATTGATCGGCACTTGGAGCTGTGATGTTATTGCAGCTGCAGAAACATGACTGAGGGGATGGCAGCTTAATGTTCCAAAGTACAGAAGTTATAGGTGTTACAGAGGAGGATGATTCACAATACTGATTAGGAAGAACGATATGGCAGTACTTAGGTAATCTTGGACGATTCATTAAATGAGTCCATAAGAGTAGAACTTAGAGGAGTGCCCACTTTGTTGCAGTTGTACAATAGACCACCCAATAGTCAGAGGGATATTAGAATAATGAAATGTAAGAAATTTGTGGAAATATGTAAGAGCAATAACACTATAGTAATGGGAGCTGTAACTTACCCAATACTGAGTGAGATTGCCTAAGTGCAAGAGTTTAGAAGAGGTAGAATTTGTTAAGTGCATTCAGGGAAGTTGATATGTTGATGATAATGAGGCCATATGTTGATAGTCCTCCCAGAGACAAAGCAATGTTCAATCTTATCTTAGGAAATTCAACTGGGCAGGTGGTGGAAGTATCTGTGTGGGAAGAACCATATGTTTTAAGGTAGCATTGTGTGTAGCTCTGGTGACCATTCTATTGGAAGAATGTGGTTGCACGGGAAAGAGTGGAAAGGAGATTCACCAGGATATTGCTTGGATTGGAGAAAGTTTGTTATGGGGAGAGAACTGATAGGCTAGATTTGTTTTTGATGGAGCAAAAGTTGCTGAAGGGTCACCTGAAGGATGTATAAAGTTAAATGATGGTTAAGAGCTTCTTTTCCATGTAGGGGCATCAAAAACAAGAGGGCATAGGTTTGAAGTGGGAAGAAGGAGTCTTAAAAGAGGTTTGAGGGATTTTTTCTTTTACACAGTGGTTCATATCTTGAACTTGCTGACAGAGAAGGTAGTGGAATTTGGCACAGTCACAGTGCTTGAGATGAATTTAGATGGGCAGTTAAATAGGCATTACATAGAGGTTATGGAAATGCAGGCAAATAAGATTAGAGGTGGATGGGTAAGAAGGCCCATTTCTGTTTATACAACTCTAAGACTCTATGAGTTTATCTTCCTGCCAGTGACTTAAATATCAGTTCTTTGTTTAGACCTTCCTCTGATCTAATCAATTCTAGTTGATGGAGGACTTCTGCACTTCCATTTTGAATATCTTCTATAATTAAATAAAAACATATCTTCTTTGTTTCCTGGTAGATGCAAAGCCAAGGGGTTAGATTTTGGCTCCTCTATAACTCACAGCTTTGAGGATTGAGCACTAAAGCTGCCTATCATGGCAGATATCCCACAGTTCTGTGGAACTTTTTTCACTTATGAGATCAATAGAATCATATCACATTGAAAAGCAAAAGGCTGAAGGTGCTGGAAATCTGAAATAAAAATAGCATTGTTGGGGTTACCTTGATAGTCAGCTGCATCTGTGGTAAGAGTGGCAAAGTCAAAGTTTGAGAGCGTTGATCTTTTATCAGGGTCAGAATGAGAATCAAAGCATAATTTATGTGAAGGTTTTGCACTTAGCAATTAAGGAAGTTAATCAGAGCAAGAGACGTAAAAGGTTTATAAAAGTTCTGGCCATTTATATTGCTGACAACTAGATAGAAATTTTTAGTAAACTTCTGACTACTCTTAATTAACTTCTGAAGTAATAGAAGTCTTCACAATTTTAAATTTAAACTTACAGACCAGAAAAGTTGTTACACATAATGTTCATTTTAGGGAGTGATAAATGTTCACTTACACCTGAATTAACAGAGCCTAGCTTCTTCAAGCCACTTTAGTGGAAAATAATTTACAAATCCCACACCATTAAGCTGATACCAATGCTAATTCTATTGGTAAGAATTATAGCTGAGCACCTTTGGAATAGTGGGTGTACCATGAAAAAAACATTTAGATTACCATGTTTAATCAATTGTGTATGTCCTCTTTGTGTTCAATTGATTATTACACAAGGTGTGGGCCCAGTTGCTTTTATTGTCTATGAATAAATTAAGATTTTAATTGTGTTATGAGAGAGCTGTGCTCATTGAGAAAGACTGATCCCAGCACAGAACAAAAAATGGTATAGCATGGTAACAGACCACTTGGCCCACCATGTCTGCACTAATCCATGAATTTGTTTAGCATCATGATACCATAGAGACAGACAGCATGTAAACAGGCATCCACCAATCATTTACCCTAGATTCATTTCATTTTAATCTTCCCTTTCCAATCAGATCTCTCTGAATCCACCCCCCTGCACAAAAGGAGCAATTTGTATGACTGAAAACCCATCGACCTGTGCGTCCTTGGAAGGATTTGGAAGAAAATGCTAACTCCATAGAGCAAGCAAGGTCAGGATTGAACCAGGAACTCGGCTCTCAGAGGCAGCATCACTCAGTGGCCACTGTGCCACCCAATACCTGACTTAAGTTTGAATTAATAATCAATTCTAATCAATTAATGAGATTTTGATTTAGTTTGACATTGGCATTATGTGGACAGAGTAGCAGTGTAGTCAATTTACAGAACTGAAAAGCAGAGTTTTGGAGTGTCATTCTAGAGACATAAACTTGTATCT
This sequence comes from Hemitrygon akajei, assembly GCF_048418815.1. Taxonomy (NCBI): domain Eukaryota; kingdom Metazoa; phylum Chordata; class Chondrichthyes; order Myliobatiformes; family Dasyatidae; genus Hemitrygon; species Hemitrygon akajei. The sequence goes on from NC_133125.1 coordinate 56,579,153, forward strand.
CACTATTATAGCTAGGGCAATTAAATACAAATAACTACATTTTAAAAATACTACTTTCAGTTCAGTAACCAAGCAACCACTCCATTATTGGTCCAGCACTGAAGGAAATCTGTTGTCCCTAGACTGGCAATTACAATATGTGACTCCAGGCACACCATTACAGCTAACTTTTAGATGCCTCGGGCAATTACGTACTGTATATATAGACAATAAATGCAGAATTTCCTATCATCCATATCCCATCAACAAATACTTTTTCAAAAATCCTTCAATGAAAAATTATCTAAAATTTCAAGAAGTCAGAGGAGGTTAACAGAATGAACAGTTTGAAACAGCATCTTAACCATCAACCTATTCACTTTTTGCAATCATAGAACAATACAGCACAGAAACAGGTCCTTCAGCCCATCTAGTCTGTGTCAGACCATCAGTCTGCTAATCCCATTGACCTGCACCCAGAACATCCCCCTCCATACTCCTCTCATTCATGCACGATCCAAATCTCTCTTAAATGTTAAAATTAAACACATATCCACCACCTGGGCTAATTTTGTATTCATCAATTTAATCTCCCTTCAGTCTTCTGCATTCTAGGGAATAAAGTCTTAACCTATTCAACCTTTCCCTGTAACTCAGGTCTTCAACTCCCAGTAACATCCTTGTAAATTTTCTCTGTACTTTCAATCTTTTTACATCTTTCCTGTAGGTAGGTGACCAAAAGTGCACACAATACTCCAAATTAAGCCTCACTAACGTCTTCTACAACTATACAGCTTCACAAATATCCCAACTCCGGTGCTCAACACATTGATCTATGAAGGCCAGTGTGCCAAGGATTTCTTTATGACCACATTTACCTGTGAAACCACTTTCAGTGAATTATGGATTTGTATTTCCAGATCAGTGCCCTATCGCTCATCGTGGAACACCTATCCTGGTTGGTCCTCTTAAAGTGCAACACCTCACACTTGTCTTCATTAAATTCCATCTGCCATATTTCAGCTCATTTTTCCAGCTGGTACAGGAATTGCTGCAAACTTTGATAGTCTTTCTTGCTGTCCACTTCACCCCAATCTTGGTGTCATCTGCAAATTTGCTGATCCAGCTTACCACATTATCGTCCAGATCATTGATATAGCTGGCAAACAGCAATGGACCCAACACTGATCCCTGTGGAACATCACTAGTCACAGGCCTCCAGTCAAAGAGGTAACCATCTACAACCACTCTCTGGCTTCTTACATAAAGCCCTGTCTAATCCAATTTAATACCTCATCTTGAATGCTGAGCAACTGAATCTTCTTGACCAACCTCCCATATGGGATCTTGTCGAAGACCTTGCTAATGTCCAAGTAGACAATATCCACTGCCTTGCCTTCATCAACAGTGGAATCCTCACATCTTAAACAGCAGAGCAACATTAGCTATCCTCCAATCCTTTGGCACCTTACTCGTGGCTAAAGATATTTTAATTACCTCTCAAGGGCCCCGACAATTTCTGCACCAGCCTCCCACCAAGTCTGAGAGAAGACTTTGTCAGGCCCTGAGGATTTATCCACCCTTATTTGCCTCAAGACAGCAAGCACTCTCCTCCTCTGCAATCTGTGTCGGGTCCATGACCTCATTGCTGCATTTACTCACATCTGTAGTCTCTGTGTCCATCTTCTGAGTAAATACAGATGCAAAAGATCCATTTAAGATCTCCCCTATCACTTTCATCTCCATGCAATGCTTCACTCTGATTTTCCAGAGGACCAATTTTGTCCCTTACCATCCTTTTGCTCTTAATATATCTGCAGAAGCCATTAGGATTCTCCTTCACCTTGTCTGCTAGAGCAACTCCATGTCTTTTAGCCCTCCTGATTTATTTCCTAAGTGTTCTCTTGCATTTCATAAGTACCTCATTTGTTACTACTTGCCTATACCTGTTATGCTCCCCCTTTTTTTTCTTAACCAGGGCCTCAATATCTCTCAAAAACCAAGGTTCCATAAATCTGTTATCCTCACCTTTTATTCTCACAGAAACTTACAAACTCTGAACTCTCAAAATTTCATTTCTGAAACCTTCCTATTTACTAAATACACCTTTGCCACAAAGCAAACTACCCCAATCCACACTTGCCAGGTCCTTTCCAATATCAAAATTGACATTTCTCCAATTTAGAATCTCATCTCGAGGACCAGATCTATCCATTTCCATAATTACGTTGAAACTAACGGCATTTTGATCACTAGATGCAAAGTGTTCCCCTACTTCTGTCATCTGCCCTGCCTCATTCCCTAATAGGAAATCTAGTATCACAATCTCTCTCTAATTGGGACTTCCATGTACTGATTAAGGAAACTTTCCTGAACATATTACACTAATTCTTTCCCATTCATCTCTTTTAAAGTATGGGAATCCCAGTCAATATGTGGAAAGTTTAAGTCACCTGCTGTCACATGCTTATGGTCTTGCAACAGTCTTCGACCTCTCTACTAATTCCTCCTCTACATCCCGTGGACTGTTGGGTGGTCCATAATGTAATCCCATTAACGTGGTCATACTTTACTTATTCCTGAGTTCTACCCATAAAATCTCACTAGACGAGCTCTCCAGTCTGCCCTGACTAAGCACTGGCATGACATTTTCCTTGACTGGTAATGCTAACCCTCCATCTTTAATCCCTCCTGCTGTAACATGTCTAATACAATGGAAACCTGGGAAACTGAGCTGCCAGTCCTCCCCTCCTGCAACCGTCTCACTAATGGCTACAATGTTATAATTCCATGTGCTGAAGAGAGCCCAATGATCCAGAAATCTGAAGTCCTTCCTCCTGCACCAACTCCTTAGCCACATATTAAACTGTATGATCTTCCTGTTTCTGGCCTCAGTCACACATAGCTTGAGTAGCAATCCTGAGATCACAACCCTGGTGATCCTGTCCATTAATTTATCACCTGACTCCCTAAATTCACTTTGCAGGACTTTGCTACCCATCCTACCAATGTCATTGGTGCTGACAGGGACCACAACCTCTGGCTGCTCACCCTCCCATTTAAGAATGCTGTAGATTTGATCGGAGATGTCCCTGAAGCTGGCACCTAGGAGGCAACAAACTATTTGTTCTCAGGCTCAGAACCCCCTTTTTGTAGTCCTAACCCACAAATCCCCTTGCACTGCAGCTCAACTTTTCTCCTCTCTTCCATTCTGAGCCACAGAACCAGACTCAGTGCCAGAGACCTACTTGCTGTAGCTTCTCACTGGCAGGTCACCCTTTCCCAACAGTATCCAAAGTGGTTTACTTATTATTGATGGAAATGGCTTCAGGCTGCCCATTCCCTTTCCCTCTCCTGACAGTCACCCTTGTACCTGCCTCTTACAACTTAGGGGTGACTACCACGCTATTGCTCATTGCTATCACTGCTTCATTCTCCTGTACGAGCCGAAGGTCGTCAAGCTGCAGCCTGGTGTCAGCACTCTAGCTGTGTGCTAAAAAGAAAAAAAATCCTAGAAACTTACTTAGAGCCTGTGTCTGTGATTGTTCAAGCATTTTCTCACTGAAGCCTGTTGAGCCAAAGCCAGACCACTCTAAGACTGTCCCAATGGCCACTCCGCTTAAACCTCCCTTCTCTTTATTAGCTCAGATGAGACTCACTTCCAAAGTGACTGGCAGCTTTCAGATAACAACCACCTTGAAACCTATCACTCTCTCACTCTGAACTTTTTAATACCTTTCACAGAAGTACTCAATAGATCCTTTCATAGTGGTATAGTTCTGTTTCTAGAACCCTTATTTTACTTCCTACGGAATATTGGCAGTTAACGATAAGCAGTGTAGTCTATCTGCCTGATAGGGTCAGTGCAAGTTTAAAGAGGCAATTAACACTTAACTGAGAAAATAAGATTGTCAATATATATTGTAATTTATGACAGTCTGAATACTGTAACAGTAAAACAAAACAGATTCAATGAGACACTATAATTAACCTGAAATTTCCACTTCATTACTTGCAACTATTGTTGCTGTTCACCTTCCTAGTAAACTGACTCTTACCTGGAGTGGATCCATGGCATGAACTTTGCTGAGAAGCTGCCTCTGGGTTGATTGTCAAGGCCTGTGGAGTGCAATGAGAAACAGTTAAACAAGCCTTCAAACCAAACTGGCTGTCAAAGCTTTCAGACAGCTTGAGCATTCGACAAAGCCTCTGACCTTTAGAAGCATTCAGTGATGATTAAAAATTAATTCCTAGCAATCAGCTTGGCAGAAGTTCAAAAATGCTGTGCTCTTGAGCTTGAATCTTGAACTTCCACACAATTACCGATCTAAAATTTACCAGCTTTCTCGTGAATATTTTGGGGTGATAATTTTTTTCTATAGTGTGTCTGGGTCAAACATTAACTGGAATAAGTACTGGAATTTCACTTACTGCAATTTTACAAGCTTCTTTTAGCTCCAAAATCAAGGTTTTGATAGTAATTTTCAATGGATTTAACCACATAAAATATTTGGGTTTTGGCTCATAATAGCTTTGGACATAAAATCAAAAGAGAAAGAAAGAAAGAAGGGAGGGGGTATTCAGGTTCTTTCAAATGGCCTGCCTTGATTTCTTTCATATCAGAAAAAATATCTTTCTTTGTCTTGAATTCACAGAGTAACTGAGCTTCTACAATAATTTTGAAAAGAGAATTCCAAACATTCACTACCTCATATGTTATCAAATTTATTTACATATCAGTTGTTTACCTCTTATTTTGAGAAAGTAATCCTAATTCTGGATACAACAGCCGAGAGAAGCATCCCTGAACCTATTCAGTCAAGTTGAATAAAAGAATTGAAAGATTCAGTGAGATTCCATTCTTTAAACTCTAGACTAGAGAGTACTGCCCGGGCAGCTTAATCTTTCATCATATGACAAGGTCTCTGCCAGGAACTAATCAGTTAAACTTCCATCCATGTAGAACTATTGTATTGCATATATTTTGGCAACTGCTTCTCTTTGAATTTGCTATTTAATAAGAAAAGGTTAATAAACTTGATAACTGGTCTCATCTTTGGCTTGCAGATTTCTTCATCTGATGTAGTAAGTTTTCAACCAATTAAGATTTACATTAGCCTAAGCTTTCAGAATTGAATATAAATACTGCCCTTCCAGTGAACTTCCATTGACGTTGGTGTGAGTATGTCAGGAGGAACAAAAATTAGACCAAGAGTATGGTGCACGCACTGATTGGCGGGTGATTCTAGTTCCCTCAGGATAAGAGAATGTGATGGACAAGAAATGTTAATCACAAAACACAGAGAATTTGAACAATATAGAGAGCTTGGATACAGTCTTGAATCTGAATGCAATCAAAATCATTAAAGCATGGCTAAGTTTCCTGCGGTCAAAATCAAAAAGACTGCACCGAAGCTTTAGAAGCACAATAAACTCAGCGGAGATATACTGACTTTATTCACATTCAATTCCATTCAATTAAACAGAAAGTAATGGCACTGGGATAAGCAATAAAGCAGACACCCACCTTCAAAGATACAACAGAAGTGGGATTTGATGATCAAAGAAATCGCTGAGTTTGCTGTTAACCAGAAATATATCAGTAAAAGCCAGCCAATGGCAATTAGATGTCAGTGTTCTTTCTTTCATAATTAGCATATGGTGAAGATAATATGGTCTCCATGACTTGTCTTTCTGACCTTTCATTTATAGCTATGTTAACCTTTCATGCTTACTGAATGTCTAAATTTTTTATGTATAATTTTAACAGGACAACTTAACAACCAAACAGCAAAGGGAATCAGGCTTGTCAGTTTTATGAAAAGAGCCCCTGGGTTGATTTTTAACTGAAATAGTTCATAGTCAGTGGCTGCAGATTCATGGGATCTGAGAAGCAAAATCTCAGACCAGCATTTTGAAAAGCTTTTTGGCTTCAAATGACTATTTTTTTGAACTATACAGAACATATAAGACTGGGAAATTTCTAGGGATATAACAGGAGTGGAAGTTTAGTGGAGTATCACTTAAGTATACGCAATGGGCAGGATATAGCAGGGGCCCAGCCAGAAGCTCCATCACCCATCTTCCATTGAGACGAAGAAGCTCTGAGACTCGATTAGATTTTCTTCAGTTCCCTTTAATGACACTAAGTTAATGTTTACAAAGTAAAGACTTAGCCTCTTCATCATAGTTTTGCCTACATTATTGAAGCATTGATGGAAAATCCAGTATTGTATTTGAAAATAGGTTGAGAACACTCTATCCAATATACTCAAATGGAAATGATGGTTGGTTGACAGAATATGATTTCTGCTGCTTTGTGGTATGATGACCTATATTGCAGGGGCAGAATTAAAATCTGTGGGGATTTTTTTTTTGCTGTGCTTCTATTGCAATCAAAGCTCTTTATTGGATAGGTGGCACAAATAAAAATGTTTTCTTATACAAGCCTCAAGTTAAACTGAAATTATCGCTGTTGAATCTTTGCAGAGTGCTGCTATCATGTTGCATTGTTCTGTTTGTGTTCCATTGGAGTTACAGGAGAAGACTGAACTCCCAAAGAATGTTGGTCCCTATAAAATGTAAACACTTTTTGATAGAATTCTGATTTTGTTAACGTGAATTTAATTGAGTGAAGTACACTTTTACATAGATTCATTTTTTCAAACATACAATCATACCTTCAGCAGTGCTTCACATACTAGTCAGAAAGTGTATGAATTGCCAAAGTCTCCATTTTTGATAGACTACCAGTACAGCATTAAAGGGTAGTTTTATGTATTTAGATTGTTAACGAAAAGCTTTTTTGAAAAGAAATACATTTCTAAAGTTGAATGAATGCTATGCCTAATTATGAATGAATGGTTGCAATATCTTGCACAACAAACTGTTAAATTTCCAATATGCATTACCAATGGACAAGCTATCTGCTGGCACCAGGGAGTCAGATAATGTCTGCTATTGTTCTGTGTGACAGAATGTATAGTGTGTACAGAGAACGATCTGTGTAGAAACCAGATAGGACCATCAAATTGGAAAGTCACTTAGAGGTTTATTTTATTCTAAAAATTGCAAAGGGATAAAAATATATGAAATTTTATCATTGCGCTTGGATTCAGTAGTCATATCTGCCTGCTTGCTTCTATCAATTATTAATTATCCACTCAACAATAACACTCGCTTTCCAATAGGTAGCCAGCCTTTCCCAAGGGTGACCTACTGCTTGACAGCAACCAAAGTTAATCTGACCACTGGTCCAATTTAGAATGTTGCTGTGCCTTGGGGTAATTTTACAAGTTCACATAAATAAAGGAGAAATTTCCTGCAGATACCAGGTACTCATAAAAAATCACCACTTCACTCCAAGGAGATAATCACCCATTTATCTTCTATTGCTATTCGCCAATTTGTCATCAGGGCTGGAGGTAGTTTGCACAGCCAGTATGCCTAAATGGACAGTTAATATTTTCACAGAAAAAGTAGTAATCAGTTTCTTGTGTTTAGGAAGAAAGCACTCTTATTCTCAAGTAGAAACCCTTCATAGAACAGCAGTCTAAAAAGCATTATATTAAAAAAGAATCTATCCTTATTGCCGTAAACAATGCCTTCAAAAGGTCATGACCAATTGAAGATCTGTTGTGAATTCATTGATGGTCATTACTCATTAGTGTAGTCCTATCTCTGCTGCTGTGCTGTTATCCAGGGGATTACAGGCCAGTGAAATTTGCTGTTTGGAATATGTTTTTATAGAAGTTTGGAAGCTAACTAGTTGGGGAATATTTTAACTTGACCCATATATTGTAATGCCATCTTCTAACTGAATAACCTAACTAGTATTAATTGCCAGATGTACCTCATGTCTGAATAGGATTGCCAATGGTCAAGTAATCTACAACTCTCCTGCTCTGAAAGCAAATTTTCCAGAACAATATATTTAAAAAAATTAGTTTTATCCCCCATAAAATCAACAGAGGCCAACATATGGGTCTGGTAATCTTCAGAACAGTTCATCTCATTGATAGAAATGACTAGCAATATCATCATGCAGCTTTTTCTAAGGCTCTGAGCTGCTTCATGACAGGCAGAACTGTTGCATACTCGATAGCTGAAGACTTGTGAACTTGAGTGCCCCAGGCCCTCACAGAACTCTTCTTTCCCCCGACTCTCCCAATGTGGACTTGTTCCAAATGATGACTAGCGCAATGGCAGGTTACCAGGGATCAGCTTGGGTCTGATCATCAAGAAATTTGGTCTGGGTGCCAGAGACTAGTTAGACTTTTCACTGGCTCTAGCTGCAGTTCAAAAAACTCTTGTTAAGTAGTGTTAGAAACGTAATGAGCTATAAGATTCTTAATATTATCAACAACTTTCAGAATCAGAATCAGGTTTATTATCACTGGCATGTGTCGTGAAATTTGTTAACTTAGTAGCAGCAGTTCAATGCAATACATAATATTGAAGAAGAAGAAAAAGTATAAAATAATAATAACAAATAAATAAATATATTACAGTATATGTATATTGAATAGATTAAAAACATGCAAAAAGCAGAAATATTATATATTAAAAAAGTGAGGTAGCGTTCATGAGTTCAATGTCCATTTAGGAATTGGATGGCAGGTGGAAGAAGCTGTTCCTGAACCGCTGAGTGTGTGCCTTCAGGCTTCTGTACCTCCTACCTGATGGTAACAGTGAGAAAAGGGCATGCCCTTGGTGCTGGAGGTCCTTAATAATGGACACTGCCTTTCTGAGGCACCTCTCCTTGAGGATGTCCTGGGTACTTTGTAAGCTAGTATCCAAGATGGAGCTGACTAAATGTACAACCCTCTGCAGCTTCTTTCGGTCCTGTGCAGTAGCTCGCACCCCCCCCCCCCCCCCCATACCAGACAGTGATGCAACCTGTCAGAATGCTCTCCATGGTACATCTATAGAAGTTTTTGAGTGTATTTGTAGACATATCAAATCGCTTCAAACTCTGAATGAAATATAGCCACTGTCTTGCCTTCTTTATAACTGCATTGATATGTTGGAACCAGGTTAGATCCTCAGAGATCTTGACACCCAGGAACTTGAAACTGTTCACTCTCTCCACTTCTGATCCCGCTTTGAGGATTGGTATGTGTTCCTTCGTCTTACCCTTCCTGAAGTCCACAATCAGCTCTTTCGTCTTACTGACGTTGTGTGCAAAGTTGTTGCTGCAACACCACTCCACTAGTTGGCATATCTTGCTCCTGTACGCCCTCTCGTCTCCATCTGAGATTCTACCAACAATGGTTGTATCATCAACTAATTTATAGATGGTATTTAAGCTATGCCCAGCATACAGTCATGGGTATAGAGAGAGTAGAACAGTGGGCTAAGCACACCCTGAGGTGCGCCAGTGTTGATTGTCAGCAAGGAGGATATGTTATCACCAATCCACACAGATTGTGGTCTTCCAGTTAGGAAGTCAAGGATCCAATTGCAGAGGGAGGTACAGAGGCCCAGGTTCTGTAACTTCTCAATCAGGATTGTGGGAATGATGGTATTAAATGCTGAGTTATAGTCCATGAACTGAAACCTGACATAGGTGTTTGTGTTGTCCAGGTGGTCTAAGACCATGTAGAGAGCCATTGAGAATGTATCTGTCATTGTCCTATTGTGGCAATAGGTCTCTCTAAGATATCATTTAGGTGGAGATATAATCATGAATTTAAGATATTTTCAAAAAAAAGATGATGCAAGTGGGAGTGTTTATTGAGGGTAGACAGGGAGGAAATGCATACATTAAGGAATGGGAAATAATTCTACTCTGAGACAAGCAGACAGCTGGCCACTTGAAAAAATATCCACCTTATTTTACATACCTAGAAGTGTTGCCTTTAGATTTTAATCATCTTATTTCAGGAAAGTGTGACTGGCAGATACTGTGTTATAAGATTTTTTCTCTTTCATTGATTTAGTGTCATTTCATACAGTATCCATGGAAAATGCATCTATTAAGCTTGTGCCACTCCTTGAATCAATTGTTATATGGTTTCCTGCATGTCACCTGTTCCTTATTTCTGGAGTACAGTGATGACTGCTTAGAATCACTTGGAATCACAACAATCCCTGTCAAGAGTAACTAATCTTTTGGTATTTCAAGGCCCGGTTACGTTACGAATCGGAATAACGAAGAAAAATGGATTTGAAAACAGACAAGACCATTTGCATCTCTGTGTGTTTTACATAAGCTGATGTTGCAATAATAGCATGATAAAGAAAGAAAGACGGCCTTCTATTTATGTCCTGACGAAGGGTCTCAGCCTGAAACGTCGACAGTGCTTCTTCCTATAGATCCTGCCTGGCCTGTTGCATTCCACCAGCATTTTGTGTGTGTTGTTTCTATTTATGTAGTGTTTTTCACCCTAACCTCATAATGCCCCAAGCACTTTATAATTAAAGAAATTATTTTAAAGTAAATCCACTGTTGGGAACAAGAAAATGCAGCAACAGAAATTCCACCTCACACAAACTATATCATGAAAGCAAACAGTTCTTTAAAAAGCAAACATGAGGAAATCTGCAGATGCTGCAAATTCCAGCAACACACACAAAATGCTGGTGGAATGCAGCAGGCCAGGCAGCATCTATAGGGAGAAGCGCTGTCGACGTTTCAGGCCGAGACCCTTCGTCAGGACTAACTGAAAGGAAAGATAGTAAGAGATTTGAAAGTAGGAGGGGGAAGGGTAAATGCGAAATGGTAGGAGAAGACCGGAGGGGATGGGTGGAGCTAGGAGCTGGAAAGGTGATTGGCAAAAGGGATACAGAGCTGGAGAAAGAAAAGTATCATGGGATGGGAGGCCTAGGGAGAAAGAAAGGGGGAGGGGAGCACCAGAGGGAGATGGAGAACAGGCAGGGTGATGGGCAGTGAGAGAACAAAAAGGGAAGGGGGGAAATAAATAAATCAGGGATGGGGTAAGAAGGGGAGGAGGGGCATTAACGGAAGTTAGAGAAGTCAATGTTCATGCCATTAGGTTGGAGGCTACCCAGCCGGTATATAAGGTGTTATTCCTCCAACCTGAGTTTGGATTCATTTTGACAGTAGAGGAGGCCATGGATAGACATATCAGAATGGGAGTGGGGCATGGACTTAAAATGTGTGGCCACTGGGAGATCCTGCTTTCTCTGGCGGACAGAGTGTAGGTGTTCAGCGAAATGGTGTCCCAGTCTGCGTCGGGTCTCATCAATATACAGAAGGCCGCACCGGGAGCACTGGAGGCAGTATACCACACCAGCCGACTCACAGGTGAAGTGTCGCCTCACCTGGAAGGACTGTCTGGGGCCCTGAATGGTGGTGAGGGAGGAAGTGTAAGGGCAGTTGTAGCACTTGTTCCGCTTACAAGGATAAGTGCCAAGAGGGAGATCAGTGGAAAGGGATGGGGGGGACGAATGGACAAGGGAGTCACTTAGGGATCACTGCGGAAAGCAGAAAGAGTGGGGGAGGGAAAGATGTGCTTGGTAGTGGGATCACTTGGAGGTGGCGGAAGTTATGGAGAATTATACGTTGGACCCGGAGGCTGTTGGGGTTGTAGGTGAGGACAAGGGGAACCCTATCCCGAGTAGGTGGCGGGCGGATGGGGTGAGGGCAGATGTGCGGGAAATGGGAGAGATGTGTTTGAGAGCAGAGTTGATGGTGGAAGAAGGGAAGCCCCTTTGTTTAAAAAAGGAAGACATCTCCTTTGTCTTGGAATGGAAAGCCTCATCCTGAGAGCAGATGTGGCTGAGATGAAGGAGTTGTGAGAAGGGGATGGCATTTTTGCAAGAGACAAGGTGGGAAGAGGAATAGTCAAAGTAGCTGTGAGAGTCTGTGTTTATTTTTTTCAAAATAAACAGTTATTTATTTTTTTCAAAATGTCAAAGCTTTATTCATATAAATTGTTCCAGCCAAGAGAAGGGGCAGGGCATAAGAGCGCCGTTTTATTTAAAAGATGGTTTACAATGAATCATTTACAATAAAAGATTTCACTGACTAGCCTGGACAGAAAAAAGGCAATATTAAATCAAAGATGATTGGAATGTAACATTCAAATACATTAACTCCTTTCATTGTACACACTTGCATTTCACCACTTACATGTTACTTTGTTGCAACCTCCTTCCATCATTTTATAGCTTTCATGTACAGTGTTCCAGTTAATTGGGGTGCATTGGGACCAGTACATTTTGGTCCAATTAATTTGGCACAATTAGCGGAAATTTCATGGAAATAGTTTAAAAAAGATGAACTATGTTTAACTGAGTAAAAAATTGTGTTTTCAAATGAAGACCAGAAAAATTAAAACGTGACCAATACTACTTCAGTACTATAAAGCTGTCTATCAGTTCCTAACAGTTATCAACTGAGGAATTCATCCAGTGTACGCTGCCAAGTTCTTTTTATTGATTGTAAATGAACAAAATCAGTACAGACACCTAGTGCAGATAAAGGACTGTCTTCAAGCAATACTTTCAATGATTGCTCCCTGGAAGGACTATGAGAAGTACTGAATGGTGGTGAGAAAGGAGGTATAACACTTCTCTCTCTTGCCAGGAGGTAGATCAGTGGGGAGGGATGAGTGGACAAGGGAGTCGTATACTGATCACTCCCTTTGGAAAGTAGGGGGCTGGCGGAAAAAAATGTGCTTATAGTGGTAGGATCCCATTGGATAGGTGGCAGAGGTTACAGGGAATGACATGTTAGATACAGAGCTCATGGGTGGTAATAAGGACAAGGGGAACTCTAACCCTGTCGTGATGGCGGGAGGATGGGGTGAGTTCAGGAGTGTAGGAAATAGAGGCGATGCTGCCCTCACCCCATGCTGCCAATGAACAGGATCCTTAGCATAGAAACCACGACTGCACACAATACCACAGGTGTTGCCTAACAAAAGTTTAATGCAGCTGCAAAGTGACTTCCTGACTTTCACACGCTCTTGTCCAGATAGAATTAAAATTTGCAAATTTATAATGAGCCAAGTGCAGTGGAAACTTACCAAGTGTCTTTGTTCTTGCTTTGGGATGGTTTGATCAGAGTAAATGAAAGCAGACACAATGATATCTCTGCTGATGATCAACTCACCTTGAGATCATTTCCAAATAAGAAGTTGTTTATTTGGTTCTGTGGAATTGGAAGACTTGTGGAAAGAAAAGCCTGAGACCTGAAGTAATTGGAGTGCAGTGTTTGACTGAGCTGGTTAAACTGGCTTGAACAAATTTGATTCAGGGAGAATAACGAAAGTTACATGAGGCATAAACCTGGTGGAAGAGCAATAAAATAATACGGCTTCTGCCTTGGGCAAGATTCAAGCAGAAGCTTACGCAGGCTGGCCAGATAAGCCTGAGCCAACAAAACTAAAACACAACAGATAAGAATGGAAGGTTGCAGGAGATCAAGCAGAAACAAACAACCATCACAGAAATGGATGAAGCCACCAGGAAATGTGAAGATTACGTTGGGATCAAGTAGAAAACCTGAGCAGCATAAACTCCTATTCCCACATATTACCTTTACAGTTCTTTGACTATTCTGGGATGGTCAAAGAAACCTGGCAGGTGTACCAACGTATGTTTGGTTTTGTATGACTTTCATGCTGGTTGTTAATTTAACTAATAAAATATTTGTTAGTTAATACCAATCCTGCCTCTGCCTAACCAATCTTTATTGTTGATGGTAGTTACAAGCAGTAACTCAATACTCCAACAAATGAAGAGACACATGCTGTATGCCTTCTTTACCACCTTATATACTTGTCTTGCCACTTTCAAGGAACTATAGACTTGTACCCCAGATTGCTCTGTACATCAGAGATCCTAATGGCCCTGTTATCTACTGTGTACTTTCCTCTTGCATTTGACCTCCCAAATGCAGCATCTCACACTTATCTGGGTTAATCTCTGCCTGCCATTTCTCCACCCAAATTTCCAACGAATCTATATTGATCTGTATCTTTGTACAACCTTTCTCACTATCCACAACTCCACCAATTTTCATGTTGTAAAGCAATTTGTGAATGAGAGCACCAATATTTTAAACTGGATCATTTATACATCACAGACGTTGTAGATCACAGCACTGACCATTGTGAATCATCAATAGCCAAAGGCATCCATTCAGAGAAACCTCCTCCACCATTATCTCTCTTCAGTAGCCAAGATACTTTTGTATCCATTTTTCAAATCACCACGGATCCCATGTGACTTAATCTTCTGGTCCAGCCTATTTCAGGTGTTCTTGTTGAAATACTTTACTAATGTCCATGTGGACAACATGCAATCTCCTATTCTTCATCACATGTTCAAAAAGCTCAGTCAAATTTGTGAGACAGGACCTCCCCTCCACAAAGCCATGGTGACTTTCCCTAATAAGTCCTGTCTCTAAGAATTTTAGCCAATAATTTCCCTAACATGTAAGGATGTAAGTATTACCGGCCCATAATTTCCTTCTTTGTCCCTTTATGCTATGGTCCGGTCCGGAGCCCGCATTCTGGGTCTTGATCCGGTCCACGGATTCCAGACTCCGGGTCTTGGAGCCGTCCCTCCTTTCGCCCTTGAGCCCAATTAGTCACACCTGTGGATCATCGTGGCTTGTTGGGGCTCAAGGAAGCACACCTGATGTCCATCGTCTGGCGGTGTATATAAGTGGCTCTGGGACTGAGTGGAGTTGGGGGGTTGTCCTGCCTATCCTGTTCCTCTGGTTGCCCTGGCTTGGAGTTTCCCTTGTTAAAGATGAGTTCTTTGAGTAAGTCTAGCAGTCACCCTGGACCTAGTTCCCTTCCTATCCCTTGCCTCTGTTGGGCAAGCCTGGCTGGACTGCCATTGCCTGGTGGGTGTCTCTGCCCCTTTCCATCCCTTGCTGCTGACGGGTTGTGCCCTGCTACCTAACCAGGTGTCCCGTGACTTGCCCAGGCCCCCGTGTTCCTGCCTGGGAGGTCTGGGCCCTGCCCAGGAGTTATGCGGCCTGCCCAGTGACCCCCTAGACCCTGCCTGAACTCCAAGATCCTACCCTGCCTGAACTCCAAGACTCCCGGAACCAAAGAATCACATTGAACGCCATGTCCCTCACACACACCATGGTCACCACATCTTGTCTATCATTTAGTTGTTCCCGTCCTGCCCCTAGTAATTCAGTGCCTGCGTCCTGCACTTGGGTCCAGCTTCCTGTCCCCTTATGACAATTTAGTTCTTTTTGTTAATAAATGAAGAATATTGGCTATTTTCCCAGTCTTTTGGGATCTTACCTGAGGCTAAAGAGGATACAAAGATCTTCACAATACTACAACAATTACTAATTGCTTCCCTCAATGCGTTGGTGTGGATTTGTTTTTCAGGAAATCCAATACCTCCTCCTTTATGATATTGAACGTAGAATATAAAGATACCCCTTCCTGATCTCACCATCAACCATGACCTTCCCTTTGATTATTGTGTTCTTTTGCTTGGACATTCACAACTTCTTCTGTGGCAATGATGGCCTTACCTTATCAGAGATATTCTCTTTGTCTTATCTATCTGTCCCCCATTTTCACTCCAAAAAACTAACCTGTTTTCTCTCTTTCCTAGTTGTGACCAAGAGTCTTTAACCTTGAAACATGAACTTCTTTCCCTTTCTATTGGTGTTACCTGATTTGCTGAACATTTCCAGTATTTTCTATTTCATTTCATATTTCCTGCAACTGATTATCTTTTTGGATTTCATTTACTTCTTTGGATATTACAGCACCTGGAGCACTTTTCTCTGGAATTCGGGACCCATTATTAAGACACTTACATTAGGCTCTATCACTGAATTCGGAATCACGGCTGTCACAAAGATTCTCCAAGGTTCAGGAAACTTCCCTGTGGCATTGAGGTATATTCCTTCAACACTTTATTGAGCTGATTAAATGTTAGACTGCCTGACCTGTGTTCATGTTCATCACTCATTATTCATCATTAGTTTTCCCTTGGAAAGAAATCAGTGAGAATGTAGGGGAGGTTCAGGGGGTGTGAATCAGTGGCATAGCTCCTTCCAGTAATAAACTAACAGTGATTATGAATGCCAGCACACTAATTCTTCCCATTTTTGTGACCTTCAAAAAAAGCAAAATTTAAATACCAGCATATGGCACTGTGAGGAGATCACCAGAACACCTACTTTCTTCACCCTTTGCTCCTTCTGGTATATAATGGGAGGGAAAGTGAGAGTCTCATGCTGGCTTTACACAGTTCAAAAAACAAATTTAGATCCTGAAGATGTGTAACCTTCTCCTTTGGTGACAAAAGCTGGAATGGGCAGGTAACTGAAATAACTGAGTCTCACATCAACTACACACGAAAGACAATCCAGGCACCACTAGAACATCAGCATCACCTGTTAGCTGCTAGGGATAACACTCCATGAACATTAAGTAAGTGTGACACCATAAGCAAATTCTGTGTTAAATTCTTGCGCATTGTCTTGATGATATCATATTATAGCAATCCAATACCCATGATCTCTTATAAACTGAAACTTGTCTTCTTGGGTAGCTTCAAGATCTTTTCCAAGGATCGTCACCTTGCCGTGGTGGAGATGCTTATGATTTCCTGAGATCACAAGAGCAAAGCCATCTGGACCATGGTGATAAGGTCAAGGAAGAGGTTCCAGACAAAGAGCAATCTAACCAAGTCCTCAATGATGGAGCAGGCAGAAGATGATGACACATCACAAAGGCAGTGAAGGCAGAGAAAGGCTGCAGCAGTGAAAGGTCTCCAGCCTTCTTTCTTTCCATGCCACTGGATCCCGGATTGGCCCCTACAACCTCCTGTGGATGCACCAATAGACAACCCCTTAGGAGAACATAATACTCAACTCAAGTGATTGCAGTTCTATTATTAAAGGGCATGCCCCTCATAATGTGGTAGAGTCAGTCCTAAAGAAAAATTGATGATCTCTGTGAACTCTATAAAATGGACAACAGAGGTCCAAATGTATCAATGAAAAAGAAATGTTGGGAGAGATATAGTATTTCTATATTATATTTTATATATATAAGTATAACACACACACACACACACATACACACACACACACACACACACACACACACACACACACACACACACACACACACACACACACACACACACACACACACACACACACACACACACACACACACACACACACACACACACACACACACACACACACACACACACACATCAAGACCACCATCAGAACCTGCAATCTTGATAGTAGACTGCAGATTATGTTTTACAGAAGAGACATCCACTTTTGATGAAGAAATCATAGAGAGGTTCCATGGATCCCAATACTCCACTATTTGACCTAGATTTTTTGGTTTAGTTTAGTTTAGATTTTTTAGTAGGGTGTTATGTCTGCATAACTATTTATCAATTAAAGAAAGAAACTCACATGGAAAGTGAGGTTAACTCGTGTATTCACTTTGCAGAGAGAAGAAGGGGGAACAGATCAGTGTGCATAGGTAGGTTATCAGTCTGTAAGGGAAGTCATTGTTCTAAAAGAAATAGATCCTCCCCCTTTAAATTAATGTCAAATAAAATTGTATATTTAACAAAACATTCAACTTCCCTTTAACAACCCATATTTAAATACATATGCTTTCACAGTAACAGTCCATAACTAACTTCACTATTCTAAAGATTCAGTCATCGGGATCTCTCTTCCCGCCATCACGGACACTTACACTACACGCTGCATCCACAAGGGAAACAGCATTATGAAGGACCCCATGCACCCTTCATACAAACTCTTCTCCCTCCTGCCGTCTGGGAAAAGGCTCCGAAGCATTCGGGCTCTTACGACCAGACTATATAACAGTTTCTTCCCCCAAGCTATCAGACTCCTCAATACCCGAAGCCTGGACTGACACCTTGCCCTACTGTCCTATTTATTATTTATTGTAATGCCGGTACTGTTTTTTGTGCACTTTATGCAGTCCAGTGTAGGTCTGTAGTCTAGTATAGCTTTCTTTGTGTTTCTTTTTATTACGTAGTTCAGTCTAGTTTTTTGTACTGTGTCATGTAAACCATGGTCCTGAAAAATGTTGTCTCATTTTTACTATGCACTGTACCAGCAGTTATGGTCGAAATGACAATAAAAGTTGACTTGACTTGACTTTTGGTTGGCACTCTGTTTCTTTCAGGATAGCACCTTTGGACCTGTGGAGTGGCATTAGGTTTGGCAGGTGTCTTGTCAAAGACAACGTTCTCTGTTGCAGGTGTCACGTTGCTATTAGTGACATGAGAGGTAAGCCCGATGGTTGTAATGCGTCTGCCTTGTTGGATGCAGTCAACTCAAGTGTGTTCTTCAGCTGAGCATCCAGTATCAGGTCCACATGATGTCTCCACGTATGATATCCAACATCCACATAGAAGACTGTCTCTTAATGCATCAGAATGTTCATCTCTAAAATCGCAGTACTTGGAATGTTTGCACAATGTTTGATCTGTTGTCTGTGCATGCACATTGATTTGTTATCAGTCTATAAGTAGTGCTAAAGGAGTTGCTGCTCTAAAAGAAATAGATCCATACATTATACTTCCTCACCCTTTAGATTGATGGAACATAAAACTGTATATGTTACAAAACATTCAACTGAAGAAGGTCTGAAATTACTTCAGCACCTTCTCCTACATTGATGCATAAATTATGATTGTCCATAAGGTATGTGGTCATCTGGACTGCATTGCCTTTGTTAAGAACAATCATCAGGCAGAATGAACTGGTGTTAGTCTCAAGGAGGCACTGAGAATTGTGAGATGTAAAGAAAGTTATGAATGCATGGCAAATCAAACCTGATGGGTTGAATGGCTTAATTCTGGTGTTATACCAGACTGGGTAATTTTCAGTGACAAATGAGTAAGGTACGGTATAATAGTGAACTGCAGTCACTGATGCAAGTGAAATGGGAACTGAAGGGAATATGTTAACGAGCCCAGTTGTCAGGAGATGGGAAAATGGTGAATTTGCACTGTTGAGTGCAAATGATTCAGAAACCTTGTTCACCTTTTTCTGATCTACTTGCTAATTCTCTCTGTGCCACTGACCTGGTTGAATCCTAGCCACAAATACTGTCTGAGTGGAATTTGAACATTCTCCCTGATGCCTCCATATTGGTTTCCTCCCACTTCTGAAGACGTGTAGGTCGCTATGTTAATTTTCCACTGTGAACTTCCCCTAGCATGTAGGTGGGTGTGTCTGTGGTCTCTTTCAGAGGCATTTCTAGTCACAGTTTATTAGCAACCGAATTTCTTCTTCTCTCTACTCTGATCTTCATCTTTGTACCTTCTTTACATGGCTGGACATGATCATGATGCCGCATTGTATTTGGGGACAGGCACTGCCCATTTTGACTCCATTTCAGAACTTACCTGATGCTTAAGCTTTCTGGGGAGAGAGTAATCAAGGTAGCTTCTTAGCTCTGCTAATTATTGTTAATATGGGGAACTGTGTAAGTTGGCAGTACATATAAATTTACAGTTCCAGGTAAATTAACAAGTTCTCCCTTGAACAGTTATTAACTTATAATTGACCTCTGTATGAAAGGATTACCTTCAAGCCTTCTTGCTAGCTCTTTGAAATGTGATATTCAAGTGTTGTCTTCATCTACATCCCTATAATCTCTGACTCAGATGAAAAGAGGTTTAAGCTGCACATTCTGCCCTAGACTGAGCATCTAATTAGGGCTACACTTCAGTAGGCTGCTGAAGGCATATTTCACTATTAGTGCAGCTACCTTTCAGATAAAAATTTAAATTGAGGCTCTCTACTAATTCAGGGGAATGTTCAAGGATCATAACATCATTAAAAAGTACAAAATTCACCAGACCAATTGTCACCCCTTAAGAAAGAACAAAATGCTGATTGTGAAACCTCCCTGCAAAGCACTAGTAACAACAAAGACCAAAACACCATAATATATAGGAGCAGTATTAGGCCATTTGGCCCATCAAGTCTACTCCACCATTTCATCATGGCTGATTTATTTTCCCTCTCATCAGCCCTGATCTCCTGCCTTCTTCCCATATCCCTTCATGCCCTGACTGATCAAGACTCTCAACCTCTGTCCTAAATATACCCAGTGACATGGCCTCCACGGCCACGTAGCAACAAATTCCACAGATTCACCACTACCTGGCTGAAGAAATTCCTCCTCATTCTCATTCTAAAAGGATGCCCCTCTATTCTGAGGTTGTGTCATCTGATCTTAGACTCCTCCATTATAGGATACATCCTCTTCATTTCCACTCTGTCAAGACCTTTCAACATTCAATTGGTTTCAATGAGGTCACCCCTCATTCTTGTGAATTCCAGTGAGTAGAGCCTTCAAATGTTCCTCATATGACAAGCCTTTCAAGACAAAGAATGCATCAGTCATGAAACCTTTTGAGATAAATTGGGAATATAATTCAAAATGGCACAGTGGTACAGAAATCAGAGCTACTGCCTCACTTCACCAAAGACCCAGGTTCAACCCTGACCTTGGATATTGTTGGTCTGCAGTTTAGGCATTCTCTATGACTATCCATGTAGATTTCCTCCAGCTGTTCTGATTTCCTCCCACATCCCAAAACTGAGTTAATTGGCCACTGTAAATTTCCCCTAGTGTGCAGATGAGTGGGGGACTGGATGAAAATGTGGGAAGAATGAAATGTGATCAGTATAGGATTAACATAAATTGGTGATTGATGGTCAAATTGATCTTGGTGAGTCGAAGGGCCTTTCTACATTATATCATTCTATGACTCAATGGCTGATGCACCATCAATAACTCTCTGAGACGTGAGGCGAGATATCGGCTTTTATTGACTGGAAGAAAGAACAAGCAGCAATTGACCTCCATGCTACATCCTGGAGACTGAGAGGTAGGGCTCAGGCCCCAATCGCCTTTATACCAGGGTCTGTGGGAGGAGCCACGGTCAGTGGGAGGAGCCACAGGAGCAGTCAGCGGGGGGGGGGGGGCGTGTCCAGACAGGTATATGTAGTTCACCACAATGGCACTCTGTGGATTTTAAAAATGAAAGTAGCACTTTTGCACTGATTGCCGTGTGTTGTCTTAGTATCTATTGACATATCCTAAAACATCGTGTTCAAAGTACAAACAGGCTAGTGGATATAGGTATCAGGAATTCTTTTGTTCGCTATTTACTGATAACAATACATCACCAAAGATTTGGAGGTAGATATGGGGCTTAAACCTGAGCTAAACAATTTTAGTTATGTGTGCCACCTTGAAAATGGGTGCAAACATAATCCGCAGTAGTATCTGTAATAAACATAGAGCAGCAGAGTGTACTGGTTTCTGAGCAAATCTTAACATTACAGTCATTCATTATTTTATTGTAAGAAAGTCTATTTGAATTTATTTCGTGACATCTTGTCGACCTAATAATAGAGGCTCATAAAAAAGTGAAAATCCACTCATAATATCTTTGAAATCTAATGTGAATAGTCACATCTGATTGTAGTAACTGAATGTCAATTGTTGAACTACCTTTTCTGTTTGAGGCTTTTTAATTAAGGCTCATGTCACTTACTCAAGATTATATGTTGGAGCTTCTGCAAAGTTTTCACACATAAATTGTTTCAGAACCGAAATAAACATTCTGGCATCCGACTTGCTCCTGTCCCAATGTTTCTGATGACCCTGTTTAAGGTTATGAAAGGTGTAAATCTTCTACAATTAATTCAATTGACATTGACTCTCGAATGTTTAACCAGTTCCCTGAAAGAAAATGCTTAAGGCTCATTTAAAGAACTGCTGCTCTAATCTACCTCATGGTGGAAGTATTGGAAGATCACTACAGGTGCTCATGTTGTTGGAGCTTCATTGTATGAAATTCAATTGGCATAACAAAAGTAGCAGTGTAACAACTTTCCATTTATATTACACAGATACTTTTGAAAATTGATCTGCCTAGAGTCTTCCTGTGTCAATAGTAAAGCATATATCTCATAATAGCATATATCTCATAACGTACCATGCTGCGGCAAGAAATCTGATTGTACAGTGAAAGATAAATCCATCATCGCTCATCTTAAATAGAAATAGAAAAAAACTTTCAATTGTATTTCACCTTTCCTGACTTCAGTTTGTCTCAAAGCAACAGTCAAAGAAACATTTTTGAAGTGAATTCACTGTCATTACGTATGAAACACAGTAGCCAATCTGCAAGCAGAAATATCTATGAATCGCAGTTTGATAACAACCAAATAATCTGTTTTTAGTGATAGTGTTTTTTTTTTCATTATCCATTCATGGGCTGTGGAAAGATTGTCATTAATTTCCCATTCTTAAGAGCACTTGCCAGAAGTAGTTAAGAGTCAAGCACAATGCTGTGATCCTGGAGTCACATAAGGGCCAGGTTTCATTCTCTAAAGTGAAAAAAGTGATAGTTTTTTAGTCAACACAATGAATAGTAGGCAGGTGCTTCAATTATCAGAATTTCAATTCCCCAGTTGCAGTGGTAGGATTTGTCCTTATCTCTAGATTATTATTTGTCCCGGCATCTGGATTGCTCGTCCAATAACATAACCATTATATTTCTGTAAAGCGTTTATGTTGGTCTAGAGGACAGAGATAAATCACCTGACCTTTAACAGAATAATACCATGGATCATTTATGTCCACTTAGAGAGCAATATAGACCTGGGCTGAATGTTTCATTAGAAAAGATGACACCTCTGGTACTTGTGCACCTCTTATTGTTACACTTTAATTTTAAACTGAACTGTCTCGAAGTAAGAATAAAATACGAGTCAGGAGTAGTTTCTTTTGTCACTTGGGCCCACTCTGATATTCTGCAGTATCAATGCTAATCATAATTCACCCAATGCATGTGCAAGATAAAGTCCCTGAGTTTTCATGAAAAATTTTAACTTTCATGTTGATGGGGCTAATCAAATTAGTTGAGGCATTCTTGAGGAGAACTCCATGAAATGAAACCCCCATAACCCTCTTGATCAGTATTTTACTGAACCTACCAAAAAAAACATTATCTTAGAGCAGGTCCTGTGCAATGAGGCACGGAAAATTAACGACCTTAGATAGGAATCCTTTTGGAAAAAGTGATCATAGTATGATTGATTTCTTCATACAACTGAAGGGTGATATAATTCAATCTAAAACCAGTGTATTTTGCCTAAACTACAGCTGGATGAGGAAGGAGCTGGCTAGCATAGACTGGGGACTCAGGCTATATAGTGAGACAGTGAAGTTCAAAGTACATTTATAATCAAAGTATGCATGTGTTATACAACCTTGAGATTCATCTCCTTATAGACAGCCACGAAATTAGAAACCCAAAAGAACCCATTGAAAAATAGACCAGCACCCAATGTACAGAGAGAGAGAGAGAGAGAGAGAGAGAGAGAGAGAGAGAGAGAGAGAGAGAGAGAGAGAGAGAGAGAAAAGAAGCAAATCATGCAAGCAATAAAAGTGAGCAAAGTGAAAGTGAATCCTCAGACACGAAGCCTGGAGCAGCTGGAACAGGCCACAGCCTCCGCCTCAGCTTAGCACTTAGCGGAGTAAGTGTCACAAAGCCCGCAGACACAAAGACTTTCAAAGTCTTCTGAGTGCTTTAGCGGGTCTTAAGGCAGGCGTGTGCAAGGGTACTCTAAAAAAATGTGGAAGTTTTAGTAGATGTTTTTGCTCTAATTTACCAAACCGCTCTGAACTCTGAACAGGTCCCAGCTGATTGGAAGACAGCATATGTCATACAGAATATGGAACAGTACGGCACAGTACAGGCACCTCAGCTCAAAGTCTAATTTGAGCCTTACCTCCTACATAGTCTTTCATTCTTCTTTCATCCAATGTGTCTATGTAAGAGTCTCTTTAATGTTTCTAACGTATTTGCCTCTACCACTGCTTCTGGGAGTGTAATCAACAGACCTACCAATCTCTGTGTAAAAATAAACTACCTCTGATACCACCCCCCCCCCCTATATTTTCCATCAATTACTTTAAAATTAAGCCCCCTCATATTAGCCATTTCTGTTCTGGGATAAAATTCAATGGCTGTCTAGTCTACCTATGCTTCTTGTTGTCTTGTACCTCTCCATCAAGACCCTTCTCCTCCCCCTTCATTCTAAAATCAATACCCTTACCTTGCTCAAACTATCCTCATAAGACATGGTCTCTAATCCAGACAGCATCCTAAGCTTCCACATCCTTCCTATAATGAGGGGACCAGAAATGAACACAATTATCCAGGTGTGGACTAACAAGAATATTATAGTGCTGCAACATTACCACATGGCTCTTGAACTCAGTCCCCTGACTAAAGAAAGCCAATGCTCTGTACACCTTCATAACAACCCTATCAACTTGCATGGAAGCTTTGAAGGATCTATGGACATGGACCTCCTGAACACTTTGTTCCTCCATACTGCTAAGAATGCTGCCACTAACTTTGTAATCTGTATTCAGGTTTGACCTTCCAAAATTAATCATTTCATACTTTTCCATATTGAACTCTATCAGCCACTTCTTAGACCAGCTCTGCATCCTATCAATGTCCCATTATAAACTTTGACAACCTTCTACACTGTCCAGAACTACACCTCCCTTTATGCCATCTGCAAACTTACTAACCCACCCTTCCACTTCCTCGTCCAAGTCATTTATAAAAATCACTGAGAGTAGGTGTCCCAGAACAGATCCCAGTAGAACACGACTGGTCACCAATCTCCAAGCAGCATGTGTATATCTACTATCACCCTCTACCTTCTGTCAACAAGCCAATTCTCAATCTACACCGCCAGGTCTCCCTGGATCCCATGGTTTGTGACTTTCTGAATGAGGTTACTGTGTCAAACAACTTACTAAAATCCATATACACCACAACCACTGTTCTATTTTTATCAATTTGTTTTGTCACTTACTCAAAGAATTCAGTCAGGCTTGTGAGGCACAATATGCCCCTCACAAATACATGTTGAATATCCATAATCGGACTTGTTCTTTCATTACGTGTCATGTCGTATGATGTGATCTTTTCATGACCATGACTGTTCTTAGCTAATTTTTCTACAGAAGTGATTTGCCATTACCTTCTTCGGGTCAATGTCTTTACAAGATGGGTGACCCCAGCCATTAGCAATACTCTCCAGTGGTTGCATAACTAGAACTTACGATATGCACCATCCACCACCTGCTCCCATGGCTTCACCAGATCGGGGTGGGGTGAGGGGGCGCTAACCAGGTGCTAGGCTTTGCCCAAGGGTGACTTTCAGGCTTACAGAGTGAAAGAGCACCTTACACCTCCTTTGGTGGAAATGTATCTCTATTTTGCCACCCTAATCAGACTATGCTTCTCCAACTGCTTGTAAGTTCAGCTCTAAAAGCTCTCTCCAGTAGTTTACCCACCAGTGATGTAAGACTCACTGGTATTTCATTCCCAAGATTATCTGCATTATCTTTCCTGAACAAAAGAGTAATATTTGCCGCTCTCCATCCTCTGTTTCTACTCCTATAGCCAGTGAGGATGCATCGATCACCTACAAAACAGCAATCTCTTCCCTTGCTTCTTACAGTAATCTTCCTATGGTCCAGCTATTTCATCTTATTTATTGTAACACTTTTCAGAAGTTCCAGCACATGTTTCTTAACATCAACATGTTCCAGTATATAACTCTATTCTACACTGTGCTCATGTTCATCATAGTCCCTCTCACTTTTGTATAATTAAGTAAGGTATTCATTAAAGATATCCCCTACCTCCTCCAACTCCAGACACATGTTTCCTTACTATGCCTGATAGCTCCTACCCTCATTCTGGTCATCCTCCTGTTTTTCATATACATGTAGACTGCCTTGGGGTTTTCCTTAATCCTGCTCACCACGGTCTTCTCATGCCCTCTTCCATCTTTCCAAAATTAATTCTCCTTCCTGGCTACTCTATTATTCTCTGGAGCTCTGACTGATCCTTGCTTCTTAAATCTCAAGGCAGGTTCTTTCTCTCTCTTGACTAGGTATTCCACATCTCTTGTCAACCATGGTTCATTCATCTAATCATCTTTTCCCTCCCTCAATGGGACAAACCTATGCAGATTGCTCCAACAAGTGCTCCTAAGCAACCTCCATATTTATATTGTGTATTTCCCTGAGTACGTATGTTCCCAGTTTATGTTTCCAAGTTCTTGCCTAATAGCATCATAATTTGCCTTCTCCAATTAAAGACTTTTACAGACTGTCTGCTCCTATCCCCGTCCAAGACTATGCTAAAGGTCAGTTGTGTTCACTGTTTCTGAAATGCTCGTCTACTGAGAGATCTGACACTTGACCTGATTCATTGCCTAATACCAGAATCAGAATGGCCTCTCCTCTAGATGACCTATCTACATATTGTGTCAGGAATCCTTTCTCAACGTACTGAGCATATAAACCTTTTGCACTCAGGAGGTGCCAGTCAATATTAAGGAAGTTGAAGTCCTCCATGAGAACAACCCTGTTACTTTTTCACATTTTCAAAATCTGCATCCCAGTTTGCTCCTCATTTTTCTCTGTTGCAATTGGGGCATCTATTGAATACTCCTTTCATGTTTCTGACTTCCACCCACCTTGACTCAGGAGACAATCACTACATAACATTCTCCTTTCTGCAGATGCAATATTATCCCTGATTAGCAAAGGCTCTCTCCCACCCCTTCCACTTCCCTCTCTGTCTCTTTTTAAACATGAACACCCCAGAATGTCCAGCAGCTGTTCCTGTCCTTGTGACAGAGAAACCCCTGTAATAGCCACAACACAAGGAAATCTGCAGATGCTGGAAATTCAAACAACACACACAAAATGCTGGTGGAACACAGCAGGCCAGGCAGCATCCTGACGAAGGGTCTCGGCCCGAAACATCGACAGTGCCTCTCCTTATAGATGCTGCCTGGCCTGCTGTGTTCCACCAGCATTTTGTGTGTGTTGTTTGTAGTAGCCACAACATCATTGTTCCATGTCCTGATACATGCTCTAAGTTTGTCACCCTTGCTCCTATGTCAAGCCTCTGTTTAAAAAAGGATATAGGCAAAAGGAGGTCATTAAAGGCCAGTTAGCTTAACGTCCCATAGTCAGGAAAATGCTTGATGCTCTCATTGACCATAGAACATAGAATATTACAGCACAGGGACAGGCCCTTCAGCCCACAATGTTATGCTGAACATTGTTGCTGTGAAACGGGGACACCTCGTTTT